>NC_133530.1:26982277-27582277 GCF_048544455.1 Silene latifolia | reverse complement strand
TTTCTGGGATTCATCGTTGATATATTTTCACCTGTTTTAATCCGTCGTCGTTCATCATGTTTAGTTAATAATTCGTTAGTTAGTTTAATTAATCATTCATTAACATCGACCCTTCACATAATTAATCCGTTTATTTCCGTCTCATCCATGTTTTACTGTTTTATGACCTCAATCATATGTAAATAATTCATTAATCACTTTCATCCGAGTCTAATATCGAAATCAATCCTTAAAATTAACAAATAACATTAACGATTTGCGATTCGCTTCACGCCAGAACTCACCCTTGAACAGACGCGTTCTTTGCGCCTCTTCCAAAGGGCGCGTTGCACTTTGCGCTGTTCCAGGGTGAATTCTGTCCCTGAACTCCTTTTCTGCCTTGACGTAGTTTAATTAGTAAGCGTATTAATCAACTAATAATCGTATTATCACCTTCTGACTTGTTCGTATTTCTTTGTTTTATTTTCTTATTTCCTTTCTCAAAATTATCCGTTTTAAAGGTATTTTCGACATAAATCGCCTATTCCAATGTAATTTTCATTATTGTTATTATTTCGTATCATTTGTATGCTTCACATGTAAATGAACATTAAATCCTACTTCGACATTAATTGTTTGCTAATTACATGTCAACCGACTTAGTCTAATTCTCACATGCTAGGATTAATCTATGGATGTTGCATTGCATGCATATAGCCGACGATATATCAAGTACGAATAACTTCCCTAATCATTAGTAGAGGCCGCTATCGAGGCGGGCGGGATTAGGTGTTCGATCAAAAGAGCTTCCTAATACGTACCCTCACCCCTTACTCCAGATCTCCGTGAGCACCCGTGTTCATTGGCATCCACGAGAGTCATTCTAGACATAGAATGCTAAGGGTAACGATTGCTTAGTGTTCATGTCACTACTTTGTATCTTGACGTGACACGAGGTATTCGAACGGTTCCAATTTCCCATAAAAATTGGTGGCGACTCCATACAAAATGCAAACGCTTGTTTTCGAGCCCCTTCACCAAGCGCCCCCGTGGGCGGCCCGCTGTCCACACAGGCTTGGAGGGATATCGCGAAGAGGAAGCTGCGGGCTAATCTCAGCCTGGTCCGCGCTTTCTTGGACCGATTCTGGGATACGACTTCCACTTTTCACATGCCTTTTGGTGAGGTGGGAGTCACGTTGGAGGACTACGGCATGATCTCTGGGCTGCCGTGTGGGACTGAGGAGGTGGAGTGGCCGGAGACTGCTATGAGGGTGGACTCGGCCGAGGTTAGGAGGTTGATCGGCTGGAACTTGGCGCCGAAGGCTGCTACAGTGCATGGTTTGGTGCCTAGTTCTTATGTCCGAGACTACTTTGCGGGGAAGACCCCAGCGCTAGTGGTGATCGACGGGAGAGAGACGGCTCATCCTCCCTGTACAACTGAGCAGAGAGTCCGCTTGTGGCTCTGGTGATTCTTGTCTTCGATCTACCTCGGAGACAAGGGAGAGAGGCTGTCGACGAAGCTTCTTCCCTTCCTTTCTGACCTGAGCTCCCTAGGGCGTTGGGACTGGGTCACTGCTGGTTTTGCGGTCCTCATCTGGTTCATGAGGGCCATGGTTCGTCCGGAGTTGATGGAGAAGTGGACTTCTCCTAGTGCTGTCGGCCCTGGACTACTGTTGGAGGTATGAACCTTTATTTGGACTAATAATCACTTCTTTTCCTTATTGAATCACGAAAGATCGTTATTGACTATCTTGCTTCACAGGCGTGGGTGTACTCCTACTTTCCGAGCCTCTCGCCCAAGAGGACGGAGCCGCTGGAGAAGGCCTATCCCGTCGTGAGGGATTGGGTGATGTGTCGGACGAGGAGCAAGCGCTCCTCTCACGGGGTCTACCGGCGGGACGTGAACGCTCTTCAGCTGGACAGCGTGAGCATCTCACTTATACTTGTTTTGCTTCTTTATTACTTTTACTGATCATAAGAATGGTCTCTTGCTTGTCCTTTCGTGGCTGAGGTCCTTCGACCTAGGAGCTCGAGCCGACTGTCGTTGAGGACGTCGATAGGTCCTGTGTGGTACTTGGGCGAGCGCTTGGCTCGTCAGTGCTCTCGGGATGTCTTAACGGTCCCCATTGATCCTCTTAGGACGATGTTCAGGGAGCCTTCTGAGGCTGAGAGGGAGGCTGACTTGGCTGGCGTTGGCGGTGACGCCCTCCTTCTTCCTGGTGAGGACTACTCGGCGTTCCTCTACGGGAGGTTGGCGTACTGGCCGATTGTGGTAAGTGCTTTTATCCTTCTTTATTTTGATTTTTGAGAATACGATGAAAGATCATCAATTAATGGGAATCATTTGACTTTGCAGGAAGTCGAGGTGGCGGGCATCGAGCCCCCAGAGTACCCCGAGACCCTCGAGTACACTAACGCGATCGGGAGGACGACGATCTCCGAGCTGCGTGACTTTGACGTAGCTGTGACGGATGCTGGCTTGGACGACTGACAGCATCTGATTCGGAGGGTGAGCCTCTAATTTGTATGATTTCTTGTGTAAGAACACGTTTGATTGTATTTATCCCATTATTAAGAACTTCTTATTTGAAAATGCAGGTTGCGCCGTCCCGGTTTGTAGCGTTATGGAGGGTGACCAACCGGCTGCGAGCTACTGCCATCGAGGCACTTATCGGCGGTCGAGGTCGTCCGGTATGAACCTTTCTTCATTTTTGAATTTTCTTATCTTCTTATGATTGAAATGAAGTGATTGACATGAGCCAATTTTGTCGCTTGCAGAGGGAGCGTGAGCTGGAGCGGGAGCTTGCCCAGTCTCGGGAGGAGACAACTCGTCTGCTGAGAGAGCTCGAGGTTCGCGACGCCGAGATTGCTGCTCTCGAGGCGAGAGTTGCGGAGTTAGGCGGCGACCAGCAGTAGCTTTGTTGTTTGTTGTTGTTTGCTGGCTGTATTTTGCACATTTGTACGTTTAGGACCTATATTTTGGACATTTGGACTTTGCTTGGGGCTCGAGCCCCCATTTTGTTGTACATATCTCTTTCTTGGTTGTATATGATGGCCTGAGTGCCTTTGCTGCTGGGTTGTGTTGTTTGTACCTGCAGGTTAGTTTTGAACAGGTTTGGTAGATGACGGTTTACGCCGTCATGCTGCCGAAATTTACATAGAAATCACATAGAACATGTATGCATACATATGGCCTAAATTAGCGCAAAACAATGACTTGAAAAATGCAAAAAATTGGTCGGAAATGACCGGACGGTAAGGAGGGTTACCCCCTAAAAAAAAGAAAACAATAAAAACGTATAAGTTTGAAATGGACGTGAAAATGATTTCCTGAAAAGAAAATTAAAAGAAATGTACAAGTGTGCTAAAATGACGAAAATGTCGATATTGTGTCGAAATGCGCATCCGCGAAATTAGGAAACACGAAATATGGCAATTTTGACGTATTTACCAAAATAATAACCCGTATGAATAGGAAATTATTCGCTAAGGAATTTAGTAAAGATCCAACGCGGAAAATCACAGAAACAATGCTGAGGAAGAGGCGCAGCAGGAGCTGCGTCCCTTTGAAGAGGCGCGGCAGTCTTTGCGCTGTTCCCAGGTGTTTCCGTCCTGGCGGATTTTAGGAAACAGATTCTAGTATAAATAGAGACGTCGATAGAGGTTTTATTCACACAATTCTTCCGTCTCTTCCTCGTCTTATTACATAAATTCTCAAAATAATCCTTCATCATGAATACTTTAGAAATTCGTCTAAAAGAGTGGACCAACGAGTTTTCCAACATGGAGAAACACGACATGGGTGCTTATAATCTTGGATCATTGTTGAGTTTGAAGCTTATCAAGGTGGTCAAACCATTCCTAGATTCTTGTCTTGATTATTGGGACCCGAATTATCATGTCTTTGCTTTCCCCGGAGGTGACCTTTGCCCATTTCCTGAAGAAATTGCTGCGATCGGCGGATGGGATCCAGAACACTTGCCTGCTATTCCTTCTACTTCGCAAGGGTATAAGAACAAATTTAGAGACTTGCTCGGATTGACAAGAATTGAGGTGGACCGTCTAGTGACCTCGAAAGGAGTGCGAATGTTGGACTTTATCGACCGATTCATTAACAAGGCCGACCCCACCGTCTCTTATGTTGCCAGGCGAAGGGCATTTGGATTTTGCTTGTTGCATGTATGTGTCCTTCAAGGGCATGTTGATGAAGATTTGAGAGGTGATCCGCGTCTCTTGGGCCTAGCTGAGCAAATGGAACTGCGCAGGAGCCCAGCTTGTTTATGCTTAGGAGAGATCTTATTGGGTTTGGATAACAGGAAAGCCAATCGCGACCTACCTTATTTGGGAAGTCTCGTTATTCTGCAGGTAAAAGAACACTTTTCTTTTTCTTTTTTTTTTTCTTTTTTTTTGTTTTGTTTTTTCTCTTTTTTGTTTTGTTTCGTTTTTTTGTTTCGTCTTTTTTTTTTTCGTCTTTTTTCTTTTTTTTCGTCTCTTTTTTTTGTCTAATACCCGCTTTTGGTAGGTCTGGCTTATGGAGCGCCTTCGATTGATCGAGCCCCCAGCTCATGTTCCTTCTTATCATGCTCGCTCGATTGCTATGAGGACCAGGCTTTACATGGTGGACTTCACTCGGGTCTGCAATTACTGGGAAAACAAACTGAAGAGTGATGATTGCCTTTTGATTAGATGGGTTGTACCGTGGTGGCATCTCAAATCTGTCACTGGAGTATCTTCAATGGATCCTACCCGATCTGTGCGCATTTCTGGCTTGGAATTCATGATGTGCATCTTCCCGGAGAGGTTGATGAGACAAGTTGGACTGAGACAGATGGTCCCGAAGCTTGACACTGTCCCGCAGACTGCCATGGCGCTTACTACAGAGAGTCGAAGGGAGTGGGCCATTATATGGGCTCAAAGAAACGTGTGGTTCTTAAACTCTTCTGTTAGTGCCTTATGGATGTCGGACTCCTATCTGCGGTGGAGGAAGGCTACTACTCCCGAGGAGCGTGAGAGATTGAGGAAGCGCTAGCCCGTTGACTACAAGGTGCGCGAAGTGGAAAAGGACAAAGAGAAGCATCTGACTGAGGGAGGGGAGGAAGCCGGGTTTCGAGTTGTTCATCCTTCGGAGAAACCGAAGACCTCTCCTGTCGTGGACAAAGTGATCGACAAGAATGGGAAGGCTAGGCCTCAAGAAAGACCATTGGTGATTAGGTCCGAAGTGGCGCAAGAGCGTCCGGCTCGAGGTCGTGACAAGAAGTATGACAAAAATGACAAGGGCAAAGGAAAGATGGAGGAATAGCCCAAGTATTTATTATTATTTATTATTATTATTGTAATAAGAGGGTGGGGTTTTTAGAATCCTAGCCTATTTTTATTTTTGTTTTAGCATTATTATTATTATGTAACGTATTATTATTATTATTAGAAATGGATGAAATAAAAGAGGTTAAATGGTTATGAAACCGTTGTGACTTTCTATTTATTATTCTTGTCGAATTCCAAATGCAACTGCAAATGTCCTTCTATTTACATTATGAAATTAATGGGTTGTATCCTGTGAAGGATTGCCTACGTATTCATTTAAAAAATGAAATCAAACCCTTGCGCGTAGTTCGAGTAAATGTAAAAGAATAATTGTTCTAAGCAAGAGCTTGTAATGAACTTAGAAGATAAGCATGAGCTTTTTACTTACTCTTAAGGTGCAATTTAGTTTATTTGATGATATGAGGATGACAAATTGTCAAAATGCAAGAGCAGAGTGACATTAACTTATTTCAGCTTGGCCGGGGGCCGTTTATTTAGTGCCACAATAGCGACACGTGAGGTTACGCGAGGCGCGTTTTTGTTCCTATTCTAGGCATAATACCTCTTTAGTTGGTCAAGGTTTGTCGGGTTGGAGAATTCATTCCCATCTAGGTCCGTGATCCTAACCGCACCCCCTGGAAGTATGGACTTGACTAGAAATGGCCCGGCCCAATTAGGGTTAAATTTTCCCCGTGGATCGACAGGTAAAAGAGCTCTAACCGACTTGAATACTAAGTCTCCTTCCTTGATGTTCCTTGGCTTGACCCTTTTGTTGAAGGCTCGTTTGATACGTGCTTGATATGTCTGGACATTATGTAATGCACGTAGCCTACGTTCATCCAAGAGGATGAGTTCTTCGTATCTATCCCTCATCCAATCGGCTTCCGGGATTTGACTTTCGAGTAAGATACACAATGATGGTATTTCTAACTCGACTGGCTGTACAGCTTCCATGCCATAGGTCAAATAGAAAGGGGTGGCCCCAGTGGGCGTCCTAACTGATGTGCGATATCCCCATAAAGCAAAGGGTATTTTGCTTGGCCAATCTCGATAGTTGTCAATCATTTTCTTGAGAATTGTGACAACGTTCTTGTTTGCTGCCTCTACCGCGCCATTAGTCTGTGGTCTATACGGCGAAGACTGGTGATGCCTAATTTTGTACTTGGCTAGCAATTGCTCAGTCTCGGCTTGGAAATGTGATCCATTATCACTAATTATCTCATGTGGGCAACCGTATCGACAGATGATGTTCTGTATGAACTTTGCCACGTTTTTAGCCGTGATACTAGTGTAGGAAGCCGCTTCTACCCATTTGGTGAAATAGTCAATTGCCACTAGGATGAAACAGTGACCTCCTGTTCCGGCCGGAGTTATCTTCCCGATTATATCAATTCCCCAGGCAGAAAATGGCCAAGGATATGTCATCTTATAGAGCAATGAAGGAGGGGCATGCTGTATGTTCCTGAATATTTGACAGTTGTGACAATGCCTTACGTATTTGATGCAATCGGATTCTATTGTGGTCCAATAATATCCCAAACGTGTGATTTTCTTTGCCATCATGGGCCAACTCATGTGAGGACCGCATTCTCCATCGTGAACTTCTTCCATTACTTTACGCGCATGTGAATGATCAAGGCAACGTAGGATTACACTAAGAGGTGTTCTTTTGTATAGTTCTCCTTGCATGAGAACGTATTGGGAAGCTAGTAGGCGTATAACACGTTGTCCCCTTTTGTCCATATCCGGTGGATAGGTACCGTTGAGCTTGAAAATTAGGATTGCTTGAAACCAAGGCTCCTCTGTGACTTCCTATTCGTCGGTGATTTGGTGGACATAAGCTGACTCTGATCGTCGTTCGATGCATAAAGGCATTTCCACCATGTCTTCTAGCAAATTAATCAAAGATGCGAGTTTTGCAAGAGCATCCGCAAATTGATTTTATTCCCGAGGTAGGTGTAGATAGGTCACGTGATCAAAGAATTGGGCAACTTGGTCTATTCTGGCTTGATAAGGTGCCAAGCTTTCGCTTCGGATTTTCCAAGATCCCGTAACTTGATTGATGATCAGGGACGAATCCCCATGTACTTGGAGGTTTTTAATGCCTAAGCTTACTGCCGCCTGTAGTCCAATGAGACAAGCTTCGTATTCTGTAGTATTGTTTGTCACCTCGAAATTGAGTTTGACAGAGATCGGTGTATGCTCGCCTTCAGGAGAAATGAGCAACACTCCTATTCCAAATCCTCTTAAGTTTGATGCTCCATCGAAGTAAATGTCCCAGGAGTCTACATCGGTTTGGAGTTTATCCTCGTCTGGAAATGACCAAGTATCTATTATTTATGCATCATTATGGGATTTTCTGCAAAGAATTCGGCAACGGCGCGCCCTTTTATAACTTTCAGGGGCACGTATTTGAGATCGAACTCTGAGAGCATCAAAGTCCATCTTGCTAATCGTCCATTGAGAACGGGTTTCTCGAAGAGGTATTTGACTGGATCCATTTTGGAGTATATTTTGACGGAGTAGCTAAGCATGTAATGTCGTAGCTTCTTCGTTGCCCACACAAGAGCGAGGCATGTCTTTTCGAGTTGTGAATATTTGCACTCGTACTCCAAGAACTTCTTACTAAGGTAGTAGATAGCTCTTTCCTCTTTTCCTACGGTTTGAGTTAGCATGGCGCTCATGGCTGTTTCAGTCACTGTGAGATACAAACCAAGAGGTTGATCTCGTTGAGGTGGCATGAGCATGGGTGGTTTAGCTAATATCTCCTTGATTCGGTCAAATGCCTTCTGACAGTCATCATCCCACATGGTGTGATCTGTTTTCTTGAGCTTTTTGAATATAGGTTCACAAATCATGGTGAGTTTCGATATGAATCGACTTATGTATTGCACTTTTCCCAGGAATCCTCTGACTTCTTTCTCTGTTTGAGGTTGTGGCATTTCAATCAAGGCTTTGATTTTGGAAGGGTCTATTTCTATACCTCGTTGGCTAACGACGTATCCCAGGAGTTTGCCAGATGTTACTCCGAATGTGCACTTCTGAGGATTGAGCCTCATGTTGTACTTTTGTAGCCTTAAGATGAATTTGCGAAGGTTCGCAATATGCCCCTCTCTATCTTTGGATTTGATGATCATGTCGTCTACGTACACCTCAACTTCTTTATGCATCATGTCATGTAGGAGTGTAGTTGCGGTGCGTTGATATGTAGCTCCGGCGTTGATTAACCCAAACGGCATAACCGTATAGAAATAGGTTCCCCATTGAGTGACAAAGGCGGTCTTGTGCATGTCTTCTATGGCCATCTTGATTTGGTTGTAACCCGCGTACCCATCCATTTAGGATAGTAGCGCGTGATCTGCGGTATTGTCCACCAATATGTCGATATGTGGTAGAGGAAAGTCATCTTTAGGACTTGCTTTGTTTAAGTCTCTAAAATCAACACAAACACGAATTCTCCCATCCTTTTTGGGTACGGGTACTATATTGGCTACCCAGTCAGAGTACTCGGAAACTTTGATGAACCCGGCTTTGAATTGTTTATCGACTTCTTCTTTGATCTTGAGAGCCCATTCTGTCCTCATTCGACGAAGCTTCTGTTTTACGGGCTTGAAACCTGGCTTAATTGGGATTCTATGTTCGGCGATATCCCTGTCGATCCCTGGCATGTCTTTGTAGGACCAAGCAAAAACGTCTTTGAACTCGTTTAGGAGGTCTATGAAACTGGCCCTTTCGGTGGAGCTCAAGGTAGTCCCTATCCTAAGTTCTTGGGGTTCTAGTTCGGTTCCTACATTGATGGGTTCAGTGTTCTCTATTACTGGTCCCCCTTCCCCTTCTTGTAATATTTCCTTGGCTACGTAGGGAGGTATCTCAATTGAGTGTGGGTCTGGGTCATCCTCAGTATCATCGTAAACAGAATTGCATTCAAGATAACACACAGAGTAAGAAGAACCTGATTTATTCGTATTAAAGTTTGAGAAAAGTTGAAACAAAGAAGCCATCTAATCTGTGGTTAGCGGCAGTAAAGGGACAGTTGTTGGGACATTTCCCGAACTACTGTTACTATTTGAGACTAAGCTAGGAGAAACAAAGGGAGTGGGGATGACGACAGGAGGAGACTCCTTAGTGACTTCTCTAGACTTCGACTCTGACTCCGACTCTGACTCTGACTCGAATTCATCGTCTTCTGGTTCTCCTTTGAACATCTCTCCTTCTCCAGTGGTGAGCTTGAAGAGTCTTCCTTGATTGTTGGTCCACTTGATTGATTTTCTCCATCCTTTCTGCTGATTTGCGTTTGTTTCTGTGATTAACGCGGTAGGGTTGAAGTGGTTGTCTTGAAGTATCATAGTAATGATCTCATCCTGCGCGGCTCTAACAAATCGATCTTCTCCGAATAGTAGACTAACAGCTTGTTCGTCTAAGCAAGGTGCTTGACGTGCTTTGACGGTAGGAACCGTTTCTGGAGGAATGAAGTAGCAATCGTGAAAGATCTCGATTCTGGCTAGCTTCCTTTCGAGATAATGCCAAGGTTCGGGAAATCCGTGAAAGAGTTCTGGACTTCCTTCCTTAACAAAGTATCCATTTAGGGTCGGGAGATAGGGTCGCATTTGGACTCCTACGTACTTACGGTTTTGAACTTGAGCAAGCATCTCAAGAACTTCCTCTTTAGTGGGTTTGTATCCTAGTCCAAGTGGTATCCTTTTTGAGTTGCCTTCCTTGTAGGGTGCGAAGGTGTTTCTTCGGATAGGGTTCAAAGGCATTCCAGGGAAGTATCCCTGGAATTTGAGTATGTGGTTGACCACCAAGTTGGAGTAGGGATCGTAGTATAGGGGTGCCAATCCGCTTTCTATGACACTTATGCTTTGAAAGCCCCCAAGTTCATGTACTGGATCCGCAAGGACTTGATTATTTGACTTCTTTTCGATTATTGCCTTGATGGGCGACGAAGTGATCGTCACCACTTTGCCGTTTAGTGGAATTTTGATCTTTTGGTGAAGAGTGGATGTTACCGCTTTGGAAGCGTGAATCCAAGGTCTTCCCAGAAGTATGTTAAAGGAAGCTTCGATGTCCACTATTTGGAAGTTAACCTTTCGCTCAATTGGCCCTGTGGCTATGGTTAGGTTAACGAGTCCTACGACCTTTCGTCGTGTACCATCATATGCACGGACACCTTGATTGGTAGGGGTCCAATCCGACTCTTTCATGCCTAGTTTGTATGCCGTTTTCAGGGGTATGACGTTGACCACGGAGCCATCATCTACCAAGGTCATTGGCATATTCTTCTTTAAGCAAATGACGGTGATGTAAAGAGCCAAGTTGTGACTAGCGCCAAAGGGTGGCAAATCTTCGTCTGAGAAAGTAATAGGATTACTTAGCTTCGGTGATTCTTGGAAGACCAAGTTGACTACATCGTCGGGTGTGGAGTTATGCGCTACACTTAGCTTGGCCAAAGCTTGCAGTAAAGCTTGGCGATGTGGGAATGAGCTTGCTACTAATTGCCAGGCTGAAAGATCAGCCTTTGTCTTCTGTAATTGCTTGAGCAAATGATCAGTAGAGTCATCTTCATTATCATTTGGTGTGATAACGTTGGTTGAACCATTTTTAGTAGTGCTTTGATATGGACGCCCCGAACGAGTTAGGTGGTCCACATCTTGGTCTTCACCATTTTGGACTATTTCCTTGACTAGGGAGTGTTCAATGAGATACTCGTCCTCATCATCGTCGGCCCATACTCCATTGATTGTAGCTCTCATGATCTCGTCCTCTAATTGCGTGACTTGGTCGACTAGTTTATCAACCACGGCGACAATTTCTTGCATAGTGGCATTTTGAGAAAAGATTATTGCGCATGTTCTTTGGGTGTCGCATTGGGGTCATGTAAAGTTGTCACCACATTTTCCAATTCCCAAACTTGCCTATCCACACTTCTTGCCCATGCGACGAAGTCGGCAATGGTAGGGGAAGTGGTAGAGTAGAACCCTTCATTCTCGATCGCGTGGATCTTGTCTTCGACTGGAGAAATGAGGTGTGAACAATCTAAGGTAGATTCTTCACTTGTGATCACTAGAATTCCAAGAGGATTTTGAGTGTTGTTGGGTTTACCTCCCGGCGGTATTGGTAGTCGACCATCCTCTATCATGTCTTGAAGCACATTTTTCAATTTATAGCATTTTTCTGTGTCATGTCCCTTACCCCTATGATATTCGCAGTATGAGTTCTCGTCCCAGAACTTGGACTTCTTTTCGGGTTTGGGAGTAGGTCCTATGGGTTGGAGTTTGCCTTGTTTCATTAGCCTTTTTAGAGCATGGAGTATGTGTCCCCAAGATTTGTAAATTTCCTTGGTGGGGCACTCTTCTTGGATGGCTCGAGGAGGTTAACTTCATCGGTCTTGCTAGTTGAGCCGTAAGAACGACTTGTTGAGCCTTGATATCCTCGACCTACCGTTTTAGACAAGAGCCCTTTACGGATGTCATCTTCGATCCTTATTCCTAGTATGGTTAAGTCCTTGAAAGTTTTAATGTTTTGGTACCTCAAATGATTGGCATAGATGGGCTTTAAGTTGTCCACAAATTTCTCCACAAGGGTAGCCTCATCCGGGCGCTTAACTAGTTGGGTACTAGTCTTCCTCCACCTACTTAGGAAGTCGGTGAAACCTTCTTTGTCATTTTGGGTAAGAACCTCTAAAGTGCGCATGTTAACTTGAATTTCGGCATTATCCGCATATTGTTTAGCAAACTCGACCGCGGCGTCTTCCCAAGTAGTTATTTTCTTGTGTTCTAGAGAGTAGAACCATTGCTTTGGGATGGTGTTAAGAGATGAAGGAAAGATACTTAAGAACATCTCGGGTTTGATGCCTTTGATAGACATATAGTCCTTGAAAGCACGGATGTGGTTCAAAGGGTTTTCATGCCCCTTGAACTTAGGGATATCTGTCATGTTGAAGTTGGTTGGAAATTTGGAACTCACGACCTCATACTTGCGATTATTCTCCCTATAAATGTCATCCTCTTTAAGATACATAAATTGCTCCTCTAAGTATTGGAGTCGTTTTTCAGCTGCAGTCATACCCATGGGAGGGTTGTCGTCCCTAAAGTCATTCACGAAGTCATCAACGACTTCACTTTCCCAAGGAGGCAACCTCGTTTATACGGTATAGATCCGGCCCTCGATGGTGTCAAGGCGATCATACACTTGGTCTTGAGTAACTTGGAGTTGAGCTAGCGCGGTTAGGATTCGATCATTACTATCCCGGAGTTGATTGAAGTTCGTGTCGCTTGTTTCAGGCATCTTGGAAACTGGATAAGAGATCGACGATGAATCAAAACACGATCGACCATTCTAGCACACTTATTAAGAAAGAAATGTTTTGACTCGTGAAGTGGGTGTGTGCCACTTGTGTCAGTGACCTTTTGAAGAAATGACAAGGTTTGAGAAATGTTGGTCCTAGTCAACTTTAGTGTAGTTGTAGGAGTGGACTCGAAGTGAGGTTTTGAAATGGGCTTGGGCCTGACATTTGACTCGAAAAATGGACAGAGTTTTGACTCGGTTTTGCGCTAATCATTGGCCTTTTTCGAAATTTACATTTTAAAAGGGATTCGATTTTACAAAAATCGTCATGGTTTCGTTTAGAAATGGTGATCACATACGGTACAAACATTTATACAAGCATTATAACGGGATGCTGAGTGCATTTAAAAAGGTTTTGGTTTAAAGGGTGGGTTGCCATACTAAACAATCAAACCCGAAGTCTGTGGAGAGGCTCGTACCAAACAAGAGTAAGGCCGATTCCTAGTCCATTTCCTCAAGTAGTGAAAGTCCTTGTTACAAACAAGAGTAAGTACCATGGTATGGATGACGTCAATCGCTATCCATCCTTAGGCCCAAATAAGAATTATGACCGTTTAGACGGAACGATTGGTCGAATGGGTTGGGTTGGACCTAGGAAGGCCGAATGAAACGATCTAGGAAGACCGAGTTATGAAAACCGACAATTGTCTTGTACAAACTATTCCCTAACCTTGTTCAAGTTTCACCCTTTTGGCTACACGTAAGTGTATTATCCCCAGCGGAGTCGCCAAACTGTGGACACGGGGGCCACGGGGGCGCTTGGGAAACAAGCGTTTGCATTTGTGGAGTCGCCACCAATTTATTGTGGAAAATTGGAAACCGTTCGAATACCTCGTGCCATGTCAAGACACAAAGTAGTGACATGAACACCAAGAACTCGTTACCCTTAGCATTCTATGTCTAGAATGACTCTCGTGGATGCCAATGAACACAGATGTTCACAGAGATCTGGAGTAAGGGGTGAGGGTACGTATTAGGAAGCTCTTTTGATCGAACACCTAATCCCGCCCGCCTCGATAGCGGCCTCTACTAATGATTAGGGAAAATCGTCTATACTCGATATATTGTCGATTTATATGCATGCAATGCAACATCCAAGTTTTGATCCTAGCATGTGAAGATTAACTAAGTCGGTGAACACGTAATTTAGCATACAATAGATGTCAAAGTAGGGATTTAAGCTCAATTACATGTGAAGGCATACAAATGATACAAGAAATACAATAATGAAATTACAATAAAGAAAATACAATAATTACATCGGATTCAATGATTTATGTCGAAAATACTTCCAAAACGGATAATTTGAGAAAGAATAAAATAAAGGAACGAACAGATTATTAGGCGATATTACGATTAATAGTTAATTAAATACGTAAGCTAATTAAACTAGGTCAAGACATAACGGAAGTTCAGAGACAGAAATCATCCTGGAACAGGCGCATCAGAGCTGCGCCCTCTGGAAGAGGCGCAACAGATGCTGCGTCTGTTCCAAGGGTGAGTTCTGGCTGTGAAGTCAGAACAGCAAATCGTTAATGTTCGTTAGTGAATTTAAGGATTGATTACGATATTAGACTCGGATGGAAGTGATTTAACAGATTAATTACATGCGAATGAGTCATAAAAGCAATAAAATATGGATGAAACGAACGCAAACGAATTAATTACATGAACGAAGGATTGGTTAGTGACATAGGTGAACTAAATAGGTTAAACAAGACAAATTAATGAGGAACTAATGATGAATATGACAATAGACAGATGGAAATATACCAAAGATCGAATTCCAGAAACTCAATATGAAAGAATCGAATCTCTACAACCCGGATTGATTTTAATGACGAAAACCCGCAAATATTGGATTACTTAAAGGGCTGCGTCCTTTCTCGACGGTCTTCTTCTGGTAATCCGTAAAAAGGGTTTTAAAGCATGGTTTTATAAATCGGTTTTAAGAAGTATTTTCGACATAAACCTTACATTAATGATACAAAAAGTAAATAACAATAATAAAAGAGAGATTTAGTGCCCTCGTAAGTGGAAAACGATTAAGATTAGTTAAGTTGATTGATTGTGGAGTTGGTCAAATTGGTCGGTCATGCAAACGAGGCTGGTACTCAGAAGGATCCGAGCTTACGTGGTCGAATGTTCAAGCACGTAGACGCCAAAAAGTAAGAACATGGTCTAGAATGCAAAGGGAGAAGAAAAGGGCCGACACTCGCGTGAGAAATATGAGGAGCGAAGGCTCCTATTTATACTAATCACACGGAAGAATAGGGTTTTCGGAGAAACTTTAGAAGTGAATCTCGAAAAGATATGAAAAGATACGAAAAATACGCAAAAAAGGACTTGGGAAGAGGCGCAGCAGTCACTGCGTCTCTTGGATGAGGCGCAACACGTGCTGCGTCTGTTCCCAAGTGGTTTCTTCCTGCGGAAGAAAGATTTCCGTGTTTGGTTTATGGAATGACGGGATAATCTTATTTTCCTTAATATTTTGTATGAATATTACGGGAAATACTTTACCAAAGAATAAAAGATTGTGAAAGATTTATAAAATATGGAATAGCAATATCCGGAACATTCCAGAACATTCTGACTCGGGATTTGGCGGTTATCAGAAAATGAAGACGGTTTTAGGCCCAGACTCTAAATGTACTCTAATTATTGTCAAAACGACCGTATCGGCGCGTAGATGACAATTAAGAGGTAGACATCAATGTTTGAGCAATCACTTGACGATAAACTTACGAACTGTCACAAATCGTTCCGCGTACCAAACATGCGGCCCAATCATCACCGGGTGGTTTGCGGGAGGTGCAGAAACGAGGTATCTACAGATGGTTGAGTAGATTAAGATGATCAGAGAGAGGATGGGAGCAGCTCAGGATAGGCAAAAGAGTTATGCAGATCTATATCGCCGAGATATATAGTTTCAGGTTGGGGACAAGGTTCTTCTGAAAGTGTCTCCTATGCGTGGGGTTATGAGATTTGGGAAGAAAGGCAAGCTGAGTCAGAAGTTCATAGAACCATATGAGATTCTAGACCGGGTTGGAGAGGTTACTTATCGTTTAGCTTTACCGTCTTCTTTGGATAGGGTGCATAATGTGTTTCATGTATCTCAGCTGCGAAAGTATGTGAGTGATCCGTCACATGTGTTAGAGGCAGAGAGTATAGAGCCAGATGAGTCTTTGTCTTATCTTGAGGTGCCTAAACAGATTCTTGACCGAAAGGTTAGGAAGACTAGACATGGTGAGATAGTCTTGCTTAATATCCTTTGGTCCAATCATGAGGTTGAGGAAGCTACATGGGAGGCATAGGAGGCCATGAGAGAGCGTTACCCTTTCCTTTTTGATCAGGTATATATGGTTACGGGGACGTAACCTTGTTTCTTTTAGGGGGGTAGGAGATGATCGTAAAGAGTTTTTGCATCTTTCTTAAGTTGTTCATGATATAGTTAGTAGTGGTTTGAGTCGGGTTGAGTTTGGTTGGTAGTATGTGTCGGAGTTTTATGTTGCATTTTGTTTTGGTTGTTGTGTCGGGAGTGTGGTAGTATGTTTTTATTTTGTTGTGGTTTGAACTTCGGGGACGAAGTTCTTTTTAAGGAGGGAAGACTGTAATACTAGGGTTTTATAAGTCTCTGGGTACTCTATCGAGTGGGCCTTACTCTGTCGAGTAAGGGTGTTTTGAGTTTAGAAACAGTATTCTGTCTGTAGGGTACTCGATCGAGTAAGTGGCACTCGATCGAGTACGTCAGTTACTCGATCGAGTAGCTCGATTAGCGGGTATTAATTCGACGGGTTTTGTTAATAACACGGATTCGTATATAATTCTTTCCGTCATATTCATAAAACACTTTTACAAACCTAATAATCTTAAAAAGGAGATTCAAGCTACGTTCTTCGCACTCATCCGTGTTATTGACAAATCCCGGAGCTTGAGAGGTCGGATTTCATCGTTCTTTGTATCCTTGTTATCCTTGCGTCGAGGGTAAGATCTACATACCAATTTTATAGTAATTAGTTAACTTTGTTTAAACCCTAATTTGGGGGATTGGGGGTTTTTGATGATTATTGTGATGGTTAGTAATTATATGATTGTATGTTAGGAGGAGGATTCGTAGAAGAGAGGTTTTGATACAGTTGTTGAGACTGTCTGCTTGTGTTGCATTCCAGGTAGGGTTTCCCTAATCATTATTAGTCACATGATGTGGATTGGTGATTTGTTTATGATTATTGATAAGTATAATGTTGGTATTGTGACGGTTGTTGGATTTTATCATTACTGGTTGTTGTTGATTGTATCTGTCTATGATCTTCGGGGTGCGTCCCTGGCTGAGTGGAGTCACTTGCGGGAGTGGCTTCACGCCCATTATTCGCCTTCTGTGGAACCCACCATAGAAGGGATGTGCACATTAATGGATTTGGGTTTATCGCTCAATGGAGATGAGCGGGGCTTAGGTGGGAACGGCTGCCCCCACTGGCGGTGAGGATTAACCTGTTGCGATGGGTACTCTGGCAGGGCTACACACTTTAGTGTGTAGCCAGTGATGAGGAGTTGATTATGGAGTTTGGGTTATGTGACGATTGAGCTGTGTTGACTTCTGTCTTATTGTGATCATATAATTGTGTGATTAGTACTGACCCCGTCTTTGTTTTAGAAAACTGTGGTGATCCATTCGGGGATGGTGAGCAGTTGTTGAGCAGGTTTGATGTGGTGCTTATGGGCTAGCTGGGATGAGTCATCACTTACAGTTAAAAGAGTCTTCCGCTGTTGTCAGACATTATGTTTAGCTTTTAGACAATTGATTTTGGAGAACATGTATTCACATTTTATTAGTTTGGTTTTCGGATTGTAATCACTTAACTTTATACTATTTAGATATTGTTTTGTTATTGTCTTATGATTATCATTGCCTCGGGAAACCGAGATGGTGACATCTTTATACCTGAGTGGTCCTGGTAAGGCACTTGGAGTATGGGGGTGTCACACTCAGTCGGTGGGAGGTGCTCAGGAGCCGGTATCTTCATCCAGCTCATGCCCTACACCCTCCATGCTAGGCTACCATCCGCCAAGGTTCTCAACCATTTCAGGTCAAGGAAATAATCTCTGTCCATGGTAGGGACCGGGGTGGCTAAGGGAACGTACTCAGAGGAAGCCTCAAAAGAAGCTATCTTTTCAGCTAACCGGGTGGCAATAGCACCACAGCTCAGGAACCTAGTCCTAGAGGAGGCCATCAAAGCAAGACTGGCACAAACAATAGCGGGAGTATTAAAGATCACTCTCTCAGTCCGCTCAGGGTTAAGGTAGGCCATCGGAAGCAACAACTCATGGGAGTTCAACTTACTCATATCAGACCTCTCGTAAAGGAGACACGACACAACACGAAGAAAGATCCTCAAGGTAACGTGTTGCACATCATTAATCAACATGTTACTAGCGGTGGGAGCTGATTTCCCGGTAATACAGGGCATAAGGCGGCAAACCCCACACTCAGCTGGAATGTCACGGAGGGATCCCTTGGGAGGCTTAGCCAAACCAAGGTGGGAGGCAAACAGGTCCATGGTTAAAACAAAACTGGTGTTCATAAGACGGAACTGCACAGTCTGCTCAGCCGGCTCGTATTTAAACGAGCTCATAAACTGAAGGGTCAGAAAAGCATATGAATGCTTCCGTTAACGGTAAATCCCAGTGAATATCAAAGTCTCAAAGATATGACGGACATCCATCTCAACACCCAGGTCCTCTAAAAGGGTCGTGTCCACACAGCGAGTCGGTCTCATCTTACGGGATTGTAAGGCTACAAACCTTTCCCATTGTGTGAAGTCTACAAAGACCACAGAACGATACTCTGGTACAGCTGGTACCACCGGTCCACTCCCCTCCCCAACTTCGGGCTGAGAAGCCCTACCCCTCTTACTTTTTCTGGCCCCTAAGTTTAGTCTCGACATCTGTTTCAACATACCACTTAAATAAACCAACACATATTTACCAAAACACGCAAAGTACACATATTAAATCATGAAAGATTCATCTAAGTATACACTATCACCAACAATTTCCCAAATTACAAGTAAAATTTCAAATTCTTATATCTCAGACGGTCTCTACAACTGTGAAAATTTTGACATAATTAACATGAATTAGCTTAACTATTACAACTTTTAGGACTCAAATCTTCAAAATACATTCATGTACAACTCAAATTTCCAATTACATGTGACGAATTTCAGTTTGAGGCACTTTTAAGACGGAGTTTTAAGACAAATTTTGAGGTGAAAATCGCAAAAATCAACTCCCTACATGATATGAACAACATACATTACTCAATTTTACCCCTTTTTCATGTAGTAAGCAACCAAAAATCACTTCAATTTACCAAGCCCTAGAAATTTCGGTCACAAATATATGCAATTTCTATTTGAGTTTTGTATTATAAACAACAATAATCATGAAAGGGAATCATCTACATCATATTACAACAATTACAAGCAAATTTTCTCACATTTAAATCGAATTTTCAGATTTTTTTTCTATCATCCTAATGGTTTTTAATTGATGAAAAACATTAAAATAGGAAGGAAATTCATACCTTAATCAAATAGGAAGTAAAAGAGCAATTATAAGCAAGGGAAATCGCCAAATAAATCACCACAACACAAGATTTGAGAGCAAGAGGAGAGATATGGGGGTATTAGGGTTTATGAATGAGGTAGAATAAAAGAAAGGAGGATGGAAAGAGAGTATAAGAATCCCGCAAACATCCGGGTACTGTATCTTACTCGATCGAGTATGTCGGGTACTCGATCGAGTGCCCTCTACTCGATCGAGTAGGCGCTATTCGGTCGAGTGTCCGTAGGAAATTCCTACATCCTCGACGTCATAGCTTCCTAACTAGATCGAATGAGGTCCACTCGGTCTAGTAAGCACTCATATTTGGTCAAGTAAGGTTGGGTACACGATCGGAATTACGAGATTAATTGAAGATTCTTGCAAAACAACATCACGTGTCGATTCCAAACCAAGTTCGGAAGTCGTCACTGGTTATCATATTCATTCACATTATACCATTACTACTCATCTGTATCGCAACGGTTTCACCAACTAAGATACATATCATATTATTCTATAATGAACTTCACACAACATAGTTTACCACACTATTAAATCATTCCTGTATACACTTAACGTATTATTTCATATCTAAACCTTTGTCTACAACGTCGCTAACAATCTTATAATCGCATTACTCTAGTCACTTACTTAGCATTAAATTTCCAGGTATCATGCAAGTCTACTTAGCAATGTAATATGTTTCAACATAAAAAAATTAGTCTACTCGAATTAATCACGTCACATGCGGAAGCTTTCAACCATTCATATATTATATTCACCCATTACTATTTTGATAATTCTCATTACAATTCTACAATTATACAACTCTTTAACTATCATTATTATTATCATTATAAAACTTATAAACTCTTATAGAAACTACCATTACTAACAACTTGAAACAATCACAGCCCTTACCACATTCCATATCTTATCACACGTTTCTACCCTTTTCACACACACACACACACACACACACACACACACTTCTATCGCGCAAAACTTTTCACGCTTCTCATTAGCATCACCCCCACCTATTAGTTCCATTAGGAACTTAATCACATATGACTCTAACATGACCCTGACACACATACTAACTTCATCAAAGACTCAACCACAATCAATTCTAACATAATCACCATACACATTAGGCACATAATTGTCGACTCAACATTCCCATACCCGGTGACTGGCTTAAGCACAATGGGGCCAGGATTTTGAAATGAGGGCGCCTACTCACCCAAAATCTAGCATCGGCTGGGGCTCTCAATTTACATAAACCAAGTTCATTTTATTAGACTCACTACGTTTATTTGGTTCATTTGTTACAGGTTCCAAAATCGTCGCTCTGATACCACTTTGTGACACCCCCATATACTGAGGTGCCTTAACCAGACCTTCCTTAGCATATAAGGGCATCACCATCTCGGTTACCCAAGGTAAGTAATCATCAAAAGTCGATAAAAGAACAATTACAGTTATTTTACAAGTGTTACAGCCAAACTACTAAAAGAAAAAGATACAACTCATGAAGCTATATACTACTACTGCTATTACTCGTGAAAACTCATCCCTGCCAGGACTCCAGCTACCATCCGAGACAACACCTACTAAGCCGGACTGCTCACCATAAGGGATCACGGCAGACACAACAGAACAAACAAGACAAACCACACAAGGTCAGTAACTCGGACAAGATACAACAATCATTACTAACATATTACAACCATAGCCAAACACACAAACAATCACAACCACTCCAACCAATCTCCGTCACCGACTGTCCACTAGACCAGCCCTGTCAGTGGGGGACCGCAGCCGTTCCCACCGAAGCCCCGCTCATCATACCGAGCGATAACCCTGTCCCATTAATGTGCACATCCCCTCCCATGGTGGGTTCCACGGAGGGTGAAACTAGGGCTTGAAGCCACTCCTGCAAGTGACTCCACTCAGCCGAGGACGCACCTCGAGAACCAAAGACAATCAATCACAGACAGATGCAATACAACAACCACCAACAAAACAGCATACACCAACCAATTACCATGTATACTCAACCACACGGTCACAACAACAATACAACAACCGACACACTAGACAATCAACAGAAACTGATTTGGAGAACCTACCTTTAACCAAAAGTAGCGATTCCTCGATCAACCATATGACATCAACCAAGTAAGCAATCCCTAAACAAATAGTATACAAGCCTATTACTACCAATACAACCCTACAAGGAACACAAAGATAAAGATGATGACGATGACATACCTACGCAACTCTCCACGACATTAAGACCGCTACCCGACTCAAGCAACCCATCCTCAAAACACTAGCATCCTCAAAGGCTCCCATGGAAGGTATTTGGTGAAGGGAAAGGAGGGAGACGACATCTAGGTCTGAAAGAAGGAGGCGGAAATGATTTGCGGTTTTGACAAAACACGATTATAAACCCTCGCTGGAAAGACGTACTCGATCAAGTAACTAACCTACTTGATCAAGTGGCCCCTACTCGATCGAGTGCCCAAGCCACTTGATCGAGTAACCTCTACTCTTTCGAGTACCACCCATCCTCATATACTAACAAAACACTAGACAACTCTAGCACGCATTCCCAAGAACCTTCACCTGCTCCCAAAGGTCAGTCAACGTCGGTCAACGGATCCCTAAAAGGGCGGGTATTACATTTTTACTTCAAGATGGGTTTCTTTTTAAAGGGAACCGTCTTTGTGTTCCGAAGCATCCGATACGTGAATTATTGGTACGTGAAGCTCATGGAGGTGGGTTGGCGGGTCATTTCGGTGTAGCTAAGACAATGGAGGTGCTTAAGAAGCATTTTTTTTGGCCCAAGATGTTCGGGGATGTGACGAAGATTGTAGCAAAGTGCGTGACTTGTGAGGTGGCTAAGAGTTCGTTCATTCCGGGTCCCTATACTCCATTGCCGGTGCCCGAAAGACCTTGGGAAGATGTTTCCATGGACTTTATCGTAGCTTTACCCCGTACTCAAAGAGGTAAAGATTCGATTATGGTGGTTGTCGATCGGTTTTCAAAAATGGCTCATTTGATTCCTTGTCACAAGACCGACGATGCATCGAATGTTGCGGATTTATATTATAGGGAAGTAGTTCGCTTACATGGTATTCCCAAAACAATTGTCTCTGTCCGTGATTCGAAATTTTTGAGCAATTTTTAGAATACCTTGTGGAGGAAGGTTGGCACAAAACTCTTGTTTTGCATTTCGCATCATCCGCAAATGGACGGGCAAACCGAGGTAAAAAAACCGAACTTTGGGTACCTTATTGCATGGGTTAGTAAGTAAGACACAGAAAGATTGGGATGTTAAGCTTGCGCATGCCGAATTCGCTTACAACCGATCTCCTGCTTATGCTACGGGACGATCGCCTTTTGAAGTGGTTTATGGACTAAATTCGTATGCTCCCCTCGATTTAACTCCATTACCTAGTAATGAGTTAGTCCATAAAGATGCCGAGTCTAAGCTAAAATCCATGTTGAAGCTTCATCAACCAGTTCGCAATCGAAACGTCGAGTTGAATAATGCTTACCAACGTAAGGCCAATAAGCATATGAAGCCACGTATTTTTAAGGAAGGTGATTTGGTGTGGGTTCATTTACGGAAGGAGCGGTTCCCGAGTAAGCGAAAGAATAAGCTCATGCCTAGAGTCAAGGGACCTTTTAAGGTAATTTCTCATATTAATGACAATGCTTATAAAGTCGAGTTACCTGGTGACTATGGCGTCCATGCCACCTTTAATGTGGGTGATTTGTCCCCATACATTGATGATGACGGTCTTACCGAATTGAAGACAATTCCGTCGAAGGGGGAGGAGATGATACTGTTGAGGTCTTGGCTAGTGATCGTTATGGTTCGATGTTGGCACTAGGAGCCTATGTTTCGCCAAGTCCGTTGGGTTCGATGGTACGGTTCGTGTGCATGATTTCTTGCGTTGAGTACGTCTAGTACATGGCTCCGCCATACAAGTCTTTTAAGTTTCATTCTTATTAGTCAATAAAGGGTATTATTACCCAATTAGTGAGTCGTTAAGTGTCATTCATTTTGTTGTTTTATTGCAATTTTTATTAGGCCCTTAATTCCTAGAATTTATGGCCATTAATTCACTAGTTTATTGTAGTAATTAAGAGTCTTTTAATTGCTTTGAACGGTCGTATCCTTGAGACTATTTATAATCTTAAAAGATTGTATTTGGGGATCATTTCAGAAGTTTAATCAAAAATCACAAATTGCTCGTTGGCATTTTTCCGTTAATTGTTCAAATGCGTCTTTGAATTTTTAACTTGATCGTTCTCAATAGGTCTTGGGATCGTTCGTCGTTGTGGAATTATAGGTCTAATTCTTCAATTATCTATCCGTTTCAATCTTACAACATATCCAAACTTCGTTCGCATATTCTAATTTCGCTTCCGCATATTTTATTTCGTATCAATCTGGTAGTTACCAAACACGTTTTCTTAATTCTGGTAATTTAATACACTGGTCAACCATGGTACAAAAATTTGTCAATCATATTTGTTTAGGTATTTTTACCCAAATCGATTAATTAGGGTCAATGTAGTCTGTATTCGTTGGTCGATTGTATGATGATTCGTATGTCAATAAGTAAACGGAAAATAAAGTACGTAATGTAAATTGACACGTAAGATTTTGGTGACGCGGAAAACCCAATGTGGGAACAACCGCGGGAGGGACGGTACCCTGCCAAGTATTGCACTATATGAATAGGAGGATGATTACAATTGTGGTACGTAGCTAATCCTGCTGGCCCTAGGCGTCAGGCCTGCAAGATCTAGAATGAGTGTATATTATTTGCCGAGATGTGATCTTGAATGTTGTTGTATGAATGAATTCGGATGCGTTGAATATTCTTCTTGATTTGCTTCCTTGGCTATTTATAGGGTAAGAACCCTAGACATATCCTACCTCGAATATGGAAAGGGAATATTATTTCCATAAGGACTTCTTTCCAAATCCGAACTCTTTTACCAATTCTCCCCAATCTCCCTAACTTCTCCCTAACTTCCTTTCCTTAACGCGGACACCTTCTATGACGGGCTCTGGATCCTCCTCAAGCCCATCTCCCCTTTTCCTGACCGCGGGCTCCCTTCCTCCTTACCACTTTTTTCATAATCCTTATCTTATCCAATGGGCCTTCTTTATTGTGCTATTTTTAGCCCAAACAGTTTGCCCCAAATTTTTTGCGAAGTACGCTTTCAAGGTACTTCGCAAGGAATTTACGTAACCAAATGCTAAAAACCCTACGCCGTCTTTTTACTCCTTCCCATGCAACCCATCATTTCCAGCCGCCCTACTCCTCTTTCTCCGCACCCAACTCCCTCTCTCCTCTTTATAACTCCAACATCCCTCTTCCACTTTCATTAATCATTTCAAATTATTTCAAAAAAAACTCTTCTCTCTTAAACCCTCAATCTTCCTTCTTCTTCATTCCTCGCCGGCTTCACTGTTTCCCTTCCCCGTCTTCATCACCAGGTAATCCACCTTCTCTTTTTTTTTAATCTTCATTTTCTCTCTCCATCATGGGCAAAACTCGTCAATCCTCCACACCCTCTGATCGTAACCTCGACCCCATCTTCCCTTCTCGAGGGCTTTTCAAGCACCCCCACGACTGTGACTCAGCTTTAACGCCGGCCGACATCCCCATGATTAAGAATCTGCTTGGTCTTGGTGACGGGGTGGATATCGCCATCCCTGAACCGGGACAGAAAGCTGACGCCCTCCGTCCGGGGTGGGTTTGTTTCTATCTGTACCCATTTAAATATGGCCTCTGTTTTCCTTTCCCTAAATTCGTCCAAGATTTTATCTTCACCAACAATTTCGCCATGGCACAAATTTTTGCGGCCATATGGAGAGTTCTTCTCTATTCTCTGGCCGCTGGTCCGAGTACTAGCAAATCTGTTACTCTGGGCGATCTGGCCCACATGTACAACATCAGATCCCTGGGCAGGGGTCAATTCTCCTTCCGGGGCCGTGGAGAGGCTCCTTTCAAACATGTGTCAAAATCTCGCGATGAGAAATGGTTTGAGGACTTCTTCTACGTGAGGAAGGACTCCATCCAGCCTCCTGCCGATTATATTTTCGAGAAATGGGTTCTAACTTCGAGTAAGTAGCCTCCTGTTACCTGATTTGTTTTATCTCGCTGCTTACTAGCTTACTTCATCGCCTTCGTGCAGGCCCCTGTGACCTCACCCGTATCGGCGCCAAGATCCTGCCAAGCAAGCAAGTCGTTCAAATTTACGAGTCTGAGAGAAAGTTCCCAGACCTGCTTCCTGGTTTCTCACCTGCTTCTTCCTCTAATCCTCTTCAATAAGCCCACAGTATATCTTCTGGTAAGGTTTCTGTAACCACTTCTGTTTGCATGCTGTTGCTGCTGATGTTTTAAGCATTCTCGTTGTCTGAGACTATACGTGCTTGCAGGTTCAAAAGTTGATCAATTGGAACTCATCCTTCAAAGTGCTAAAAGAAAGAGACCTTCTGCCAGCCCTGATGTGGCCTCTGCCTCCAAGAGGAGTGCTCCGGCCGCCTCTTTTCAGACTCCTCCCATAGTTTCCAATTCTGCTGCAGGCGTGCCCCTGGAGGTTAATCCGTTATCTCGCCATCCGCCCACTCCTCCTGCCAGTCCTCGTGCTTCGTCTAGTGGGGGCATCATTGCTCATTTCCCAGAAGGCTTTGGGAATGTGGACAAGGTGCCGTACTGGCCGGAGATTGATCAGCTGCTCTTTCCTCTTGTTGAGGAAACGTTTTCGGAGTTCACCCCAGAGGAGATGGCTGAAAATGATGTGTACAATGCCTTCATGGTAAATATCCTTCACTTTCTACCTGCCTGTCTGTTTGTTTACTTGGATTCTGCCTCCTGATTTCCTTGCTGACTCTTGATTTGCTCTGCCTCAGACCCTCCAGTCTGCACTCTACAATAGGAAGATGATTAACATAGTGCAGACGACCGGCCCGTGCTACCGGTGCCAAGAATCGGAGTCAAGGAGACTCGCGGATCTCAGCGCAGCAGCGGGTTGATACGAAGGAGCGTGTGGTGGAGTCAAGACCGAGCTTCTTGTCACCAAGAAAAAGTTGAAGGAGGGGGCTGATCAGCTGGCTCGAACCCAGGCCGTGTACAGCACTTTCTCTGACTCCCTCAAGCGCTCTGATGAGAAAATCAGTGAGCTAATTTCCCTGGCCACCAATGTTGTTACATATGCTACCTGGCGAGGAAAGATCAGTGGTATGCGTACTGCCCTTGAGGAGGCTCCCACCCAGCAGACCATAGAGGAAGAGGAGAAGCAGCTGGAGATGCTCTACCCCGCTCAACCTGATCTGAGTATGCTGATGCCTGAGGTTGGTGAGGTGAATTCTCATGCGTTGGTGAGCAGTCTTTGGGGGTGGTCTTTGGAATGTCCCAGGATGCTGCTGACGGAGCTCAGGGAGCTATGGCGGCTGAGGATGCTCAGGCTGTAGCGGTACCTGAAATGAGAGGTCAGCAGGCAGAGGAGATGCCAGAGGTGGAGGTCATTAATGTGACCGATAATTAAATTTTTATGTTTTGATAAACTTTTTTGGCAGTCTGGCCCAGAGGTGGCAGAATTTGTAAGTTTTAAACTTGTTCTTGTGTTTGCTCCGCCAGGGTGGCGGTTAAACTTGGGGCCGTATTTTTGGCCATATTTTGAAATGCCCCTTGTCATAGTTTGGCAAGGTTTTAGCTTATATATCGTGGGTTTTTTGTTTATCTTCCCTGTTTTTAGGGAGTTTATGCCGTGTCAGTCTGCTTGACTGATTTAGGCGAGTCCTGTCACCCTGAAAAGGCTGACGTTCTGACTCAGCTAGCTGCCGTGTCAGCCAGATGGCTAATTTAGGCGTATGCCGCAATGTAAGGAGGAGTGGCCGTGTCAACCTAGGAGGCTGATTTAGACCAGCCTGGTCAGCCTGAAAAGACTGACTCAGACCAAGCTAGCTGCCGTGTCAGCCGAATGGCTGATTTAGGCGTATGCCGCAGTTTTGGACTACTTAACCTTGTTCATGACGCAAGGTGTGTTCATCTCGTTTTATGCCAACAGGGGCGTCATTGAGGCAAGTTTATCGTCATTCTAGGACCGGATGGAGACGCCGGGATTCTCGTAGCGCAGATATCCCTACGTTCCATGTTCGTTTTTGCATGCATCTTTGGGCCCAGATTAATTGCGATTAGTGCGAGCTACTTCCCGGGGTGGTATCGGGGGTAGCTGGATAAGCGTATTCAGCTGTCAGCCAGGCTCCCTTTCGTATGTTCCACAGTCCGCCTGGTGAGGGTACTCCTTGTGGAGAAAATAGGTTGGGCATGTTGGAGTGCCATGTGCCTTGTCACCCCGCGTTGGCAGTTGACAGTCCTGCTAGACATCCTTTCAAAGTACCATAGATACCAGAATTCAAAGTGATGTATTTAGAGAAGCCTAAAAATAAGAAAATCTATTAAAATGATGTGAAGTACCTGTCGCCATCTCATGGGGTACCGAAGCAATTGTGGTCCCAGGTCGCTGCCAGACCACACCATCCAATAGCAGTTTAAAGTTTCAAAAATAACTTAAAGATACTAGAAATAAGAGTGAAACTGGCAGTATACCTACTACCGGATTTTTATTTTATCTTTGAAAATGATTTGACTTCTCATAGTACATTATTCTGAAAGCTAGAGTCTACTTATTATTAAAAGTAATATCTCTTCAGGTGAAGTATGTTCCATGGGCGTTGTATGATTTGACCGTCCATAGTCATCAGTCTGTATGCACCATGGCCAACAACTCCTTCTACCTGGTATGGTCCTTCCCATTTGTAGGCGAATTTGCCTGCTTTTCGATTTTTGGTGTTTTGAAACACCTCTCGGAGAACCAGGTCTCCTACCTCCAGGAGCCTGACTTTCACATTCTTGTTGTAACTCCCGCCACCGATCGTTTGTAGGCGAGACAGACGGATTTTTGCGCTTGCTCGCAGCTCGTCAATTGTGTCCAGGCTTCTGGTCATCTCTGCATTGTTCAGTTCCCTTGTCATATTTTCATACCTGTGAGTGGGAACTAGAACTTCTGATGGAATGACCGCTTCCGCGCCAAACACCAGGCTGAAGGGTGTTTGACCTGTTGCTATCTTTGGCGTCGTTCTGTCAGACCATAACACTAGTGGCAACTCATCTGCCCACTTTCCTCCTAACTCCTGTAACCTCCTTCTCAGATTGTCCATAATAATTTTATTGCTGGATTCAGCTTGTCCATTGGACTTTGGAGTCCTAGGTGCTGACTTCTTTAAGGTGATATTCCACCTGGCACAGTATCCCTCGGTATCGTTGGAGATGAATTGTGAGCCATTGTCACATATGATTTCTGATGGGATACCAAATCTGCAAATTATGTTTCGTTTTATGAACGAAATGACTTGTTTGTCCTTTACTTCCGTGAATGCTTCTGCCTCTATCCACTTGGAGAAGTAATCTGTCATTGCTAGCATCCAGGTTCTGTTTCCTGTAGCCTGTGGTAGGGGGCCTACTATGTCCATGCCCCATGCCATGAATGGCCTGGGAGAGATAATAAGGTGCAGAGGCTCTGCTGACTGGTGGATCATGGGCGCTGAGCGCTGGCAGGCATCACATTTTCGTGCATACTCTACTGCATCTGCTTTCATTGAAGGCCAATAATATCCCTGTCTGAGTGCTTTATTTGCCGGACTCGCCCCCCCTGCATGGTTTCCACATTCGCCATTGTGGAGAGCATGTAACACGATCTGTGCTTCTTCCTTGTCCAGGCACCGTAGGTAGGGGGCCTCACAGCGATTTTCTCAATAATATATCATCAATAAGTATGAATCTGGAGGCCTTTATTCTAAAAGCTCTTACTTCCTTCTTATCATATGGTAGCTTGTTATGGCGCAACCGATCTAGGTAAGGTGTGCGCCGATCGTCTGGATTTGGATCGGCTACCCGTCAAAGCGTCTGCTGTTTGACCGAGAGCTCTCACCTTCCTCTCAGAATCGCTGGATTTCCTTTTCGCTTTGTGGATCCTCCAGTTCACCCCGTCTATTCCGTCATTTTCGGATAGAGGGTTCCAAGATATGTGCTATTGGAATGCTTTGACGGCTCTGTTGGTTTGAATGTTTCCCCCGGGTTGCTAGGGCGTCTTTCCACGTTCGATCTCTGGGGACTTGTTTTAGCTTGCAAGTTTCGAATTTTTGTTTTAATTCCTTTGCTACTTTTAGGTATGCTATCATCTTCGAATCTCTGGCTATAAACTCATCATTCACGTGGTTGACTATTAACAGGGAGTCACTGGATATGAGCAGTGTCGACCCACGACTCCAGAGCTAGCTTCATTCCCAATATCAAGGCCTCGTATTCTTTTTCATTGTTGGTTGCCTTGAATTCACATCTTACAACTTGCGCTATCGGATCTCCCCGTGGTGATCGCACTAATCCTACACCGCCCCCTTTGGTTGGAGGCTCCGTCGATATGCATCTCGCGGACTTAAATGCCTTGCTCCCTTCTAAAGTGAGGATCTCGACGCCGATTCGGATGGCCGGACCAAGTCCGACACGGTCGGCCAAAGGCCTGTGATTTGATTGTTGTTCTAGGGTCGTATTGGATGTCGTATCCACTGATGTGTACAGACCATTTAGACATTCTCCTTGATAGCTCAGGCCTCCTCATGATAGCTTTTAGCGGGTAGTTTGTCACAACATGTATGATGTGTGACTCAAAATAGGGACGCAGTTTGCGAGATACTACTATCAATGCTAATACTAACTTTTCAAGAGATGTGTACCTGGTCTCTGCCGGCAGCAGAGACTTGCTTACGTAGTACACTGGCTTCTGCTCCTTTTCTTGCTCTCTGACCAGGACAGCACTCACTGCTACTTCTATGGCAGCTAGGTATAGGAATAATGGTTCTCCTGGCTTTGGCTTTGACAGCAGTGGCGGGCTGCTGAGATAGTGCTTCAGGTCTCTGAAGGCTTGCTCGTGTTCAGCGGTCTATTCAAACTTCTGGCTTTTCCTTAGTACGTCGTAAAATAGCCTACATTTGTCTGAAGATCTTGAAATGAACCTGTTCAGGGCTGCCACCTTTCCAGCTAGTCTTTGAACATCCTTAGGTTTCTCGGGTGATTCCAGCTGTAAGACAGCTTTGATCTGTTTGATGCTGGCTTCTATTCCTCTTTGAGTTACAATATAGCCTAAGAACTTTCCAGAAGATACCCCGAAGGTGCATTTAGATGGGTTTAATTTCATCTTGTATTCCCTGAGGGTGTTGAACGTTTCTGCCAGATGCCGCATATGATCTTTGGACTTCTCTGATTTTACCACCATGTCATCAATATACACCTCCATTGTTCTTCCTATCTGCTCTTTGAACATTCTGTTAACCAACCTTTGATATGTGGAGCCTGCGTTCTTCAGGCCGAACGGCATGACGTTGTAGCAATATATTCCTCTCTCGGACATAAATGCTGTCTTCTCTTGATCTGCAGGATCCATCTTGATCTGATTGTATCCACTCCATGCATCCAGAAATGTTAACATCTTGTGTCCAGCTGTTACATCTACCATTGCATTAATATGAGGCAGCGGGAATGGATCTTTAGGACATGCTTTGTTGAGATCAGTGAAGTCCACACATACTCTCCATTTCCCATTCTTGTTAGACACCACTACTACATTAGACAACCATTCTGGGTATTTCACTTCTCTTATCTTCTTTGCCGCCAGCAGGCTGTCTACTTCCTGATTGATTACCTTATTTCTCTCTGCTGCAAACTTTCTCCTTCTCTGCTGGATGGGTTTACACTTTGGGTCCACGCTAAGCTTGTGTGTTATGATGGATGGATCTATGCCTATCATATCATCGTGTGACCATGCAAAGCAATCCATGTTATCTTGTAATAACTTGACTAGCTGCTGTCGTAAGCTTCATGTACATCCTGCTCCAATGAGCACGGTTCTCTCTGGGTGCAGCTTGTCTAGGCTAATCTGATCCAGCTCTTCTGCTGGGGGTTCGATGTATTCGTCCTAGATAGGTCATCAGAATTGCTATGCGGGAGGGTCGGGCGGTGCACTTGAGTGCCTTCTTGTAGCAGCCTCTAGCTTCCTCATGATCTCCTCTTATCGTTTCTACTCCCCATGGGGTGGGGAACTTTATGCACTGGTGATATGTTGAAGAGACTGCTTTCATCTGGTGCAGCCATGGTCTTCCTAGGATGACGTTGTAAGTAGAGGGGCCATCTATAACCAGGTACCTGACTTGCTTGTTGACTCCTCCCACATAGGTGGGGATGATTATCTCACCTAGCGAAATGGGTTGTTTCTCCGCCGAAGCCTACTAGCGGAATAGTCTTCTTCAGAAATCCTTCTCGCTGAATCCCATGTTCTCTATGGTTTTCAGCATGATTAAGTTGACCGAGCTTCCTGTATCTACCATGACCTTTCTTACTGTGCAATTGGCCATTGACAAGATGATAATAAGTGCGTCATGGTGTTCTCGTTCATCGTATGTATCTCCTTCATCAAAGCTTATTGCTGGCAGGTCGCTGTGAGAAATACTACAAGAATTAACTGGCATGTCTCCTTTGATTTCGGTGGCATGTCTCTTAGCTGCTGAGTATGTCAGGCCGCTTAAGTCTGAGCCGCCTGTTATCACGTTTATAATTTTAGTGCATGTGGGTGGGTCTGCCGGCTTGGCGGAACCTACCTTATCCCGCTGCTTGCCCCCACGTGGTAACAGGTGGCTCAGCTTTCCTTGTTCGTACAGGCGCTTGATCTCTCTTCTTAATGTGTAGCAATCCTCAGTGTTGTGTCCGATATCACAATGGAATTCACACTTCTTCTTGCTATCCTTTCTCCAAGCTTGCTCTCCTACTGGTGGGTTAGGCCACCTGACTCCATCTCCCATCTCCCTGAGTGCCTTCAAGATTCCTCCGATACCTGTGGTGAACCCATACTCTGCCAGGGTGGGGAGTAGCTGGTTTTCCTCGACTCTGTTGACTCCCCTCCCATATGGTCTGTATCTCTCGTCCTTCTTGTTGGTGGTTTGCTTTCTTCCTGATTTCTCCACTACCAAGTACTAGAAATACTTGGTGCGCTCGTAAGGCGGCTCTGGCTAGGATATCTTCCTCCAGGTCCCGATCGCGCAAATGCCTTCTCTGCATCGCTTCGAAACTATGGCGGGGATGCATAGTCACCGCTTGTATAGATCGAGTCGTGGTGGAGGCCTCTTCAAGGCTTCTACTTCATTGAGATACCACACTCTCGTCGATACCTTCTCATTGTTAAATCTGGTATTGTATTCTCCAATGCTCTCTCCCGCCCCCGGACGATTCTGTACATGGTCTCCCGCGTTTCGTGGCTTTCTCGCTTGCGAACTGTTGAGTAAACGCGTTTACCAATTCAGCAAATGTAGATATCGACCTGTTGGGCAGGCTTACGAACCATCGAAGTGCCGGTCCTTTTAGGGTGGACCCGAATCCTTTGCACATGCAGGCTTCTTTAACTTGTCCTATGGCTGTTACCGTCATCATTTTCTGTTTATACTGGCTGATATGATCAAAGGGGTCTGCTGTTCCGTCGAAGAGAGGCATATTTGGGTTTGTGAATCCCTTTGGCATGGCTGTGACGGATATGGTGTCCACGAATGGTGAGTCGGCATAACTGTCTAGAGCTGCTTTCTCGAGTGGGGGTGGTAGCCCTGGAACCCTGCTCAGCATCTCCTTCGATTCAATCTTTGCGATTGGTTATATTGGCGGAATGGGGGTCCGCTTTGTCACCGTCTCGCATAATTCCTCCTGATCCAGGCTCTTGAAGATTCTGATAAGTTCCGGCTGCCAGGGGGTTATGGCAACGAGTGTCCCCTGCTGCCAGTTCACTTGCTGGTTTGACTCGGATCCTGCTACATGTGTCTGATCGATTGCTGCAGGACTGCTGATGGGGACGCCACCTGTTTATATCCCTACGCAGCTAGCTGGCTGCCAGCTATCTGGTGTGAGATATCCTAATCCCCGTGGGGTTATCCTTCCATCTGATGGTATCGTAGCCAAATCCAATCTTGTAATTATTTCAGCTGGTATCTGCCTGCACTGCTCCCTGTGTCAGATCCACCAAGGGAGATCTTCCTTCACCTGTCCTGTTTGCTGGAGTGTTGGACTGCTGCTTCAGGAGATCAATTTGTGCCCAGAGCTCTCTGTCTCTCCTTCTTACCTCAGCATCTGCTCTCCTTTGGTCTTCTCTCATGTTTTCCATAGCTTTTTGAAGATTTTCCACGCCGGCGAGCAGGATTTGCGTGGGACTGGGCGGCGGAGTGACGCCTGAGCTTGATGTTCATTTGTCTGATCTGATCTGAGTTGAGACAGCAGGGGTCCTGGGAGGTAGAGAGGCTTTTGTTGTCGGTATGATTCTTGAGGTGTGTCCGGGAGCCTGCGTGGCCACCGTCGATGTTGAACTTTGGGTAGACGATGGTGGTGGCGATGGTTGCCTGCTCCCTGACATGGCTTCAGATACTTGTTTTTCCATTGTATATTTAGAATATCAACGATGACCACAATGCCCCACGGTGAGCGCCAAACTGTTTAGGTATTTTTACCCAAATCGATTAATTAGGGTCAATGTAGTCTGTATTCGTTGGTCGATTGTATGATGATTCGTATGTCAATAAGTAAACGGAAAATAAAGTACGTAATGTAAATTGACACGTAAGATTTTGGTGACGCGGAAAACCCGATGTGAGAACAACCGCGGGAGGGACGGTACCTTGCCAAGTATTGCACTATATGAATAGGAGGATGATTACAATTGTGGTACGTAGCTAATCCTGCTGGCCCTAGGCGTCAGGTCTGCAAGATCTAGAATGAGCGTATATTATTTGCCGAGATGTGATCTTGAATGTTGTTGTATGAATGAATTCGGATGCGTTGAATGTTCTTCTTGATTTGCTTCCTTGGCTATTTATAGGGTAAGAACCCTAGACATATCCTACCTCGAATATGGAAAGGGAATATTATTTCCATAAGGACTTCTTTCCAAATCCGAACTCTTTTACCAATTCTCCCCAATCTCCCTAACTTCTCCCTAACTTCTCCCTAACTTCCTTTCCTTAACGCGGGCACCTTCTATGACGGGCTCTGGATCCTCCTCAAGCCCATCTCCCCTTTTCCAGACCGCGGGCTCCCTTCCTCCTTACCACTTTTTTCATAATCCTTATCTTATCCAATGGGCCTTCTTTATTGTGCTATTTTTAGCCCAAACAATATTCTGCTAACGTTGTCTGTTATCATAAATCTGCTTCTGTCATTTGCCAAACTATTATTCGAAAAGCCAACATCTTTAGGCAAAACACAATTACTATTAATGACTAATATCATTATTGCTCGAAATCTATTTCTAGAATTCTTGTATAGCTTAGGATTCCCAGCAAAATGTGAGTCTTGAGACAACAGAATACAACACTCCACAATCACATAGGTGAGTCCATCAAGTGTGTACTGCACACACCACTCAAACCGTGAGGTATGGAACTCATTAAGGACTACAATCTGTCCAACCTAACCCTGCAGTAAATAAACATGCTAAAAGAGATAAACTGAATAACCTCCTTTATTCATCAGAATAAAAAGAATACAAGCAATGCTCGACGATTTCGTTTGACCTCATTGAATCTGGTAATCAGATTGGGTATCCATCATAAAAGCACTACGTAAGTGGGCTCAATCCCATCTTTTTAGCAGTTTCTGAAACTAGTTTCCTGTTTAAGGCCTTTGTCAATGGATCGGCAATGTTACTTTCCGACCTCGCATAGTCTAAAGATATAACACCAAACTTGATCAAGTTACAAACAATATTATGCCTTAGGCGTATATGCCTACTCTTGCCATTATAAGCTTTATTCTTGGCTACATGAATGGCAGATTGCGAGTCACAATGTAGCGGCACATATGGCACGGGCTTTGGCCAAAGAAGAATGTCTGCTACCAAACTTCTCAACCATTCTGCTTCTCGACCAGTCAATTCGAGAGCTATAAATTCCGATTCCATTGTAGATCTCGTAATACACGTTTGCTTGGATGATCTCTAAGATACAGCTGCTCCTGCTAAAGTAAAAACATAACCACTGGTAGAGTGTATATCCTTACTCTCCGAGATTCAGTTAGCATCATAATATCCCTCCAAAACTGGAGGATAACCACACTAAGATAACCCAAAATCAGCTGTACCTTTAAGATATTTAAGCAAACGAACTAATGCACTCCAATGATCATGACCGGGATTATGAGTATATCTACTCAATCTCCCAACAGAATATGCAATATCAGGACGATATGAACACATAAGATACATGACACTACCAAGAATCTTAGCATAACCAGCTTGATCCACACTTTCAGACAGATTTTTTTTTAAGTGCACACTAGCATCAAAAGGTGTTCTAGCAGGCTCAACATCAAAATAACCAAACTTCTTTAAAATTTCCTCAACATAGTGAGCTTGACTAAGACAATAACCTTTACTAGTCTTTAGAACTCTTAAACCAAGAATGACATCAACCTCGCCCATGTCTTTCATTTTAAAAGAAGTTTTAAGCATGCTTTTAGTAGAATCAATAACATCTAATGAAGTGCCAAAGATAAGTAAATCATCCACATAAAGTGTTATAATAACACTACTACTAGCATTGGACTTCACATAGATACATGTATCAGTATCACTAGCTCTAAAACCAAGAGAAATAATCACACTAAGAAACTTTTCATACCATTGTTTCGGTGCTTGCTTAAGTCCATACAAAGATTTAACAAGTTTACAAACTTTATGTTCTTGACTAGGCACTATAAAACCATCAGGCTAATCCATATAAATCTCTTCATCGAGATCACCATTTAAAAACGCAGTTTTCACATCCATCTAATGAACAAGCAAGTTATACATGAAAGCAATAGCAAACATCACTCTAATAGAAGCAATCTTAGTGAGCAGGGAATAGGTGTCAAAATAGTCTAAACCAGACTTTTGGGTGAAACCCTTAGCCACCAACCTGGCTTTAAATTTATCAATAGTCCCATCAGTTTTGAGTTTCTTCCTAAACACCCATTTACACCCTATAGGCTTACAACCACGAGGCAAATCAACAATCTCCCAAGTATGATTAGACATAGTAGACTCAATCTCACTATCAATAGCCTCTTTCCACAAAGAAGCATCAACTGATCTCATAGCCTCATCATAGGTCTTAGGATCCTCCTCCACAATATACATGCCAACCATCTCATCATCTAGATATCTACCATCCTCCTCCATAAAAAAATCAGGCCCAAAAGATTTCTCAACTCTAGGTCTCTTACTCCTTCTCGGTTCTATTGGTAGTTCACTAGATGTGTCAACATGGGTTGGGGAGCTACCATCATTATCCTCATGGGAAGAATCATCAAAGGTCAAGTCCTGCCATAAAGAAGGTTTCAAAGGAAAAAGGTCCTAAAAAAACAGCATCTCTAGATTCAATAATATTACCAAAAAAATCCCGAACTCACATCCTTGGTCATGAACCTATAGGCAGCACTATTAGAAGCATAACCCACAAAATTCGAGTCAATGGTTTTAGGTCCTATTTTTTCTCTTTTAAAAGCAGGTAAGGCAACTTTGGCTAGATAACCCCAAACCTTTAGAAACCTCAAATTAGGTGGGTAACCCTTCCAAATCTCATAAGGTGTCACATCAATTTTCTTATGTGGTACACGGTTTAAAACATGACAGGCAGATATGATAGCTCCCCCCCCCCCCCCCACATAAAATCAGATAACCCAGAATATAGTAACATAGCATTCATCATATCCTTTAAAGTTCTATTTTTCCTTTCAGCTACACCATTTTGTTCAGGGGTCTAAGGGGCGGAAAACTCATGTATAATCCCATTTTTATGACAAAACTGCACCAAAAAATCAGATTTGTATTCTCCACCATGATCAGACCTCACACGCTTAATCTTCCTATCAAGTTGGTTTTCAACCTCAGCCTTATAAATAATAAACATATCCTCAACCTCATTTTTATTCCTTAACAAATAAACCTTAGTATATCTCGAACAATCATCCACAAAGGTTATATAATATCTTTTACCTCCTTTACTTTCACAATTCTTATAATCAGCCAAGTCGGTATGGATAAGTTCTAACAATTTAGTTTGCCTTTTGGTCACTTCCTTAAAAGGTTTCTTAGAGTGCTTTGCTTCCACGCATACTTGACATTTATCCATGTCATAAGAAATCAGATTAGGCAACAAGTTCATTGTTTTCATACGTTTAATGGATTTAGTGTTAGCATGTCCAAGTATAGAATACCAAATATCAATGGACTCAACGATATAAGCAGAAGAAGTAGATGTATTCATTTCAACATCAAGAACAAACAGACCACCATTACAAAAACCTTTGCCAACAAACTGACCATTCTTAGACATGACTAACTTATCAGACTCAAAAGTATGTTTAAGACTAGCCTTATTAAGTAAAGCAGCAGAAATTAAGTTTCTACGCATATCAGGTACATAGAGCACATTTTCAAGAGCTAAAACTTTGCCAGAAGTGAGTTTCAGGTGCACCTTGCCAATACCAAGGACTGGAACCTTGCTGGAGTTGCCAACATATACCACCTCTTTCTCATCAACATCTTTGAGCTCCTTGTAAAGATCCTTGTTGATGCAGATATGGTGTGTAGCTCCTGTGTCAACAATCCATTCCACCAAGCTTCCAACCAGATTTATTTCGGACACCATTGCAGCAATTATATCATCACCCTCACTTGAGCCTTCGACAACATTAGCTTGTGCTTGTTAGATTTGTAATTTTTGTAGCCACCACGTTGATTGTTGTCTTTATGTTGGAATTTCCCACCATGTGCATTATTACGATTCCCTTGATTTTGTTGTCTTTCCTCGTAAGCTTTCTTGGCCTTTCTCTTGAAAGCGGGATGACCAGGTTTGTCACACCACCAACAATTTCATGTCACTGCCTTTATGGATTTTTCAGCATTTTGTGGTTTGTTGTATTAATCATAGCTTCTCTTATTTATACCTGTATTCCTGAATTCAACAACATTAGCTCCTTGTGGCATCCTCAATTTTGATATGACCAATCAGCTCCTGCAACTTCATATCTTTCTTCTTATGCCTCAAATGTTTCTTATACTCATCCCAACTAGGAGAAGGCAACTTCTCAATAAGAGCATTAGCTTGCATATACTCGCACAACACCATCCCTTCACCAAGAATTTCAGAAACCATATTTTCATATTCATGGATTTGATCCATTATAGGTTTACCATCAGTAACCTGAAATTTTAACCATCTTGCTACAACATATTTCTTAGTACCGAAATCATCAGTACCATACTTAGTTTCCAGAGCATCCCAAATTCTTTTAGCGGTCTTAGTTTTGCAGTAGATGTCAAACAGATTATCGACCATGTAGTGTAACATGACACCTCTAACCGTGTTATTATCTTTTACAGCTTTGGGGTCGGGTTTGACAATTTCAGACGAACTAGACTCTTCAGTGGATTGTGGTTCTTGAAATAACACATATTCAATCTCATATTGTAAGAAATAAAACAGAATTTTTTCGGACCATCTCCTATAATTTTTCCCATCTAAAAGTTCCATCTTACTAAGGCTTGGGACAATTTTGTGTGGCATTGTGAAATGGTTGACAGGAATATTAGGAGTGGTGGGAACAATTTCTCGATTGATATTATAATCGTCAGAATTTCCAGATTGGTTTGTCATTGTTTGAAAATGAATAAAACAGTAGACAATAAGAAGATCAGAAAAGTTCTCTTACTGATTTAGATTGAAAGTGTAGACACCTCATTTCTGCACCTCCCGCAAACCACCCGGTGATGATTGGGCCGCATGTTTGGTACGCGAACGATTTGTGACAATTCGTAAGTTTATCGTCAAGTGGTCGCTCAAACATTTATGTCTACCTCATGGTTGTCATCTAGGTGTCATTACGGTCGTTTTGGCAATAATTAGAGTTCATTTGGAGTCCAGGTCAAAAACCGTCTTCATTTCCTAAAACCGTCAAATCCCGAGTTAAAGCAATGTGCTTGTCTACCTAAGGTTAGGATGTCATAAAATGTTGAGATTATATCTCATAGTGAGTCACATGTCACTTCTTTGGGCTAAACTTAAAGTTTACATTACAAAATGTGCATTTCATTTAGCTAAAAAGACAACCCGAACTTTGGGCCCATTTTACGAGGTGATAACGAATTTTATGGGTCAGGCCTATTTCAGAGAAAGTTCTATATCTCTTTTTTAGCTTTCCAACGCCACCAAAATCACCTTAATCCGAGTCTTGTAGAGAAAGTTATGCCTAAAATACGACAGGCTATCAAACACGCTTTCTTGCGCAGGAGGAACCCGCTGAGGAAAGGACGCAGCAGGCGCTGCGCCTCTTCCAAGGGACGCAGCTCTGCTGCGCCTCTTTCTCAAGGTTTTATTTTTGTCCAAGTTTCCACGTTTAACCTAAGTTGGTTATTTTCGGATCTTTCTCTCCTTTCCTAAACCCTAATTCCGTGATTAGTATAAATAGGAGCCTTCGCTCCTCATATTTCTCACGCGAGTGTCCGCCCTTCTCTTCTCCCTTTGCATTCTAGACCTTTGTTCTTACTTTTTGGCGTCTACGTGCTTGAACATTCGACCACGTAAGCTCGGATCCTTATGAGTACCAGCCTCGTTTGCATGACCGACCAATTTGACCAACTCCACAATCAATCAACTTAATTAATCTAATCGTTTTCCTCTTACGAGGGCACTTTCATTACATTCGAGTCGAGTATCACTAATCGATAACTTAGTTCATCTCGTTTCATCAAACATGTAAGTCTGAGGGTGTAAATCTCTCTTTTATTATTGTTCTTTACTTTTTGTAATCATTGATGTAAGGTTTATGTCGAAAATACCTTTTGAAACCGATTTACAAAACCGTGCTTTAAAACCCTTTTTACGGATTTCCAGAAGACAGACCGTCGAGAAAGGACGCAAAGAATCGCGCCTCTTGAAGGAGCGCAGCTCTCGCGCGCTCTTCGTGAGGCTGCAGCAGTTCCTGCTTCCTTTCTTCTTCCTTCGTTCGTCTTTTGTTTGTTTGATTTGTTTTCTCTAATTCTTCGATACAATAGTCTAATAATCTCATCTATATTATTGTTCATCATTAACACGTCTAATTCATCTTTAAATCCGACTTAAATCCCTTATGACCAATATTTGCGGGTTTTCGTCATTAAATTCAATCCGGGTTGTAGAAATTCGATTTGTTCATATCGGGTTTCTGGAATTCGACCGTTGATATATTCTCATCTGTCTTTTGTCGTATTCGTCATTAATTTGTCGTTCATTCATCATGTTTAGCTTATTTAATTCACCCATGTCATTAATCGATCATTCATCCATGTAAATAATCCGTTTGCATCCGTCTCATCCATGTTTTATTGCTTTTATGACCATTAATCACATGTAAATAACCTATTAATCACTTCCATCTGAGTAAATATATTAATCAATCCTTAAATTCACCAATTAACATTAACGATTTGCAGTTCCGGCTTCACAGCCAAAACTCACCCTTGGAACAGACGCAGCAACTGTTGCGCCTCTTCCAAAGGGCGCAGTCCTGCTGCGCCTGTTCCAGGGTGATTTCTTTCTCTGAACTTCCGTTCTGCCTTGACTTAGTTTAATTAGTTTACGTATAATTAACTATTAACCGTATTATCGCCTAATCATTTGTTCGTTAATTCATTCTTTTATTCTTTTTCTCAATCTATCCGTTTTAAAGGTGTTTTTGACATAGATCAATGAACCCAATGTAATTATTGTAATTTTTCTTTATTGTAATTTTCTTTATTGTATTTATCATCGTATTTTGTATCAATTGTATGTTTTCACATGTAATTGAGCATTAAATCCTACTTTGACCCAATTGTATGCTAAATTAATTGTTAACCGACTTAGTCTAATCTTCACATGCTAGGATTAAAACTTGGATGTTGCATTGCATGCATATAATCGACGATATATCGAGTATAGACAATTTCCCTAATCATTAGTAGAGGCCGCTATCGAGGCGGGCGGGATTAGGTGTTCAATCAAAAGAGCTTCCTAATACGTACCCTCACCCCTTACTCCAGATCTCTGTGAACATCCGTGTTCATTGGCATCCACGAGAGTCATTATAGATATAGAATGCTATGGGTAACGATTTCTTAGTGTTCATGTCTCTACTTTGTGTCTTGACATGACACGAGGTATTCGAACGGTTCCAATTTCCCATAAAAATTGGTAGCGACTCCAACAAATGCAAACGCTTGTTTCCCAAGCGCCCCCGTGGCCCATTGTCCATAGTTTGGCGACTCCGCTGGGGATAATACACTTACGTGTACCCAAAAGGGTGAAACTTGAACAAGGTTAGGGAATAGTTTTTACAAGACAATTGTCGGTTTTCATAACTCGGTCTTCCTAGATCGTTTATTCGGCCTTCCTAGGCCCAACCCAACCCATTCGACCAATCGTCCCGTCTAAACGGTCCTAATTCTTATTTGGGCCTAAGGATGGATAGCGATTGACATCATCCATACCATGATGCTTACTCTTGTTTGTATCAAGGACTTTCACTACTTGAGGAAATGGACTAGGAATCGGCCTTACTCTTGTTTGGTACGAGCCTCTCCACAGACTTCGGGTTTGATTGTTCGGTATGGCAACCCACCCTTTAAACCAAAACCCATTTAAATGCACTCAGCATCCCGTTATAATACTTGTATATTAATTGTACCATACGTGATCACCCTTTTCTAAACAAAACCATGACGAAATTTTGTAAAATAAAATCCTTTTCAAAATGTAAACATCTTCAAAATAGCGCAAAATAAGCCTAAACTCTGTCCGTATGTCGAGTCAAACATCGGGCCTAAAACCCATTTCAAAACCAAATACAAAAAAAAACGAGAAAATTAAAACGTAAAAAAAATCCAAAATATTTTCAAAACCAATGTAAATTTAAACATGTAAATTCAATTGGGCTAAGTTAAAGTCAAAATTCAAACCGACTATGTCCTAGTCGGAACTCTGTCGAGTCATAAACCCGTCTTCCTTTACATTTTGGGTCTTTTCAAATTCAAGATAAATCCTAAGGCGTCGCACCGTCATTTTGGACTCCCTACCCCAATTCAGTTAGGATATAAGCATTTTTCGACACTTCGAGTCACACGTTTCGAGGCTCAATACACGAGTCTCAATGGGCCTCATATTTGAGTCTAAACTACAACAGTCTTCTTAACACCTATAAGCAAACCTCGAGTCCAGAATCAACATGTGTCTTCAATCCCGTCAATAAGGTCAATCATGTAAGGGTCACTCTGTCAAAGTCAACACTCGAGTCTAAAGGTCAAGGTCAAAACACCATGAGTCCAAACACGAGAGGTCACTCACGACATCTCCTGGATTCACAAATCAAGAGTCTAGCCATCGCGTCTCGTTGCATGTCCTTTGTTTGTTGCCTTAGTATGCGTGATCCCATGTCAAATCAAGTTGTAATGCGCATCATTTTCTTCTCGGTAGGAATTCCGCAATTTCCAATGAAAGTGTTCAAGAACGTTTACATGTCTACCTCAAGGGACTAAGTGCTGCAATCATTAAGCTTCAGGCCACCATCGAAGACTTGAGCGCTCGTGTCATCAATATCGAAAACAAGATAGATATGATGAAACCTTTACCATCTTCTCATACCCTAAGGCCAGGGCATAGCTTCAAAACGACTCACCCATCTAAGAAGGCCAATGAAGGCAAGGGAGTTAACCTCTTACAAACTCCACCCAGATGGCCGAGACGAGCTCATAGGGAATTCCATGACCTCGGAACCACATATGAAGTAGCTCTACAAAGACTGATTTCCCAAGGAAAACTTCATCCAATTGGTCCAACCCCAGGCCCTGAAAAGATAATGCCTAGATGGAAGGGCAATTCATATTGTCAGTACCATCGAGGTAGGGGACACGATACGGAGGAATGCTTTTGTCTAAAGCATATTATTCAGGATAAGATCGAAGATCGCAAGCTTCCTGTGCCACCTTCCGCCAAGAAATCCAAGAAAATCGACCCTCTTGGGTCCAATATCATTAAACATGATGAAGAACCATTCCTGGATAGTTCTCATCTCCTCAATCATCATGATAACGAAGAGATCAATGTCCTCGAAGACGACGATATCCAAAATGGAATGCTCATGCTTTCCATGGCCTTTAACAACAAATTTTCCAAGTTAGAAGGAGCCATTGATAAACTAAGCTCTCGACTTCCCAAGATGGAAACCCAGTTTGCTGAAATGGGTAAGAAGCTTGATGCCCAACCTCTCAAGATGAAAAGTTTCCAAACAAACCATCAACCTAATAGTCCTAAGGAGAAAGAAAAAGGTGGGCAATCCATTCCTAGTTCTTATCATCCGGGAATCAAAATCAACAAAGGCAACCTCATGGAGCCTTCGGGGTCATTTATAAAGGCTTCCGGAAATAAGGGCACACCTCCTAGGAAATTTACCAACATTGGTATTACATACACCGATGCCCTTCAGAGACTCATGGAGCGACGAATGTTGAAACCTATCGGATCTACACCCGAACCAGAAAGGAAATCCAAGTTCTGGGATGAGAATTCGTATTGCAAATACCATAGAGGCAAAGAGCATGATACAGAGAAATGTTACAAATTTAAAAACGTCATTCAAGATATGATCGAAAGCGGGGAATTGTCCCTCTCGACCCTTAACCCACGAGGTAGCTTAAGCGATCCTCATGGATATGCAACTTATCAAAAAACTTTTCTTGACTATTACCCTTTCAATGTTCCCAATGACGAAGATGAGGTGCTCAAATGGGTGAATGCTCAAAGTCAGATGCCGAAGCCAGTTGCTGGAAGGGAAAATGCTCAAGCATGGGCCGATGATTACAAGTCTAGGTCTAAGATCGCGTCAAAGTCCGGGTCCGAGTCCGAGTCTTAGGCTTTTTATCTCATACTTGTTCTAGTATCTTTCTCCATTTCCATTTCTAGTGACAATCTGGGGGCTGTCCCACGAGTCACGTGTCTTCTCGAGTCTATGTTAAGTACATTTATTATCCATTTAAATAAAAGCACACTTTTCAATCCACATATCCTATCATATCTCTTCCTTTACCTTTTTCTTGTGACAACAAGAATTGATTTGAGATATTTAAAAACGAACAACAAAAACAACACATGACAGTCAATGTGAGTACACTTAGATGATGTTCTATTCTAAGTTGCAGAGGACCTGAAACTCCGTGTTCTTTTCTTACCTATTCCATGTCTGGCAATAGAAACCACAATATAACCCCAGTTTAGACGAGCCTGTCTCAAGAGATTCTAGGACGAATCCAGACCATCTCCCTTGTTAGCGATCCATGATGGAAGGCAAGCCCATTCCCCACAATAAACAACCCATGTTTACAAAAAAGACCAACCCGTTTCACACCAAATGTGCTAGTCTAATCCAAATCCATGGTAGCAATCAAATCCAAGATGATACGAGCCACGATCAAAGACAAAGGCTCAATCAAGAGAAATACCCAAGATCAATATCCGAAGCCGTAGATATGCCTATAGCCCAAGACAAAAGAGACAAAAGAAGAAGGCTCAATCAAGCAAGTCAAGTCAATATCCAAAGACAACGTTATCCTTCAAAACCTGATCAAAAATATGAGCAGAAATTCGAGATATACTCTAGACCAAGAATCCAAATCTGAATCAAGAACGAGTATGAAATCAAATACGAAACACTATTGAAGTCTATATAGAATCAAGACATCAATGAAGATGGTCATTTAGCACCCTCACTTAGCCTTTCACACATCACACATTCTAAGTCCTTCTCGAGACCGTTACCAGGGAGATGGTTAGGAATTTTGAGAATCCTCTCAAGCTCGTCAAATATACCCATCCTTTAGGGCCAAGACATAGAAACTTGAACCCACGTCATTTTAACCTACCTTTATGTGCTCAGGCTACATCAAGCCAAGAGACTCCATTTCCAAGCCACGTTACAAGCCATAGCCCCATAAAACCTTAACTCCACAAAATCAAGCTCCAGAGATTTGTTCATTAAAGCCTCTTATTACCGAGCTCCACATTCCAAACATCCAATCCAGTTTCACCTTGACCCATACACAGAGTCTTCAAATACTTTGTTAATGGGACATACCCGACCACGTCATCCTTAGGGTCCACTTTTAGGTGTGCTCACATGATAAGGAATTTTTTACAAACTAAGTTATACCTCTTTGGTCTATTATCAGAGGGAGTTATCTCAAATCGATTCTTCGAGTCACTAAAGGAATATTACCCTTGTGATCCCTGCACTTTAAGGTCCTGACAACATAAGCTTAGGCACACACTTGAACTACGAGCATGGTTTGATTTCACCTTTTCAGGTGGATACGTAGGCAGTCTTTTCTTACACAAGAAGGATACAACCACAACACCCAAACAAAATTAACCAAACCTCAGAACTACGATCTGGTTTGATTTCACTTCTCGTGAATACGTAGGCAGTCCTCAAGAAGGACAAAACCATCCCCGCTTCCAACTTTCAACCACCTCAATTATCAACCATCCCAATTTTCAACCTTCCAACCTCAATTAACATCCCTTCCACAACCAACACCTCTATACTGAGGGCTCCTTATTGTCGCCCAGCCTCTTTTTACCAAAGTCCAGAGTCATCTTCTCATCCTGGGGCTTCTCTTCCAAGATGCCACCCTTCCTTTATTCCTCTAAGTCTAGCTAGTACTCGGTCCAGACAATGACAAAGATCTTAGATCAATTCTCCAAGTCATCGTGCCTCAAGAGAGGTGTTTTTTTATAGCAAACGGTGGTGAAAAGAAGTCCTAGTAGACAACTGATCCATGGCTCATGCCTTGCCTTTATATGCCTTCATCATTATTGCAATTTTTTTACCTTTGGAACCGATACGCATTGTCACCCACACTTAGCTAGGGGTTGCGCATATTTAAGCAAAGTCTATCAAAGTCATCCTTGTGTCACGTCAAATCTAAGTTAGTGTCGCGTCAGTCAAATCTAAGTCTACATTTCGCGTCGTGTCCTAGTAGGTCTGTGTCATGTCAAGTCCTATGTCTAAAGCCCATTGAATATGCATAATGCATTACAAATGACAAACTTCTTTGAACAAGTTTCAAACAACTTTTAAAAAAGAAACAACTTTTGAAAAACCTATGTGTTTCCTCATTCAAGGTCCATGTGATAATCGCTTACGTGCATATATTAGATTGCATTCTTGTGTGGCTACTAACCATGCAGGTAAGTATCAGAAGCAGTACTTTATCAAGACCTCGCTTGCCACAACGAGCGAATATTCTTCGACAGGTGTTTCGACACACCTCTATTCTGTTCCCCCAACGAGAGTACACGGATAGACATTCCCTCTCGAGACATGGAGATCAGTTCCCTAGAGTAATCACCCAAAGAGAGTTTGCTTGAGGACAGAAACATGCAGATTCCCTAGAGTAATCACCCAACGAGAGTTTGATTGAGGACAGAAACATGCAGATTCCCTAGAGTAATCACCCAGCGAGAGTTTGCTTGAGGACAGAAACATGCAGATTCCCTAGAGTAATCACCCAACGAGAGTTTGCTTGAGGACAGAAACATGCAGATTCCCCAAAATCATCGTTTTATTCCCCAGTGAGAGTTTGCTTGAGGATAGAGAGAGGCAGATACCCCCAGGTGATCCTTCATATCTTTAGGTAACCCTTTTCAGGATAAACCCTCATATCTTTTAGGTAACCCTTTTCAGGATAAACCCTTCAGATCTTTCAGAAACTTACCTTCATATCCTTCAGACAACCCTTTAGATAACCTTTAGGATAATCCTTCCTTGAGCCTTCCTCCCTTTAGATAATCCTTTATTTCTTCAGACACTTCAGGATAATCCTTTTAGTAACCTTCAGATAACCCCTTTTCAGTTAAGTCCCCTTTCAGTCCTTTAGAGAGAGTTGTCCTTCAGCCTTTCCTTTAGTGAGAGATAGCCTTCAGAGTTAGCCTTCAGAAGTGTTAAGAAGTTTCTTCAGAATCCCTGTGACCCCTAGATTCTTAGATCCCAAAATGGCTTCCTTTAGGTTCATAAACCTTTAAGCTCCCACACCAACATCCTTAGGTTTATAAACCCATAAAATCATTTTGGAGTTCTCATACCTCAGAAAGCTTAAGCGCACGCGTTTAAAACAAGAATTAGTAACCCAACAATTACTAAACTTAACCTTAGAATCCCAATCCTCTTAGGTTCACAAGCCTTTAAGTTCTCATACCAGCCGCCCTTTTAGGTTCATATACCCAGGTTCGCACACCTAGCTTCTTTTAAGTTCCCAAAATCCCTAGAGTTCATACACTTCTACCCTTAGGATCATATTCCTTTAGGATCACCTTTTCCATTTAGGATCATATTCCTTTAGGATCACCTTTTCTCTTTAGGATCATAATCCTTTAAGATCACCTTTTCTTAGAGTTCCTAAACCCAAACCTTGGTTACCCCTTAGGTTGAAATTATATTTGGCCTCCTTCCCGTCGATGCTTTCCTTTAGGGTCCCACACCCTAGCACAATCCTTATATATCTTTTAGGTCTTACCCTTAGCTCCTATGCTTACCCTTAGCTCCTACGCTTAACTTTAGCTCCTATGCACCTCCGGAAACATCTCGGGAAAGAAGTCTCAGGTATGGTCTCTTCTTATGGCTCGCGAGCTTCCTTACGTAGTCTAATGAACTTTAAACGACCCTCCCAGATAGTCGACAGACTCTACCCGACGACAGGTCCTTGGTTCAGACCCCTTGAACCGCCTCGCGTCGCCATAGTCGTCAGGTTGTAATCTTCGATTGACCTGATGGCTATACTTTGACTTTCGCGTTGTCCAAGCCTCAGTCAAAGTGGGGGCTCTGTAGACACCTCATTTCTGCACCTCCCGCAAACCACCCGGTGATGATTAGGCCGCATGTTTGGTACGCGGAACGATTTGTGACAATTCGTAAGTTTATCGTCAAGTGGTCGCTCAAACATTTATGTCTACCTCATGGTTGTCATCTAGGTGTCATTACGGTCGTTTTGGCAATAATTAGAGTTCATTTGGAGTCCAGGTCAAAAACCGTCTTCATTTCTTAAAACCGTCAAATCCCGAGTCAAAGCAATGTGCTTGTCTACCTAAGGTTAGGATGTCATAAAATGTTGAGATTATATCTCATTTTGAGTCACATGTCACTTCTTTGGGCTAAACTTAAAGTTTACATTACAAAATGTGCATTTCATTTAGCTAAAAAGACAACCCGAACTTTGGGCCAATTTTACGAGATGATAACGAATTTTATGGGTCAGGCCTATTTCACAGAAAGTTCTAGATCTCTTTCTTAGCTTTCCAAAGCCACCGAAATCACCTTAATCCGAGTCTTGTAGAGAAAGTTATGCCTAAAATACAGCAGGCTATCAAACGCGCTTTCTTGCGCAGGAGGAACCCGCTGAGGAAAGGACGTAGCAGGTGCTGCGCCTCTTCCAAGGGACGCAGCTCTGCTGCGCCTCTTCCTCAAGGTTTTCTTTTTGTCCAAGTTTCCGCGTTTAACCTAAGTCGGTTATTTCCGGATCTTTCTCTCCTTTCCTAAACCCTAATTTCGTGATTAGTATAAATAGGAGCCTTCGCTCCTCATATTTCTCACGCGAGTGTCCGCCCTTCTCTTCTCCCTTTGCTTTCTAGACCTTTGTTCTTACTTTTTGGCGTCTACGTGCTTGAACATTCGACCATGTAAGCTCGGATCCTTCTGAGTACCAGCCTCGTTTGCATGACCGACCAATTTGACCAACTCCACAATCAATCAACTTAATTAATCTAATCGTTTTCCTCTTACGAGGGCACTTTCGTTACATTCGAGTCAAGCATCACTAATCGATAACTTAGTTCATCTCGTTTCGTCAAACATGTAAGTCTGAGGGTGTAAATCTCTCTTTTATTATTGTTCTTTACTTTTTGTAATCATTGATGTAAGGTTTATGTCGAAAATACCTTTTGAAACCGATTTACAAAACCGTGCTTTAAAACCCTCTTCACATGCTAGGATTAAAACTTGGATGTTGCATTGCATGCATATAATCGACGATATATCGAGTATAGACAATTTCCCTAATCATTAGTAGAGGCCGCTATCGAGGCGGGCGGGATTAGGTGTTCAATCAAAACAGCTTTCTAATACGTACCCTCACCCCTTACTCCAGATCTCTGTGAACATCCATGTTCATTGGCATCCACGAGAGTCATTCTAGACATAGAATGCTAAGGGTAACGATTTCTTAGTGTTCATGTCTCTACTTTGTGTCTTGACATGACACGAGGTATTCGAACGGTTCCAATTTCCCATAAAAATTGGTGGCGACTCCAACAAATGCAAACGCTTGTTTCCCAAGCGCCCCTGTGGCCCATTGTCCACAGAAAGAAATAGAACTTAGCTGATCAGAAAAGAGCCTTAATCGAGACGTCGTGTAAGATACTACCTTAAATCAATAAGACCCCCACACAGGTTGTAATATCCGTCCTTTTAGGGACCCATTGACTAACGTTGACCGACCTTAGGGGCATGTGATGGCCTTTGGGAATTCGTGCAAGGGATGCCTCGTGTCGTGATAGGCCTTGGTATGAGTGGTACTCGATCTAGTCGAGGTTACTCGATCGAGTAGCTTGGGTACTCGATCGAGTAGGGGCCACTCGATCGAGTAGGTTGGTTACTCGATCGAGTAGCGTCTTTACAGCGAGGGTTTATAATCGTGTTTTGATAGAATCGCAAATCATTTCCGCCTCCTTCCTTCAGACCTAGATGTCGCCTTACCTCATTTCCTTCACCTTAATTCCTTCCATAGGAGCCTTTTAGGATGCTTGTGCCTTGGGGATAGGTTGCTTGAGTCGGGTAGTGGTCTTGACGCCGATATGCGATGCGTAGGTATGTCATCATCATCATCTTTGTCGTTGTTGTTTCGACTAGGGTGGTAGCAGTAGTAATATGTGTTTGTACTATTTGTATAGGGGTTTTGCTTGCTTGGTTGATGTCATGTGATTGAACAAGGAATCGCTGTGGTTGGCTAAAGGTAGGTTCGCCTACTCAGTTTCTGTTGGTTGTTTAGTGTGTCAGTTGTTGTATTGATTGTAGTGTAAGTGTAGTTGATTGGTTATAGTAATCGGTTGGTGTTGTGTTGTTTCGTTGGTTGTTGTTATGGTGCAGCTGATTGTGATTAATTGTCTATGGTTCTCGAGGTGCGCCCTCGGCTGAGTGGAGTCACTTGCGGGAGTGGCTTCACGCCCTAGTTTCGCCCTCCGTGGAACCCGCCATGGGAGGGGATGTGCACATTAATTGGACAGTGTTATCGCTCAGTATGATGAGTGGGGCTTAGGTGGGAACGGCTGCGGTACCCCACTGGCAGGGCTGGTCCAGTGTACAGTCGGTGACGGTGATTGATCGGAGATGTGGTGTATGTATGTTTTGTGTACTTGTGTAGTGTCTGTGGCTGTTGATGTGTTGCCTCAGTTACTGACGTTGTGTGGCTGTTTCTTGTTTGTTCTGTTGTGTCTGCCGTGATCCCTTATGGTGAGCAGTCAGTCTTAGCAGGTGATGTCTTGGATGGTACCTGGAGTCTTGGCGGGATGAGTCTTCACGAGTCATGTCAGGAGTAGTTTACATAGTGTTGATGAGGTGTACCGTTTGTATTAGTAGTTTTGGTTAAATCTCTTGTCAAATAATTATAAATGTTGTTTTATCGACTTTTGATAATTGTTTTCCTCGGGCAACCGAGATGGTGACGCCTTTATATGCTAGGGAAGGTCTTGTTAAGGCTCCTTGGTATATGGGGGTGTCACAAAGTGGTATCAGAGCGACGATTTTGGAACCTGTAACAAATGAGTCTAATGAACGTAGGGAGTCTAATAAAATAAACCTGGTGTATGTATCTTGCGAGCCCTAGCTGATGCTAGATTTTGGGTGAGTAGGCGCCCTCATTTCAAAATCATGGCCTCATTATACTTAAGCCAGTCACCGAGTATGGGGATGTTGAGTCGGCAATTATGTGCCTAATGTGTATAATGGTTATGCTAGAATTGTTTGTGATGAAGTTACTGTTGAAGTTAGCATGAGTGTGATGATAAAGAGAACCGTGAAGGTTTGTGCACGAATAGAAGTGTGTGTGAAAAGAGTAGAAGTGGTGAAATCTTTATAGTACGAGACAGTGTATAGAATGTGGTGATTGTAGTGTTTGCTCCAAATAGTTGGTATTAGTAGTTGATATAAAGAGTTTGTAAGTCTTGTAAGTAGTAATACTAATGATAGTTAGTAAGTTTTGAATTTGTCGTGATGGCTATCAAAGTAATATTGGAATGGATGTGATAAGTGCATGATTGAACGCTTCCGCGATATGACAATTAAATTGAGTAATTAATTGCTAATTGTTGAGAAAATGTTAGATTATTAGTAAGCTTGGCTAATAAAGAATGGTTGAATATTAGATGTATGATTAGAGTGATGTGATTAGAAGTCATTTTTTTTAATTTACAATTGTATGATTAGAAGTAAAAGAAACATATTGAATGAAAGTATACGTGAGAAAGCTAAAAGTGTAGTCTCTTGGTTGCATAATGGTTATAGGATGAAAATGAAAAGTTGAATGAGGTAATGAATTGGTGACTTGATACATTGTAATCGTGTGATATTAATATGATGTGAATGAATATGTTAATCTGTGCCGATGTCCGAATTCGATTTTGGAATCGACACGTGTTGTTGCTTTGCAGGGAACTTTAATTAATCTTGTATTTTCGACCATGTATTTAGCCTTGCTTGACCGAGTATGAGTGCCTACTAGACCGAGTAGACCTCATTCGATCTAGTTAGGAAGCTATAACGTCGAGAAAGTTGGAATTCTCTACGAAAACTCGACTGAGTAGCTCCAACTCGATCGAGTGAAGGCCGCTCGATCGAGTACCAGACTTACTCGATCGAGTAAGTGCTACAGTACCCGGAATATAGCGGGTTCATAAACCCTCTCTTTTGCTCATCCTTCTTATTCCTTCCTTATTTCCGAAAACCCTAATTCCCAAATCCCTCTCGAACCCTTTGATTCTTGTTGTTTGTGGTACTTCAACTTGATGATTTTCTTGCTTGAATTCGTTCTTTTTACTTCCTAATTGATTAAGGTATGAATGCTCACTCTATTTTGATGTTTTCAATTAATTAGAATCATGTAGGATGATGGAAAATGTTGAAAAATCGATTTACATGTGTTAAAACTTGCTTCTAATTGTTGCAATATGATCTAGACGCTTTCCTTTTATGAGTATCGTTGTTAATTATGCAAAAATCGAATCAAATTGAATGATGATGTGAACCGAAAATTTTAGGGTTTGAGAAATTGAATTGATTTTTGGTTGTCTATTGTATGAAAGAGGATGAAAATTGAGTAATATATGTTATATATATCATGTATAGAGTCGATTTTTGTGATTTTCACCCAAAAATTTGTCTTAAAACTCCGTCTTAAAAGTGCCCCAAACTGAAATTCGTCTCATGTTATTGTGAACTTGGGTTGTATATGAAGATGTTTTGAAGGTTTGAGTCCTAAACGTAGTAGTCGTTAAGTTAATTCATGCTAAATATGTCAAAAATTTTACAGCTGTAGAGACCGTCTGATTTCTGAGAAGTGAGAATTTTGCTTATAATTTTCGATTTGTTGGTGATAGTGTGTACTTAGATGATTCTTTTATGATCAAACATGTATGCTTTGTATGTTTTCGTGTATATGTGGTCGTATATTTGAATTTGTATGCTGAAACAGATGACGAGACCGACAGTAGGAACCAGACAGAGTAAGAGGGGTAGGGCTTCTGAGCCCGAAATTGGGGAGGGGAGTGGACCGGTAGTCCTGGCTGTACCCGAATACCCATCTGTGGTATTTGTGGATTTCACCCAAAGAAAGAAGTTTGTGGCTTTACAGACTCGTAAAATGAGACCGACCCGTTGCATTGACACGACCCTTTTGGATGATCTGGGTATTGAGACTGATGTCAGGCACATCTTTCAGACCTTGGGGTTCACCGGACTATATCGCCTATGAAAGCACTCGTATGCCTTTTTGACCCTCGAGTTCATGAGCTCGTTTAAATACGAGCAGGTGGAACAAACTGCGGAGTTCCGCCTCATGAACACCAGCTTTTTCTTGACCATGGACTTGTTTGCTTCTCACCTCGGCATGGTTAAGCCTGCCAAGGGGAGCCCTTCGTGACATACTGACCGAGTGTGGGGTTTGCAGTCTTATGCCTTGTATCACCGGAAAATCAGCTCTCACTGCTAGTAACATGTTGATCAATGATGTGCAACATGTCACTTTGAAGATCTTTCTTCGTGCTTTGTCGTGTCTCCTCTACGAGAGATCGGATATGAGTAAGTTGAACTCACATGAGTTGATGCTTCTGATGGCGTACCTTAACCCCGAGCGGACTGAGAGAGTGACTTTTAGTGCTCCCGCCATAGTGTGTGCCAGTCTAGCTCTGATGGCCTCGTCCGACACTCGGATCATGAGTTGTGGTGCCATTGCCACACGTTTAGCTGAGAAGCTAACTTCCTTTGAGGCTTCCTCGGCCTACACCCCTTTAGCCATCCCGGTACCTACCTTGGACAGAGCTTACTTCCTCGACCTGAAATGGTTGAGAACCTTGGAGGATGGTAGTTTAGCGTGGAGGGTGTGGGGCATGAGTTGGATGAAGATACCAACTCCTGGGCACCTCCCACCGACAGAGCCCTTACCTGCGGCAGTTATATCTGCCGATTCTGACGAGGATGAGGAGGAGGATATACGTCCTGCGAGGCAGACGTATTTCATCGACCCGGAGATCCTCCGAGTCATGCCTGAGCCGAAAAAGGGGGAGAACGTGAGAGGTGAGGAGGATCGACCTAGGATAGGGAGAGGGCCACGCCGAGTGCGGGAGTGGATGGCTGAGACACAGCCACAACAGACAACACCACCACAGTATCCGTTTCCTGGTTTCCTTTCTCTTGATACCCCGGAGACGCGTGAGAGCTACCTGGCCGAGAGAGTGTCCTCTACCTTAATACTCCAGAACCTGCATAAGATGGCATATATTCAGGGCATTGGGACCTCGGGACCACATCCGGTTTTGTGGAGGGGAGTCGGGGACAGTAGAGGGGTTTTTCACTCCTACGGGGTGGATATGTCTATATGGGGAGCACCTCAGTTATACCCTTAGGGTGGTTTGACCCTTTGGTACGTGAGACCGGATGCTGGAGCCGGTGGTGATGCGGGTCTTGGTGCATCAGGAGCAGGCACTTCGGGTAGTGGTGGAGATGAGGATGTCGTGATGGACGAGCAGCAGTAGCAGGAGTGATACACCGTTTCCTTCAGTTATGCTTATAGTTTATGATGGATATTAGTTGGTTTCGGTTGGTACTTTTTTTGGAAATTGGTTGTATCAATGGCCATAAGGCCGTACTTGCTTATTTTGGACTTGTTTTATAGGATTTGTGATCGGGATAGCATTCCGACTCGCAGTTATGAGATCATATTTCTCGTATTTGGAAATTATGGGCAATTTTGACCTGCAACAACTCGATCGAGTATCTGCAGGTGTGTCTACTGGAGGGATATTCTGATCGCGGGCTACTCGATCGAGTAGATAAGGTACTAGAACGAGTAGGGCCATCTCGATCGAGTGCCTGACCGACTCGATCGAGTGTCACTGTTACATGCACTTTTCGAAATTTAAATTGTTTGAATGCTTTTATTTTTGGATGTTTCGATATTAGTCATGGTTGTTTATGGTTCGTAACTTGTTTTAGTCTCATTATTAGTCACGTTTTGACTTGTGCTTGAGTTATAAGTGAAATTTGTGAGATATAGGTGTGACGGGACAATGACACATATTGTTGCGGGAACTTGGCATGCAAGTGATGCTGTTTAAAGTTCATTTTTGTATATGTACATATCTATGGCTTGTGAATAGTGGCTATGTGGCATCAGTGGTCAGGGGTGGACATGGATTTTGAGCAATTCACGCAGTTTTAGTAGTATTTGTGTTACTTTTTTGTCTGTATGCGCATACCATCTCTCATGGTTAATCGAGTAATATGTTTATAATATTCTCACTTCTTCCGTGTGGTTGTATAATATCAAGTTATTGAGAAGCTGCTAGTTTGTCAGAAGATATATATGTATATATATGTGTCCGTGAAGTAATATGTAATTTCAATGGTTTACGTTTGTGTGGGTTGTGAACACGTAGTGTCCGATAGTAAAGTAGCATGTGTATATGAATCAATGTTAATGGTGGTTTAGGAGTAATGTCACGAGTATGTGATAGGTTTCGGGTTAAGGAGCAGGGAAGTCGGTTGATGGTGAACTTCAGGGACGAAGTCCTTTTTAGAGGGGAAGAGTAATGTCGCAAAGGAGAAAGCCGTAATCATAACAATTTTGCCGTATGTTTGTAATGTTTTATAATATCTCTGTTACATTCCAAGTACGAGTTTATAATTGTTTTAATAGTTTTGTTGTGGAACAAGATGACATGTCGTTATACCTTATTGTAGATACCTTCTGCACCTCCCGCAAACCACCCGGTGATGATTGGGCCGCATGTTTGGTACGCGGAACGATTTGTGACAGTTCGTAAGTTTATCGTCAAGTGATTGCTCAAACATTGATGTCTACCTCTTAGTTGTCATCTATGCGCCGATACGGTCATTTTGACAGTAATTAGAGTACATTTGGAGTCCCGACCTAAAACCGTCTTCATTTTCTGATAATCACTAAATCCCGAGTCAGAATGTTATGGAATGTTCCGGATATTTCTATTCCATATTTTATAAATATTTCACAATCTTTTAATCTTTGGTAAACAATTTCTCGTAATATTCATACAAAATATTAAGGAAAACCAAATTATCCCGTTATTCCATAACTTAAACACGGAAATCTTTCTTCCGCAGGAGGAAACTACTTGGGAACAGACGCAGCAGGTGCTGCGCCTCTTCCCAGAGACGCAGTGGCTGCTGCGCCTCTTCCCAGGTCCTTTTCTGCGTATTTTTCGTATCTTTTTCATATCTTTCCGAGATTCACTTCCAAAGTCTCTCCGAAAACCCTATTCCTTCACGTGATTAGTATAAATAGGAGCCTTCGCTCCTCACATTTCTCACGCGAGTGTCCGCCCTTCTCTTCTCCCTTTGCATTCTAGACCTTTGTTCTTACTCTTTGGCGTCTACGTCCTTGAACACTCGACCACGTAAGCTCGGATCCTTCTGAGTACCAGCCTCGTTTGCATGACCGACCAATTTGACCAACTCCACAACTAATCAACTTAACTAATCTTAATCGTTTTTCCTCTTACGAGGGCATTTTCGTCTACATTCGAGTCGAGCATCACTAATCGTAAACTTAGTTCATCTCGTTTCGTCAAACATGTAAGTCTGAGGGTGTAAATCTCTCTTTTATTATTGTTATTTACCTTTTTGTATCATTAATGTAAGGTTTATGTCGAAAACACCTCTTAAAACCGATTTCTAAAACCTCGTGTAAAACCCTTTTTTACGGATTTCCAGAAGACAAACCGTCGAGAAAGGACGCGGCAACTGCTGCGCCTCTTCGAAGGAGCGCGATGTCTCTGCGCGCTCTTCGTGAGGCCGCAGCTGCAGCCTCGCTTTCTTTCTTCTTCCTTCGTCCTCTGTAATTCGTCAACTTTTATTCGTTTTCATTTGTTTTCCTTAATTCTTTGATACGATAGCATAATAATTTCACATGTACATAAATCATCATCATTAGTACGTCTAATTCGCGTTAAATCCGACTTAAATCCCTTATAATCCAATATTTGCGGGTTTTTGTCATTAAAATCAATGCGGGTTGTGGAAATTCGATTCGTTCATATCGGGTTTCTGGAATTCGATTTCTTGATATATTTTCATCTGTCTATTGTCGTATTCGTCATTAATTTGTCATTAATTTCTCATATTTAACCTATTTAGTTCACCCATGTCACTAATCAATCGTTCATTCATGTAATAATTCGTCTTAAATCCGTCTCATCTATGTTTTATTGCTTTTATGACCATCAATCACATGTAAATAACCTGATAATCACTTCCATCCGAGTAAATATCGTAATTAACCATTAAATTCACCAATTTACATTAACGATCTGCAGTTCCGGCTTCACAGCCAGAACTCACCCTTGGAACGGACGCAGCAACTGATGCGCCTCTTCCAAAGGGCGCAGTCCTGCTGCGCCTGTTCCAGGTTGATTTCTGCCTCTGAACTTCCGTTCTGCCTTGACCTAGTTTATTAGCTTACGTATAATTGACTATTAACCGTATTATCGCCTACTGATCTGTTCGTTAATTCTTTCTTTTATTCTTTTTCTCAAAATATCCGTTTTAAAGGTATTTTCGACATAAATCAATGAATCCAATGTAATTATTATAATTTTCATTTTATTTATTGTATTTGTCATGTTTCTTGTGTCATTTGTATGCCTTCACATGTAATTCAGCACTAAATCCTACCTCGACATTAATTGTATGCTAAATTACGTGTTAACCGACTTAGTCTAATCTTCACATGTTAGGATTAAAACTTGGATGTTGCATTGCATGCATATAATCGACGATATATCGAGTATAGACGATGTCCCTAATCACTAGTAGAGGCCGCTATCGAGGCGGGCGGGATTAGGTGTTCGATCAAAAGAGCTTCCTAATACGTACCCTCACCCCTTACTCCAGATCTCTGTGAACATCCGTGTTCATTGGCATCCACGAGAGTCATTCTAGACATAGAATGCTAAGGGTAACGAGTTCTTGGTGTTCATGTCACTACTTTGTGTCTTGACATGGCACGAGGTATTCGAACGGTTTCCAATTTTCCACAATAAATTGGTGGCGACTCCACAAATGCAAACGCTTGTTTCCCAAGCGCCCCTGTGGCCCCGTGTCCACAGTTTGGCGACTCCGCTGGGGATAATACACTTACGTGTAGCGAAAAGGGTGAAACTTGAACAAGGTTAGGGAATAGTTTGTACAAGACAATTGTCGGTTTTCATAACTCGGTCTTCCTAGATCGTTTCATTCGGCCTTCCTAGGCCCAACCCAACCCATTCGACCAATCATCCCGTCTAAACGGTCCTAATTCTTATTTGGGTCTAAGGATGGATAGCGATTGACATCATCCATACCATGATACTTACTCTTGTCTGTATCAAGGACCTTCACTACTTGAGGAAATGGACTAGGAATCGGCCTTACTCTTGTTTGGTACGAGCCTCTCCACAGACTTCGGGTTTGATTGTTCGGTATGGCAACCCACCCTTTAAACCAAAACCCTTTTAAATGCACTCACCATCCCGTTATAATGCTTGTATAAATGTTTGTACCTTACGTGATCACCATTTCTAAACGAAACCATGACGATTTTTGTAAAAAAAAAAAAAAAAAATCAAAACTCATTTTTAAATGAAAATTTCGAAAAGGCCATTAATTAGCGCAAAACCCAGTCAAAACTCTGTCCGTTTGTCGAGTCAAAACTCGGGCCCAAGCCCATTTCAAAACCTCACTTCGAGTCCACTCCTACAACTACACTATAGTTGACTAGGATACACATTTTCAAAACTTTGTCTTTTCTTCAAAGCTCACTCAACACAAGTGGCACACACCCACTTCACGATTCAAAACATTTCTTCTCTTAGCGAGTGTGTTAGAATGGTCGATCGTGTTTTGATTCGTCATCGATCTCTTATCCAGTTTTTCAAGATGCCTGAAACAAGCGACGTGAACTTCAACCAACTTCAAGATGGTAATGATCGAATCCTAGCCGTACTAGCTCAAATCCAAGTTACCCAAGACCAAGTATATGATCGCCTCGACACCATCGAAGGCCGGATCTACGCCGTGGAAACGAGGATTCCTCCTCAAGAAAGTGAAGTCGTTGATGACTTCGTGAATGACTTCAGGGAAGAAAGCTCTCCCATGGGTGTAACTGCAGCAGAGAAAAGGCTCCAATACTTAGAGGAACAATTGATGTACCTTAAAGGGGATGACATTTATAGGGAGAATAATCGCAAATATGAGGCCGTCAATTCCAAATTGCCAACCAACTTCAACATGACGGATATCCCTAAATTCAAGGGGCACGAAAACCCTTTGAACCACATCCGTGCCTTCAAGGATTACATGTCTATCAAAGGCATCAAACCTGAGATGTTCTTAAGGATCTTTCCTTCATCTCTTGACACCATCCCAAAGCAATGGTTTTACTCTTTAGAACACAAGAAGATCGTCACTTGGGAGGATGCCGCAATCGAGTTTTCTAAGCAATATGCGGATAATGCTGAGATCCAAGTTAACATGCGCACTTTAGAGGTTCTTACCCAAAATGACAAAGAAGGATTCACCGACTTCCTAAGTAGATGGAGGAAGTCTAGTACCCAACTAGTTGAACGCCCGGATGAGGCTACCCTTGTGGAGAAGTTCGTGGATAATCTCAAACCCATCTATGCCAATCATTTAAGGTACCAAAACATCAAAACTTTCAAGGACTTAACCGTACTAGGAACAAGGATTGAAGATGACATCCGTAAAGGGCTCTTGTTCCAAAACGGTAGGTCGAGGATGTCAAGGCTCAATGAGTCGTTCATACGGCTCCACTAGCAAGACCGATGAGGTTAACCTTCTCGAGCCATCCAAGAAAAGTACCCCACCAAGGAAATTCACGAATCTTGGGGACACTTACTCCAACGCTCTAAAGAGGTTAATGAAACAAGGCAAACTCCAACCCATAGGACCTACTCCCGAACCTGAAAAGAAGTCCAAATTCTGGGACGAGAACTCATACTGTGAATACCATAAGGGCAAGGGGCATGACACAGAAAAATGCTACAAATTGAAAAATGTGCTTCAAGACATGATTGAGGATGGTCGACTACCAATACCGCCGGGAGGTAAACCCAACAACACTCAGAACCCTCTTGGGATTCTAGTGATCACAAGTGAAGAATCTACCTTAGATTGTTCACACCTCATTTCTCCAATTGAAGATGAGATCTACGCGATCGAGAATGAAGGGTTCTACTCCACCATCTCCCCTACCATTTCCGACTTCATCATATGGGCAAGGAGTGTGGATAGGCAAGTCTGGGAATTAGAAAATGTGGTGACAACTTTACATGACCCCAACGCAACACCTAAGGAGCATGTGCCACTAATCTTCTCTCAAAATGCCACTATGCAAGAAATAGTCGCCGTGGTTGATAAACTAGTCGACCAAATCACGCAATTAGAAGACGAAATCATGATAATGAGGGAACTAGATACAATCAATGGAGTATGGGCCAATGACGATGAAGACGAGTATCTCATTGAACACTCCCTAGTCAAGGAAATAGTCCAAAATGGTGAAGACCAAGACGTGGACCACCTAACCCGTTCGGGGCGTCCATATCAAAACACTACTCAAAACGGTCCAACCAACGTTGTCACACCAAATGATAACGAAGATGACTCCACTGATCATTTGCTCAAGCAATTACAGAAGACAAAGGCTGATCTTTCAGTCTGGCAACTAGTAGCAAGCTCAGTCCCACATCGCCAAGCTTTACTACAGGCTTTGGCCAAACTAAATGTAGCACATAACTCCACACCCGAAGATGTAGTCAACTTGGTCTTCCAAGAATCACCAAAGCTAAGTAATCCTATTACTTTCGCAGATGAAGATTTGCCACCTTTTGGCGCTAGTCACAACTTGGCTCTTTACATCACTGTCATTTGTCTAAAGAAGAATATGCCAATGACCTTGGTAGATGATGGCTCCGCGATCAACGTCATACCCCTCAAAGCGGCATACAAATTAGGCATGAAAGAGTCGGATTGGACCCCTACCAATCAAGGTGTTCACGCATATGATGGTACACGACGAAAGGTAGTAGGACTCGTTAACCTAACCATAGCCACAGGGCCAATCGAGCGAAAGGTTAACTTCCAAATAGTGGACATTGAAGCTTCCTTCAACATACTCCATCACGCTTCCAAAGCGGTGACATCCACCCTTCATCAAAAGATCAAGATCCCACTAAATGGCAAAGTGGTGACGATCACCTCGTCACCCATCAAGGCAATAATCGAAAAGAAGTCGAACAATCAAGTCCTTGCAGATCCAGTATATGAGCTTGGGGGCTTCCAAAGCATAAGTGTCATAGAAAGTGAATTGGCACCCCTATACTACGATCCCTACTCCAACTTGGTGGTCAACCACATACTCAAATCCCAGGGATACTTCCCTGGAATGCCTTTGAACCCTATCCGAAGAAACACCTTCGCACCATACAAGGAAGGCAACTCAAAAAGGATACCACTTGGACTAGGGTACAAACCCACCAAAGAGGAAGTTCTCGAGATGCTTGCTCAATTTCAAAACCGTAAGTACGTAGGAGTTCAAATGCGACCCTATCTCCCTACCCTAAATGGATACTTTGTTAAGGAAGGAAGTTTAGAACTCTTTCACGGATTTCCCGAGCCTTGGCATTATCTCGAAAGGAAGCTAGCCGGAATCGAGATCTTTCATGATTGCTACTTCATCCCTCCAGAAACGGTTCCTACCGTCAAAACCCGTCAAGCACCTTGCTTAAACAAACAAGCTGTCAGTCTATTGTATGGAGAAGATCGATTTGTTAGAGCCGCGCAGGATGAGATCATTACCATGATACTTCAAGACGATCACTTCAACCCTACTGCGTTAATCACAGAAATAAATGCGAATCAGCAGAAAGGATGGAGAAAATCAATCAAGTGGACCAACAATCAAGGAAAACTCTTCAAGATCACCACTGGAGAAGGAGAGATGTTCAAAGGAGAACCAGAAGACGATAAATTCAAGTCAGAGTCAGAGTCGGAGTCAGAGTCGGAGTCTAGAGAAGTCGCTAAGGAGTCTCCTCCTATCGTCATCCCAATTCCCTTTGTTTCTCCTAGCTTAGCCTCAAATAGTAACAGTAGTTTGGGAAATGTCCCAACAACTGTCCCTTTACCGCCACTGACCATAGATCAGATGGCTTCTTTATTTCAACTCTTCTCAAACTTTAATATGAATAAATCAGGTTCTGCTTACTCTTTGTGTTATCTTAAGTGCAATTCTGTTTACAATGATACTGAGGATGACCAAGACCCAAACTCAATTGAGATACCTCCCTACGTAGCCAAATAAATACTACAGGAAAGGGAAGGGGGACCAGTAATAGAGAATACTGAACCCATCAATGTAGGAACCGAACTAGAACCCCAAGAACTTAGGATAGGGACTACCTTGAGCTCTACCGAAAGGGCCAACTTCATAGACCTCCTACACGAGTTCAAAGACGTCTTCGCTTGGTCCTACAAAGACATGCCACGGATCGACAGGGATATCGCCGAACATAGAATCCCAATTAAGCCAGGTTTCAAGCCTGTAAAACAGAAGCTTCGTCGAATGAGAACGGAATGGGCTCTCAAGATTAAGGAAGAAGTCGATAAGCAATTCAAAGCCGAGTTCATCAAAGTTTCCGAGTATTCTGACTGGGTAGCCAACATAGTACCTGTACCCAAAAAGGATGGGAGAATCCGTGTTTGTGTTGATTTTAGGGACTTAAACAAAGCAAGTCCTAAAGACGACTTCCCTCTACCACATATCGACATATTGGTGGACAATACCACAGACCACGCATTACTATCCTTCATGGATGGGTATGCGGGTTATAACCAAATCAAGATGGCCATAGAAGACATGCATAAGACCGCCTTTGTCACTCAATGGGGAACCTATTGCTATACCGTAATGCCATTTAGGTTAATCAACGCCGGAGCTACATATCAACGCACCGCAACTACACTCTTACATGACATGATGCACAAAGAAGTTGAGGTATACGTAGACGACATGATTGTCAAGTCCAAGGATAGAGAGGGACATATTACGAACCTTTGCAAGGCTACGAAAGTACAACATGAGGCTCAATCCTCAGAAGTGCGCATTCGGAGTAACATCGGGTAAACTCCTGGGATACGTCGTTAGCCAACGAGGTATAGAAATAGACCCTTCCAAAATCAAGGCTATGATCGAAATGCCACAACCTCAAACAGAAAAAGAAGTCAGAGGATTCCTGGGAAAAGTGCAATATATAAGTCGATTCATATCGAAACTCACCATGATTTGTGAGCCTATCTTCAAGAAGCTCAAGAAAACAGACCACACCATGTGGGATGATGATTGTCAAAAGGCATTTGACCGAATCAAAGAGATATTGGCTAAACCACCAGTGCTCATGCCACCTCAACGAGATCAACCTCTTGGTTTATATCTCACAAGAATCAAACAAACCATGGGTGCCATGCTAGCTCAAACCGTAGGAAAAGAAGAACGGGCTATCTACTACCTTAGTAAGAAGTTCTTGGAGTACGAGTGCAAATACTCACAACTCGAAAAGACATGCCTCGCTCTTGTGTGGGCGACGAAGAAGCTACGCCATTACATGCTTAGCTACTCCACAAAAATATACTCCAAAATGGATCCAATCAAATACCTCTTGAGAAACCCGTCCTCAACGGACGCCTAGCAAGATGGACCTTGATGCTCTCGAGTTCGATCTCAAATACGTGCCCTCGAAAGTTATAAAAGGCGCGCCGTTCTGTTTAATTCTTTGCAGAGAATCCCATCAATGATGCACAAACAATAGATACTTGGTCATTTCCAGATGAGGATATACTCCAAACTGATGTAGACTCCTGGGACCTTTACTTTGATGGGGCATCAAACTTAAAAGGATTTGGAATAGGAGTGTTGCTCATTTCTCCTGAAGGTGAGCATACACCAATCTCTGTCAAACTCGACTTCGAGGTGACAAACAACGCTAACGAGAATCGAAGCTTGTCTCATTGGACTACAAGCGGCAGTGAGCCTAGGCATTAAAAATCTCCGAGTACATGGGGATTCATCCCTGATCATCAATCAAGTTACGGGATCTTGGAAAATCTGAAGCGAAAGCTTAGCACCTTATCAAGCCAGAATAGACCAAGTTGCTCAATTCTTTGATCACGTGACCTATCTACACCTACCTCGGGAAGAAAATCAATTTGCAGATGCTCTTGCAAAACTTGCATCTTTGATTAATATGCCAGATGACATGGTGGAAATGCCTTTATGTATTGAATGACGGTCAAAGCCAGCTTATGTCCACCAAATCACCGACGAGGAGGAAATCGCACAGGAACCCTGGTTCCAAGCAATCCTAAATTTCAAGCTCAACGGTACCTATCCACCGGATATGGACAAAAGGGGACAACGTGTTATACGCCTACTAGCTTCCCAATACGTTCTCATGCAAGGAGAGTTGTACAAAAGAACACCTCTTGGTGTAATCCTACGTTGCCTTGATCATTCACAGGCACGGAAAGTAATGGAAGAAGTCCACGATGGAGAATGCGGTCCTCACATGAGTGGGCCCATGATGGCAAATAAGATCACACGTTTGGGGTATTATTGGACCACAATGGAATCCGATTGCATCAAATATGTAAGACATTGCCACAATTGCCAAATCATCGGGAATGTACAACATGTCCCTCCTTCATTGCTCTATACGATGACATCTCCTTGGCCATTTTCTCACTGGGAATTGATATAATCGGAAGATAACCCCACCGAACAGGAGGTCACTGTTTCATCCTGGTGGCAATCGACTATTTCACCAAATGGGTAGAAGCGGCTTCCTACACTAGTCTCACGGCTAAAAACGTGGCAAAGTTCATACAAAACAACATCATCTGTCGATACGGTTGCCCACATGATATCATTAGTGATAATGGATCACATTTCCAAGCTGAGACTGAGCAATTACTAGCTAAGTACAAAATTAGGCATCACCACTCTTCGCCCTATAGACCACAGACTAATGGCGCGGTAGAGGCAGCAAACAAGAACGTTGTCACAATTCTCAAGAAAATGATTGACAACTATCGAGATTGGCCAAGCAAGATACCCTTTGCTTTGTGGGGATATTGCACATCTGTTAGGACGCCCACTGGGGCCACACCTTTCTATTTGACTTACGGCATGGAAGTTGTACAACCAGTCGAGTTAGAAATACCATCCTTGCGTATCTTACTCGAAAGTCAAATCCCGGAAGCCGATTGGAAGAGGAATAGATATGAAGAACTCATCCTCCTGGATGAACGTAGGCTACGCGCCTTGCATAATGTCCAAACATACCAAGCACGTATCAAACGAGCCTTCAACAAAAGGATTAAGCCAAGAAACATTAAGGAAGGAGACTTGGTACTCAAGTCGGTTAGAGCTCTTTTACCTGTCGATACACGGGGAAAATTCAAACCTAATTGGGCCGGACCATTTCTAGTCAAGTTCATACTTCCAGGGGGTGCGGTTAGGATCAAAGACCTAGATGGGAATGATTTTTCCAACCCGACAAACCTTGACCAACTAAAACGGTATTATGCCTAGAATAGGAACAAAAACGCGCCTCGCGTAACCTCACGTGTCGCTCTTGTGGCACTAAATAAACGGCCCCTGGCCAAGCTAAAATAAGCTAATGTCACTCTGCTCTTGCATTTTGACAAATTTGTCATCCTCATATCATCAAATAAACTAAATTTTAACCTTAAGAGTAAGTAAAAAGCTCATGCTTATTTTCTAAAGTTCATTACAAGCTCTTGCTTAGAACAATTATTCTTTTACATTTACTCGAACTACGCGCAAGGGTTTGATTTCATTTTCTTAATGAATACGTAGGCAATCCTTCACGAGATACAACCCATTATTTCAAAATGTAAATAGAAGGACATTTGCATTGCATTTGGAATTCGACAAGAATAATAAATAGAAAAATCACAACGGTTTCATAACCAATTAACCTTTTTTATTTCATTCACTTTCTAGTAATAATAATATGTTACATAATAAAAATAAAAATAGGCTAGGATTCTAAAAGACCCACCTTTTTATTACAATAATAATAATAATAATAATAAATAATAATAAAGACTTGGGCTATTCCTCCATTTTCCCTTTGCCCTTGTCATTCTTGTCATACTTCTTGGCACGACCTCGAGCCGGACGCTCTTGCGCCACTTCGGACCTAATCACCAACGGTCTTTCTCGAGGCCTAGAGTTCCCATTCTTGTCAATCACTTTGTCCACGACAGAAGAGGTCTTCGGTTTCTTCGAAGGATGAACAACTCGAAACCCGGCTTCCTCCTCCCCCTCAGTCAAATGCTTCTCTTTCTCCTTTTCCACCTCGCGCACCTTGTAGTCAACAGGCTCGCGCTTCCTCAATCTCTCGCGCTCTTCCGGAGTAGTAGCTTTCCTCCATTGCAGATAAGAATCCGACACCCACAAGGCATTAGCAGAAGAGTTCAAGAACCACACGTTTCTTTGGTCCCATTTAATGGCCCACTCCCTTCGACTCTCAGTAGTAAGCGCCACGGCAGTCTGCGGGACGGTATCAAGCTTCGGGATTGTCTGCTTTAGTCCAGCCTGTCTCATCAACCTCTCAGGGAAGATGCACACCATGAATTCCAAGCCAGGAATGCGCACAGATCGAGTAGGATCCAAGGAAGACACTCCAGTGACAGATTTGAGGTGCCACCATGGTACGATCCACCTAATCAAGGGGCCATCATCACTCTTCAATTTATTCTCCCAATAATTGCAAACTCGAGTGAAGTCCACCACGCACAGCCTGGTCCTCATTGCAATCGAACGAGCATGATAAGAAGGAACATGAACTGGGGGCTCGATCAATCGAAGACGCTCCATAAGCCAAACCTACCAAAAGCGGGTATTAGAGCGAAAAAACGAAAAAAAAAATAAAAACGAAAAAAAAAATGAAAAAAAAAAGAAGAACGAAAAAAAAAAAAAAGGGAAAGAAAAGAGAAAATGTTCTTTTACCTGCAGAATAACGGGACTTCCCAAGTACGGTAGGTCGCGGTTGGCTTTCCTATTATCCAAGCCCAACAGGATCTCTCCTAGGCATAAACAAGCTGGGCTCCTGCGCAGCTCCATTTGCTCAACTAGGCCCAGGAGACGGGGATCACCTCTCAAGTCTTCATCAACATGCCCTTGGAGGACATACTGTAATACCCGCCCTTTTAGGGGCCCTTTGACCAGCGTTGACTGACCATGGGAGCGGGAGTAGTCTTAGAAAAGTGTGCCAAAACCATCTTGGGCTGCGGGTTAAGAGTGGTACTTGATAGAGTAGAGGCTACTCGATCGAGTAGCTAGGTTACTCGATCGAGTAGGGGGCTACTCGATCGAGTGTGTTGGGTACTCGATCGAGTACCCAGTTTTCAGCGAGGGTTTTATATCGCGTTTTGTTAAATCCGCAAATCACTTCCGCCACTTTCCTCCTATCTTTCAGTCGCCTTTTTCCCTTCCCTTCACCTCAAAACCTCCTTGGAAGCCTTTGTGAAGATCCTTGTGCCTTAGGAGAGCGTCTCTTGAGTCGGGTAGCGGTCTTTTGCTGAGTTTCTCCCTATAGGTATGTCATAATCATCATCCGTGTCTTTGTTCTTCATAGTTAGGGTTTGCTTGTTAGTAATCTAGAGTTGTATTCTGGTTATAGGCGTTGCTTGGTCGCTGGACATGTTATCTGTCGGCATGGATTGGTTGCGATGGCTTAAAGGTAGGTTCGCCTACTCAGTTTCTGTAGATCGTCTAGTGTGTCGGTCGTTGCGATAGTATTGTGATTGCTTGACATAGTAATTGTATTGTATTGTGTTTGTGGTTGTGATCGTTGTTGATGGTTCGCGAGGCGTGGCCTCGGCTGAGTGGGGTCACTTGCGGGAGTGGCTTCACGCCCTAGTTTCGCCTTCTGTGGAACCCGCCACAGAAGGGATGTGCACATTAATGGACAGGGTTATCGCTCGATATGATGAGCGGGGATTTGGTGGGTACGGCTGCGGTCCCCCACTGGCAGGACTGGTCCAGTGGACAGTCAGTGACAGCGGTTGGTTGGATTGTGGTGTTTACGTGTGCGAGACTGATAGCGTCGTATGGTGTTGTTAGTTGTAGTTGGTATTGCTGCGTCTCGTCTCAGTACTGACCTTGTATGGTTGTTTGTTTGTTATGTGTCTGCCGTGATCCCTTATGGTGAGCAGTCGGTCTTAGCAGGTGTTGATGTTGTTGATAGCTGGAGTCCAGGCAGGGATGAGTCTTCACGAGATTCGATGGTCATAGCAAGTAGTCTCTGAGTTGTATCTTTTATATAGCTTGTTGGTTTAAATCACTTGTAATACATTATTATAGTTCTTTTATTGACGTCTGATTATTACTGTCCTCGGGCAACCTAGATGGTAACACCCTTATATCCTAAGGAAGGCCTAGTTAAGGCTCCTCTGAATATGGGGGTGTTACACATACACATGCAACAAACAAAATCCAAATGCCCTTCGCCTAGCAACATAAGAAACGGTGGGGTCGGTCCAACATTCGCACTCCCTTCGAGGTCACTAAACGGTCCACCTCAATTCTAGTCAATCCAAGCAAGTCTCTAAATTTGCTCTTATACCCTTGCGAAGTAGAAGGAATGGCAGGCAAGTGTTACAGATCCCACCCACCGATCGCAACAATTTCTTCAGGAAACGGGCAAATGTCGCCTCCGGGAAAGCAAAAACATGATACTTCGGGTCCCAATAATCCAGACAAGCATCTAAGAATGGTTTGACAACCTTGATAAGCTTCAAACTCAACAATGATCCAAGGTTATAGGCGCTCATGTCGTACTTCTCCATGTTGGAAAACTCATTAGTCCACTCTTTTAGGCGAATCTCCAAAGTATTCATGATGAGTGCTTGTATTGAGAGTTTTATGTAATAAGACGAAGAAGAGACGGCAGAATTGTGTGAATAAAACCTCTATCGACGTCTCTATTTATACTAAACTCTGTTTCCTAAAATCTGCCAGAACAGACACACCTGGGAACAGGCGCAGCACCTGCTGCGCCTGTTCAAAGGGACGCAGCTCATGATGCGCCTCTTCCTCAGCAAGGTTTCTGTGATTTTCCGCGTTGGATCTTTTCTAAATTCCTTGACGAATAATTTCCTATTCCTACGGGTTATTATTTTGGTAAATACATGGAAATTACCATATTCCATGTTTCCTAATTCCGCAGGCACGCATTTCGAGGCAATATCAGCATTCCCGTCATTCTAACACACTTGTATATTTTCGTTTTAGGAAATAATTTTCATTTTAATGTAATTCATTAGGAAATAATTTTCATTGTAATTTAATTCATTTCACAACTTGTATATTTCACTTATATATTTCTTTTATTTCTTTTTTAATCATTTCGTTTCTAACTTATAGGTTTCTATTTTTTTTCTTTTTTTAGGGGTAACCCTCCCTACCGTCCGGTCATTTCCATTTCCGACAAATTTTTTGCATTTTTGCATTTTCGCATTCTTTTGAGTCATTCGTTTTGCGCTAATTCAGGTCGTGTGTATATACAAATGTATGTTCTACGTGATTTCTATGTAAATTTCGGTAGCATGACGGCATAAACCGTCATCTACCAAACCTGTTCAAAGCTAACCTGCAGATACAAGCAACGCAACCCAGCAGCAAAGGCACTCAGGCCATCAAATATACAACAAAAAAGGGAAATGTACAACAAACTGGGGGCTCGAGCCCCAAGCAAAGTCCAAAATGTTCAAAACAAAGGTCCAAAATGTACAAATGTGCAAAATACAAACAACAACAAAGCAAAACTACTGTCGGTCGCCCTCCAGCTCCGCAACTCTTGCCGCGAGAGCAGCAACCTCGGCGTCGCGAACCTCGAGCTCCCTCAACAAGCGAGCTGTCTCCTCCCGAGACTGAGCCAACTCTCGCTCCAACTCACGGCCCCCCTATAAACAACAAAATTGGCTCATGTCAATCGTTTCAAGCAATTACAAGGGAAGTTGGAAAATCAAAGTTCAAAAATGAAATAGACACAAGGTTCATACCTGACGACCGCCGACAAGTGCCTCGACGGCAGTAGCTCGCAGCCGGTTGACCACCCTCCATAACGCCACGAACCGAGACGGCGCAACCTGCATTTTCAAAAAGAAGTTCTCAATAATTGATTAAGTTCAATCAAATGTGTTCTTACACAAAAATTATGCAAATTAGAGGCTCACCCTCCGAATCAGATGCTGCTAATCGTCCAGGCCAGCATCCGTCACAGCCACTCAAAGTCACACAGCTCGGAGATCGTCGTCCTCCCGGTCGTGTCAGTGTACTCAAGGGTCTCGGGGTACTCTGAGGGCTCGATGCCCGCCGCCTCAACCTCCTGCAAAGTCAGATGTTTCTCGTTATTTGATGATCTTTCATCGTATTCCCAAAATCAAAAATAAAGAAGGATAAAGATGCTTACCACAACCGGACAGTACGCCAACCTCTCGTAAAGGAACGCCGAGTAGTCCTCACCAGGAAGAAGGAGGGCGTCACCACCAACGCCAGCCAAGTCAGCCTCCCTCTCAGCCTCAGAAGGCTCCCTGAACATCGTCCTAGGAGGGTCGATGGGAACCGTCAACACATCTCGGGAGCACTGATGAGCCAAGCGCTCGCCCAAGTACCACACAGGACCCATCGACGTCCTCAACAGCAGTCGGCTCGAGCTCCTAGGACGAAGGACCTCAGCCACAAAAGGAGGCGCTCCAGCATACTCCGCCCAAGGCCTAGGCACCCACTAGGAAAAGACAAACAAGGAATCATTCTTATGATCGATTAAAGGCAATATAGAAGCAAAATGAATACAAGTGAGATGCTCACGCTGTCCAGCTGAAGAGCATTCACGTCCCGCCGGTAGACACCGTGAGAGGAACGCTTGCTCCTCATCCTACACATCACCCAATCCCTCACAACGGGATAGGCCTTCTCCAGCGGCTCCGTCCTCTTGGACGAGAGGCTCGAAAAGTAGGAGTACACCTACGCCTGTAAAGCAAGATAGTCAATAACGATCTTTCGTAATTTGATAAGGAAAAGAATTTATTTTAATCCAAATGAAGGTTCATACCTCCAGCAGTAGTCCAGGTCCGACAGCACCAGGAGAAGTCTCCTTCTCCATCAACTCCGGACGAACCATGGCCCTCATGAAGCAGATGAGGACCGCAAAACCAGTAGTGACCCAGTCCCAACGCCCTAGGGAACTCAAATCAGAAAGGAAGGGAATAAGCTTCGTCGACAGCCTCTCTCCCTTGTCTCCGAGGTAGATCGAAGACAGAAACCACCAAAGCCACAAACGGGCCCTCTGCTCAGCTGTACAGGGAGGAGGAGCCGTCTCTCTCCCGTCAATCGTCACCAGCGCCGGGGTCTTCCCCGCAAAGTAGTCTCGGACATAGGAACTGGGCACCAAACCAGGCACTGTAACAGCCTTTGGCGACAAGTTCCAGCCGATCAACCTCCTAGCCTCGGCCGAGTCTACCCTCATGGCAGTCTCCGGCCACTCCACCGCCTCAGTCCCACACGGCAGACCAGAAATCATGCCGTAGTCCTCAGAGTGACTCCCACCTCACCAAAAGGCATGTGAAAAGTGGAAGTCGTGTCCCAAAATCGGTCCAAGAAAGCGCGGACCAGGCTAACGTTAGCTCGCAGCTTCCTCTTCGCGATATCCCTCCAAGCCTGCACCAAGGCACCAAACGCTCCACGCTTGATCATGGTGCGCTCCTCCACCGACAGCCTCTCGTAGCACTCCATCGCTGTCGTGTAACCCGAGAACGACCTGATGTTCCCGGCCTCCTATTGTGATTTGAAACAAAAAGCTATCTTTAGTTTTGAATGAAAATTGGGAAAGATATAAGCAAGTGAAATGAAAGAAGATGAGTGATGAGTAATGAATCCCAGGTCTCAGTCCACGCGGGTGCTCCCCTCAGCTGACGACCTCCTCGTCCCACGTTGGCCCTCCTCGAGGCCTCCTCCTCCTCGACAGCCTCCTCCTCGTGGACCTCGTCCCCAACAGCCATCACCGCGGCGGTGAAAGCCTCCTCCAAAGCCTCCTCGATGGCACGAGAAGGGTCAACAGCAGTGTCTATCTCCATGGGAGCTCTCCCATAAGTAGAAGCCTCATCACCTTTAACATTAAAGTAATTTTAGGCCGCGTCACGCGACGACAAGCCTGGATTAGGGGATTTTCGAGCCTTCGGAAGCCCTGAAATCGCTCTTTTCTCGCCATCTTTGGCCGCATTCTCACAAACCCGATCACTCATGCGATAATTTGGGTCAAGTCAAGCCTAAGTTGAAGCCTAGTCATGGGTTCAAGTCGAAATTTCGGCAGCATTTCGTTATAACGGCGATTATGCCCTAGAAAGTGTCCTGAAAAAGCCGTCACAAACCAAAATTTCGAGATGGTAGGAAGTTTATCCATCATTCAAGGATCCCAAATATCAAGTTTCACAGTAAATGGGCAATCCTAAGGCTATTTTCGAAGCAATTTACGGTTTAGCTGTGAAACCGTCTCAATTTCACTCAAATGCTCAAAATTCAACGAAAATTCGAAACAAATACATGGTTATGTTCCTTATATTGCCAATTATCCGTTTCTAATACCAATTTTACAAGGTAAATCCATTTGGGGGAAAAGCCCCAAATTTTCGAATTAATTGGGTTGAAAACCCTAATTTTTTCGAACCAAATTAAGCAAGATATAGAAGATTGATGCAAGAATGATATACATACCTCGATTAGTCATGATGAATGCAAGCTTTTGGATCAAATTTTGGCGGAAATGGTTAAGATTTGAGAGAGAAATTGAGGAATTTGTGTTTCGAACAAATGAATTAAAACCCTCTGTTTATCGCGTTTTTACGCAGAAAAGACACCTCCAGGAACAGACGCAGCTCTTGCTGCACCTCTTCCTGGTGTTCCCTCCATACTAGTTTTCAAAAATTCGTTATGAATTCGTTATTTGGGGGGGCCATCTTTGGTGCGCCTCTTCCCCGTTGCCATTTTATCTTTTTGGTCCGTTTGACGATTATCTTTCGCTCAGACCCGCATTTCTAAGCCAACGGCGGACTATTATACGTTATTTATCGCTTCCAAGACCTTGCTTGACACAACGAGCAGGTATTTCTTCACAGGTGTTTCGACACGCCTTCATTATATTCCCAGCGAGAGTAAGCGGATCGACAATCCCTCTCGAAACATGGAGAAAAGTTCCTTCATTATATTCCCAGCGAGAGTAAGCGGATAGACAATCCCTCTCGAGACGTGGAGATAAGTTCCCGATTATGTTCCCCAACGAGAGTTCACGACCGACAGTCACTTCCTCTCGAGTCATGAAGATCATCGATCCCGAATTCTTCCGAAGTTTGTTTGAAGCTGAACACAAACAGATTTCTCCCAGTAGTTCCAGACTGTGTCCTGCTGTCTTTCCTCAAAATCATCGTTTCCTTATAATCCTTCAGATACCCCTTTTCAGGATAAGCCCTTCATGCCTTTCAGATACCCCTTTTCAGGATAAGCCTGCATACCTTCAGACACCAAGTTATCTTCGGACCAAGGAGCTTCGCCAAGCGTCTTGATCCGTTTCATCCAAGTCTCGGATATGGTCTCTTCTTATGGCTGGCGAGCCTCCTTACGTAGTCTAATGGACTTTAAACGACCCTCCCCGATAGTCGACAGACTCTAAAATGTTCTCGACGACAAGTCCTTGGTTCAGACCCCTTGAGCCGCCTCGCGTCGCCATAGTCGTCAGGTTGTAATCTTCGATTGACCTGATGGCTATACTTTGACTTTCGCCTTGTCCAAGCCTCAGTCAAAGTGAGGGCTTTGTAGATACCTCATTTCTGCACCTCCCGCAAACCATCCGGTGATGATTGGGTGTAATAACCCATATTTTAGAGATGCTTTCAAAAAATAATAATAATAATAATAATAATAATAATAATAATAATAATAATAATAATAATAATAATAATAATAATAATAATAATAATAATAATAATAATAATAATAATAATAATAATAATAATAATAATAATAATAATAATAATAATAATAATAATAATAATAATAATAATAATAATAATAATAATAAAAAGTCATAAGAAATTGGAACCATTAACTATTTTGGAATTCATGAACGAGTCTTGGATTCTGACTTCAAATCATGTTTCCCTAATGACATAAGAAAATCTAAGCAGTAACTAATAATTATTATTGTGTCTTTTCAATAAAAAATTTTTTCTTTTTCTCAATTTCGATTATAACAACAATTATGCCTATATGTAAACCCCGAACCATAACAAATTACACGAGCGTATCTTATATATGATATATAGAAGATATTAGGGCACGGATCTAAATTTAACGCTTTGCTTTACAATATAAATAAGCCCATATTAAGAATTAAATTAAGAATTAAGATTAAAAATTTTACGAAATAGTACTAAAATAGATCTTGTCTCCGCAAATAGGTTTTTTAACAAAAACCTATTAAGTAAAAAAAAACTCTATATTGTTTCTGATTACTCTATATTGTTTCTCCGTATCTCAGGATGCGGGGCTCAAATACCGCTTTTTACATTTTTACTTGAAACTTAGCTTATTTATTCTTAAGGTGTGTGGGAGCCCAGATTGTCTCTCGGCTCCCCACCAATTTCATGTAAACCTTTTATTTTTATTTTAATGAAAGCTGCGCGCATCTTATTATAAAAAAAAAAAAAAAAATAATAATAATAATAATAATAATAATAATAATTATAAATAATAATAATACAAATAGAACAATATTCACATTACTCCACCGTCTGATCATTTTTTTTCATAGATTTCCTCCCCTTGCTTTCCTTGGTACTTCTCACACCATAAGCCCAAGAAATTAGTTACTACATCGCTGCTAGCCTCGCTCGTCGGATCTGTCTTCTATAGCACACTGATGTATGTATTTTCTTTTCTTTAGTTCTTTTACTTAATTAAGTTGAAGTTGTTTATTAAGATAAAAGTAAGATGAATTATTATTTGTATATATGATTGTATTCCATCCTTGATTGTATCATATTTTCCTTCAATTTAGTGGATGTAGATAATTATGAATCAATCAATAACAAGGTTATTGTTTATAAGTGTTTAATTGATTTGGGGGCGATATTCCTATATAGCTGATTATAATGTTTGTGGGCATAAAACAATCTTTTTGAGAGCCCATGTATGTATCCAGTAGGAGGATGTGCATATAGAGCTATAATTGAATTATAGGCTGTTGTTGTCGTCGAATTACTGGTAAAGTTTAGCCTCAGTTCATGTTACGGAAAAGCAACGAGGCTTCGAATGCTCGCAACTCCAATTTGTAATTAAAACTAAAGAGAATTAAACTAGAAGAAGGGTACAATGAAGTTATGTTACCCTGCTTTTACTTATCTTATTTGTTTTTCTATTATAAAAGTAACTATAATTAGATTATTCTATTCCAACCATCGTGGCCAAGACTTAGGATCGTCAATTGGTGTATAAAGACCGAGTCCTAGAGACGAGTTAGGTTATAATAAGCTAAGTTGATTTAGTTACTAGAGTGAATGATATAATACGTTTGATGGGTGTATCGATTTGTAAATCCTCTATTTATTCAAGCGTATTAGTCAAGTAAAATGAGTAAGTACTCGAGTTATGTTATTATGTAAATTATTGTCTACTCGGTTATAATAGTAGTAATTATTTTGTCATAGTTTGTGAGATGGGTTAATTTATGTGTGGATTTGCGACTGTCCGGTGAATGCAGATGGTGGAAATTTGGTATTGACAGAAAAAGAGAATTTGGTAATGAATATCAATGAATCTATGAGCATATTAGGTGATATCAATTGTCCATGGGATTGCTAAGGAGGTGGCACACGCATCATCATTAGTACTTTATTTTGTTATTTTGTTGAGGCATTAGTCATGAGATCAGTCTATTATTTAGACATTCGTATTGGAATTTCGTCTTATATTAAGTTCTCATATTGTATTTTTATCATTGTTTCCTTTGACCTTGACTCGTGGGTGAGTAGCTTAGAGAGTTAGAGCTATACTCTAAGTGTTAGCATGGTTCATTATTGGACCTTTTTGACGAAATTGATATTGAAATTGAGATGGATATTGGTTACTCGTAATTGAGTTATATTATTGAGTTTGAAATCGATATTGAGATAGAAATATATTGTTTCGCGGTTTTTATCCGCCGGTTCACTCACCCCTTGTCTGGTCTTAGGTTCGACGATGAGAATACGATACCGGGTTACTTTTGGAGTATTATATTATGAAATGGAGTAATGAATGAGACGGAGTAATGAGTAGAGACTTGGTTAATTATTGAGATGAGAGAGTTTATTATATTATGGGATTATAAGGTAGTTGGTTTGTGATGACGGGGAGTGTTTTTATTATTCTCTGTTTATTTTTACTTTTACCTGTGCTTGTTTCCACGCCATGACCAAAAACTATTCTGCTTATATTGAGGTATTATCTGTTACTCAGCTTTCCGGCTGACGTGTTTTCTCCCTTTTGGGCTACTCGTCATGGGGGTAGTTCCTTCTGTCTTCTGATTTTCTTTTCAGGTCTTTCGTTACTGTTCAAAAAGGATTTTATTTCAAGACAAGATTTTATTTAAAGAGTTGTTAAAGTTTTAGTTCGTTTTGTATATTTTGTTTTAAGAGACATTTTGTAAGAAAAGCTTTGTATATATTAATTATAATATCATTGTATTTCGGCGAGTTTTATATGTAAAAGTTAGTTTAATTTCGCCTCTTCCCAGGTCCTTTTCTGCGTATTTTTCGTATCTTTTTCATATCTTTCCGAGATTCACTTCCAAAGTCTCTCCGAAAACCCTATTCTTTCACGTGATTAGTATAAATAGGAGCCTTCGCTCCTCATATTTCTCACGCGAGTGTCTGCCCTTCTCTTCTCCCTTTGCATTCTAGACCTTTGTTCTTACTCTTTGGCGTCTACGTGCTTGAACATTCGACCACGTAAGCTCGGATCCTTCTGAGTACCAGCCTCGTTTGCATGACCGACCAATTTGACCAACTCCACAACTAATCAACTTAACTAATCTTAATCGTTTTTCCTCTTACGAGGGCACTTTCGTCTACATTCGAGTCGAGCATCACTAATCGTAAACTTAGTTCATCTCGTTTCGTCAAACATGTAAGTCTGAGGGTGTAAATCTCTCTTTTATTATTGTTATTTACCTTTTTGTATCATTAATGTAAGGTTTATGTCGAAAACACCTCTTAAAACCGATTTTTAAAACCTCGTGTAAAACCCTTTTTTACGGATTTCCAGAAGACAAACCGTCGAGAAAGGACGCGAAGAATCTGCGTCTCTTGAAGGAGCGCGATGCTGTTGCGCCTCTTCGTGAGGCCGCCGCAGCCTCGCTTTCTTTCTTCTTCCTTCGTCCTCTGTAATTCGTCAACTTTTATTCGTTTTCATTTGTTTTCCTTAATTCTTTGATACGATAGCATAATAATTTCACATGTACATAAATCATCATCATTAGTACGTCTAATTCGTCGTTAAATCCGACTTAAATCCCTTATAATCCAATATTTGCGGGTTTTTGTCATTAAAATCAATCCGGGTTGTGGAAATTCGATTCGTTCATATCGGGTTTCTGGAATTCGATTTCTTGATATATTTTCATCTGTCTATTGTCGTATTCATCATTAATTTGTCATATTTAACCTATTTAGTTCACCCATTTCACTAATCAATCGTGTAATAATTCGTCTTAAATCCGTCTCATCTATGTTTTATTGCTTTTATGACCATCAATCACATGTAAATAACCTGATAATCACTTCCATCCGAGTAAATATCATAATTAACCATTAAATTCACCAATTTACATTAACGATCTGCTTAAAACTACAACGAGAACTCACCCTTGGAATGACGCAGCAGAATCGCTGCGCCTCTTCCAAAGGGCGCGATCTCTTGCGCTGTTCGGTTGATTTACGCCTCTCGAACTTCCGTTACGCCTTGACCTAGTTTATTAGCTTACGTATAATTGACTATTAACCGTATTATCGCCTATTGATCTGTTCGTTAATTCTTTCTTTTATTCTTTTTCTCAAAATATCCGTTTTAAAGGTATTTTCGACATAAATCAATGAATCCAATGTAATTATTGTAATTTTCATTTTATTTATTGTATTTGTCATGTTTCTTGTGTCATTTGTATGCCTTCACATGTAATTCAGCACTAAATCCTACCTCGACATTAATTGTATGCTAAATTACGTGTTAACCGACTTAGTCTAATCTTCACATGTTAGGATTAAAACTTGGATGTTGCATTACATGCATATAATCGACGATATATCGAGTATAGACGATGTCCCTAATCATTAGTAGAGGCCGCTATCGAGGCGGGCGGGATTAGGTGTTCGATCAAAAGAGCTTCCTAATACGTACCCTGACCCCTTACTCCAGATCTCTATGAACATCCGTGTTCATTGACATCCACGAGAGTCATTCTAGACATAGAATGCTAAGGGTAACTAGTTCTTGGTGTTCATGTCTCTACTTTGTGTCTTGACATGGCACGAGGTATTCGAACGGTTTCCAATTTTCCACAATAAATTGGTGGCGACTCCACAAAATGCAAACGCTTGTTCTCCTCCCAAGCGCCCCTGTGGGCCCATTGTCCACACTTATTTTCATTCGTTATGTTATAATGAGAATATGATGTCATGAGCAGTAGTGGGGTTGTCGTCAGTGGCTTTGCGTTATGCGACTATGAATCATACATTATGGTGAATCTATGATAGGACCGTTGTGTTGCATGTTTTGTGTTGGTAATTGTTGGCCAGTAATAGCATAGTCTGGTAATTGCGTTCGTGTATGTCTGTATAATTTGGTGTAGTAGTATAAGAAATATTCGAGTTGGTGCATGTTGTGCGTTCGGTAATTCAAGTAGTGGTTCTTTGAGACTTGAGCGTGTGGTGTGTGTTGGACAATTGACAATGATGATGTTTGATGGACATACATAGTGGGATAATACTTCTAGAGAGTTGTTGACCTGTGTCGGGTAAACGGTGGTGTCGACCTTGGTTTCTTGTCATGTGGTTTGGGGGAGGATGAGTCGAACTTCGGGGACGAAATTCTTTTTAAGGGTGGAAGACTGTAATACCCGTCCTTTTAGGGACCCGTTGACCAACGTTGACCGACCTTAGGGGCATGTGATGGCCTTTGGGAATTCGTGCAAGGGATGCCTCGTGTTGTGATAGGCCTTGGGATGGTTGACAGGAATATTAGGAGTGGTGGGAACAATTTCTCGATTGATATTATAATCGTCAGAATTTCCAGATTGGTTTGTCATTGTTTGAAAATGAATAAAACAGTAGACAATAAGAAGATCAGAAAAGTTCTCTTACTGATTTAGATTGAAAGAAATAGAACTTAGCTGATCAGAAAAGAGCCTTAATCGAGACGTCGTGTAAGATATTACCCTAAATCAATAAGACTCCCACACAGATTGTAATACCCGTCCTTTTAGGGACCCGTTGACCAACGTTGACCGACCTTAGGGGCATGTGATGGCCTTTGGGAATTCGTGCAAGGGATGCCTCGTGTTGTGATAGGCCTTGGGATGGTTGACAGGAATATTAGGAGTGGTGGGAACAATTTCTCGATTGATATTATAATCGTCAGAATTTCCAGATTGGTTTGTCATTGTTTGAAAATGAATAAATAAGACTCCCACACAGATTGTAATACCCGTCCTTTTAGGGACCCGTTGACCAACGTTGACCGACCTTAGGGGCATGTGATGGCCTTTGGGAATTCGTGCAAGGGATGCCTCGTGTCGTGATAGGCCTTAGGATGAGTGGTACTCGATCTAGTCGAGGTTACTCGATCGAATAGCTTGAGTACTCGATCGAGTAGGGGCCACTCAATCGAGTAGGTTGGTTACTCGATCGAGTAGCGTCTTTATAGCGAGGGTTTATAATCGTGTTTTGATAGAATTACAAATCATTTCCGCCTCTTTCCTTCAGGCCTAGATGTCGCCTTACCTCATTTCCTTCACCTTAATTCCTTCCATAGGAGCCTTTGAGGATGCTTGTGCCTTGGGGATAGGTTGCTTGAGTCGGGTAGTGGTCTTGACGCCGATATGCGATGCGTAGGTATGTCATCATCATCATCATCTTTGTCGTTGTTGTTTCGACTAGGGTGGTAGCAGTAGAAATATGTGTTTGTACTGTTTATATAGGGGTTTTGCTTGCTTGGTTGATGCCATGTGATTGAACAAGGAATCGCTGCGGTTGGCTAAAGGTAGGTTCGCCTACTCAGTTTCTGTTGGTTGTTTAGTGTGTCAGTTGTTGTATTGATTGTAGTGTAAGTGTAGTTGATTGGTTATAGTAATCGGTTGGTGTTGTGTTGTTTCGTTGGTTGTTGTTATGGTGCAGCTGATTGTGATTGATTGTCTATGGTTCTCGAGGTGCGCCCTCGGCTGAGTGGAGTCACTTGCGGGAGTGGCTTCACGCCCTAGTTTCGCCCTCCGTGGAACCCGCCACGGGAGGGGATGTGCACATTAATTGGACGATGTTATCGCTCAGTATGATGAGTGGGGCTTAGGTGGGAACGGCTGCGGTCCCCCACTGGCAGGGCTGGTCCAGTGGACAGTCGGTGACGGTGATTGATTGGAGATGTGGTGTATGTATGTTTTGTGTACTTGTGTAGTGTATGTGGCTGTTTCTTGTTTGTTCTGTTGTGTCTGCCGTGATCCCTTATGGTGAGCAGTCAGTCTTAGCAGGTAATGTCTTGGATGGTACCTGGAGTCTTGGCGGGATGAGTCTTCACGAGTCATGTCAGGAGTAGTTTACATAGTGTTGATGAGGTGTACCGTTTGTATTAGTAGTTTTGGTTAAATCTCTTGTCAAATAATTATAAATGTTCTTTTATCGACTTTTGATAATTGTTTTCCTCGGGCAACCAAGATGGTGACGCCTTTATATGCTAGGGAAGGTCTTGTTAAGGCCCCTTGGTATATGGGGGTGTCACACAGGTGCTCCTTGGGTTCCGTGGTCACCGATTCCAGGGTTAATGCCTCCTTCCGCACAATGTTGCACACCAAAGACGGAAGTGGGAACTGTTCTCAATAAGCCAAAAGTAACAGGGAAAGAATAGAGAAGAAGATGTTTGTATTTTTGTTGTGTGTGTAAACTGTGGAGGAAGAAGGTTTATATAGCCAGCTAAAAGCTCCTCCAACAGTCAGAAAATCAATGCCATTAATTCTAAGAATAATGGCCATAAAATCGTGTATTGAATGTGTAATGAATTCGGAATAAAATCTCTAACAGCTAGAAAAGAAGGGGCCCCAACACACCGCGCACGTGTCACGAGCCGGACGGCGGCGGCGACGGCGCGCGTGGGGAGACTATAGTCTACCCTCTATAGTCTAGTTAACACTTGTTAACCCTCCTCCATATATAAATACAACACTCTCCCACTATTCTTCCAATGTGGGACAAATGTTGTCTTACTTAAGTTTTGGAGCAACTAAAACTCCAACAAACGAATGCTTTCCTCGGGCAACCGAGATGGTGACGCCTTTATATGCTAGGGAAGGTCTTGTTAAGGCTCCTTGGTATATGGGGGTGTCACACGGGTGCTCATTGGGTTCCGTGGTCACCGATTCCAGGGTTAACGCCTCCTTCCGCACAATGTTGCACACCAAAGACGGAAGTGGGAACTGTTCTCAATAAGCCAAAAGTAACAGAGAAAGAATAGAGAAGAAGATGTTTGTATTTTTGTTGTGTGTGTAAACTGTGGAGGAACAAGGTTTATATAGCCAGCTAAAGGCTCCTCCAACAGTCAGAAAATCAATGCCATTAATTCTGAGAATAATGGCCATAAAATCGTGTATTGAATGTGTAATGAATTCGGAATAAAATCTCAACAGCTAGAAAAGAAGGGGCCCCACCACACCGCGCACGTGTCACGAGCCGAGCCGGACGGACGGCGGCGGCGCGCGCGTGGGGAGACTATAGTCTACCCTCTATAGTCTATTTAACACTTGTTAACCCTCCTCCATATATAAATACAACACCCCCCCACTATTCTTCCAATGGTGGGACAAATGTTATCTTACTTAAGTTTTGGAGCAACTAAAACTCCAACAAACAAATCCATTTATTTCCGCCATCGGGACATCCAATGGCTTGCTATGTATTCGCCTAACTACGTTAAACTTCAACGAGTAATTTATTCTCAACTCGACAACCCGAATTTGCCGATGTGTCCATAGTAGGCTTCATGGAACAACTTGGGGTTGGACACAGTCACGGTTTTGGGTTTGATCATGAAAACCTCGATTACGTAATAGTTGTTGTATCCGTGTATCGCAACAATTCCGTCGTGAAAACGCGAATAACTAGTGTGTACAGCTTGAATAAAAACACCTGGAGTGTAGTTGATGAAATAATGTTTCCTATAGATTATATGAACGCACTTAAGCAGTATGGTGTCCTCATTGATAACAATTTGTTGCATTGGATGTTTTGGATTCCCGCTTTGCTCAAATATAGGATCGATTGTTTCGACATTTGTAAGAAGAAGTGGACAGACGATTGTTTATTGCCTCAGTTCTATTATGACCTAACCTGCAACAAAAAAAGCAACGTAGTTGATATCGGGCTTATTGATGATTGTTTGTCTTCGACATTCAACGATATAATTGCAAATCGACACGATGTGTGAGTAATGAAGGAATATGGGGTACAAGAGCCATGGGTCATGCTGTTGACCATTCCTAATTCTAATTGTTTCAAATTGGAACATACTAATCCTGTTGCTTGTTGTCACATTTCAGCTGACATGGTTTTAGTTCGACAGCTTTTTACTTGTAGATTGTTCTGGTATAATAAGGTTGATGGTCAAGTTAGCGAGGCTAAATTTGACGGAGCTTCGCATTTCTGGAATATTCAAGCTTATATGTGTAGCAGAAGCCATGTTCTATTGTTCACTGCGTCCGTACTGTCTTCATCACACAAACAACAATAAACACAAGATACTCATGAATAATGAATAGGAGTTGCAAATCTTGAATTCGGACTTGGACTGCTGAGTTTCAAATAAATGTGTACGGCTCAATTAAACCAACCAAACGAGAATATTCGTTTTACACATTCAAAAAATATTGTAAACCAATTAGTGAAAACAAGTAACACTCGAACTATAAACTTTTTCGTATCATGAGACACGGTTATGTAAAGATTCTCATATGTCTTGAACAAAACCGCCCGCGTATTTGGATCCTCTCCAGTAACTGAAGGGTTCACGGCCTCTTTTAACACGGAGAGAGTGGAGACAGTAAGGTGGTAATTACACCATGTACTTATCCTCCACCTTAGTTAAAAAGGAATATTGGACCCTCCATTTACTGGAGAAGGTCTAGACTCCCACTAACTATGGCTCGATCATTTCTCGAATCGTACAAGTATTTCTTTTATGCCGGTGAATAACAATACACTTTTCAAAATTCGTCTTACATATTTGAATATTTTATCAGCATAAATAAGACTATACATACAGCTTTTAAAAATTTTGAGTTGAATTTTAATTTTTTAGGTGTTAAAATTAAAATTTAATTGAGCTTATATGTATTACTTTTGAGTTTCATTATAATATATTGAGCTTAAAACTTTTATAAATGTGCTCAGTCTTTCCAATAAAACTCGTAAAATGTAGATACAAGCTCAAATCCTTTATTATAAAGCTCTAAATTTATACAACCAGATGTATACAACTGATTATATATTATACTAATTGTTTTTTCAGCTCATTGGAGTGGAGGACGTACTACTAGTTAAGACCATGATTAGCAGATAAGTACATAGCAATATGGCATTTCGTTTAGGAGAATGCAACCCGGTAATTGCTATGTAAAAGAGTTTGATAACAACCTAATTTATCGATTTTTAATCCACATTTTATCCCTTATTTTATCTAATCAATAATTCGTATTAGCTTTATTGAACTACTTTAGTCTTATATTGTACATTAACGGATTAGTTTTAAATAAAATTATTCCATATTATTTCTCGGAGTTTTGGTATTGCGCTCGTATTTTTGTCTTTATAGGTTTAAATTGAGTGGGGACCGAGTAAATAAAGCGGGTTAAACGTGAAAGAATAAGAATGCGTTGAATCAAGCCCAACTTTGGCATATTAGTTGGCACCAAGTTTTTGGACAAAAGTCTTGAGAGGACTTCATTTAGATAGACATCCACCCAAAGACGATTTTTAGGACTTCATTTAGAGATTACTAGATTTAATGCCCATGCGATGCACGGGCCACTTGTAATATTCTGTCTCTTGAACCACCTTTAAAAAGTAAGTTATAAAATAACCAATACAATTGTCAATTCCCATCTACAAAGGCTCTGTTATTTTGTGCTGAATGGAGTCAAACTAAACTGAATTGAGCTGTGAGCTGCACTGAATTAAAATTTGCTGAGATGAATAGAGTTGAAATAAGCTAAGCTTAAGCTGAATTAAGGTGAACCGAACTAAAGTGAGCTGAATAAGAGGTGAAATTAAGCGGAAAAGAACGGGTCCAAAAAGGCCCGATAAAGCACATACATATCACCGACAACACTCAAATAGTTAAGACTAATTTTACACGGTCATTATAACTTATAAGTACTATAAGTCCATTACTACTATCAAACACAATTTTAAAAAGGACCGGGTGGTGGTGGAATAATTAAGCTTATATACAGAATAAATGGTATAAGAAATTTACCTAATTACGTTAATTCTTATCCTAATCGTATAAAATTAAGATTAATTTAATAAATATGTAATTTTTATTGGGTTCATGTTTAGATAGCTCAACTCAGACACGACCATGTTAAATCTCATGTCATATTTGAGTCAAGCCCATTTATATATGTCATTACGTCTCAACCCAAGCCCGTTAACTTTGTATCTTTCGTATCATATTTTTGGGCAATTAATGTATTATACAACTGGTTCTATGTACAACTTATAAGCTCAATAACTTCGTAAAATAGCTCAATAACTTGTAAAATAACTCAATAACTTTTCGTAAAATAGCTCAATAACTTTTCATAAAATAGCTCAATAACTTGTAAAATAACTCAATAACTTTTCGTAAAATAGCTCAATAACTTTTCATAAAATAGCTCAACAACTTTGTGGCGGTTGTACAATGTGTAGATACCTCATTTCTGCACCTCTCGCAAACCACCCGGTGATGATTGGGCCGCATGTTTGATACGCGGAACGATTTGTGACAGTTCGTAAGATTATCGTCAAGTGATTGCTCAAATATTAATGTCTACCTCTTAGTTGTCATCTACGTCCCGATACGGTCGTTTTGGCAGTAATTAGAGTACATTCGGAGTCCGGGTCAAAAACCGTCTCCATTTTCTCGATAATCATTAAATCCCGAGTCGGAATATTACGAATGTTCCGGATATTTCTATTCCATATTTCACAAATTTTATCTTTTGGCAAATAATATCCCGTAATATTCATAAGATAATCGAATTATTTCCGTCCTACCATAACTCAAACGCGGAAATCTTTCTTCAACAGGAGGAAACCTCCTGGGAATAGACGCAGCAGGTGCTGCGCCTCTTCCAAGGGACGCAGTGGCTGCTGCGCCTTTTCCCAGGCCCTTCTTTGCATGCTTTACGTATCTTTTTCATATCTTTCCGAGATTCATTTCCAAAGAGTCTCCGAAACCCTATTCCTCCGTGTGATTAGTATAAATAGGAGCTTTCGCTCCTCATATTTCTCACGCGAGTGTCCGCCCTTCTCTTCTCCCTTTGCATTCTAGACTTTGTTCTTACTAATTGGCGCCTACGTGCTTGGACTTCCGACCACGTAAGCTCGGATCTTTCCGGGTACCAGCCTCTCCGTTGCATGACCGACCAATTTGACCAACTACACCAATAATCAACTTAATTAATCAATCGTTTTCCTCTTACGAGGGCACTCTCTTTGCATTCGCGTCGAGCATTCACTAGTCGATATCTTAGTTCATCTCGTTTCGTCAACATGTAAGTCTGAGGGTGTATATTCCTCTTTTATTTATTGTATTTTACTTTTCGTATCACCATTGTAAGATTTATGTCGAAAACTCCATTAATACCGATTTCTAAAACCGTGCTTTAAAACTCTTTTTTACGGATTTCCAGTAGATAGACGTCGAGAAAAGACGCAAAGAATCGCTGCGCCTCTTGAAGGAGCGCAGTTCTGCTGCGCCTCTTCGTGAGGGGCCGCCGAGCTTCCTCGCTTCTTTTCTTCTTCCTCGTCCTCTGTAACTCGCTTCTTTTTATTTGTTATTTGTTCGTCCGTTAATTCTTTGATATAATCGTCACTGATAATTCACATGTATATTGCATCATATAATTCATCATTCATTAGCATGTTTAATCATCATAAATCCGACTTAAATCCTAAATAATCCATATTTACGGGTTTTCGTCATTAAATTCAAACCCGGATTTTAGAGATTCAATTTAATCATATTGAGTTTCTGGAATTCGTCATTGATATAGTTTTCATCTGCTTATTCACATATTCGTTGTATATCTGTCGTATTTAGCCTAATTGACTTATTTCAATAGAGGACTCATTAATATTTTCATTATCTCATATGATTAATCCGTTTAATTCCGTCTCATTCATGTTTATCGCTTTTATGACCATCATTCACATGTAATTAATCTGTTAATCACTTCCATCCGAGTAAATATCATCAATCAATCATTAAAATTACCAATCGACATTAACGATTTGCAGTTCCGGCTTCACAGCCAGAACTCACCCTTGGAACAGACGCAGCAACTGCTGCGCCTCGTCCAGAGGGCGCAGTCCTGCTGCGCCTGTTCCAGGATGAGTTCTGTCCCTGAACTCCTTTTTCTGCCTTGACCTTAGTTAATTAGTCTACGTTTAACTAACTATTAATCGTAATATCACCTTCTGACTTGTTCATTAATTTTATTTCTTTTATTCTTTTATCCTTTTTCTCAAATTATCCGTTTTAAAGGTATTTTCGACATAAATCGCCTATTCCAATGTAATTATTGTAATTTTCATTATTGTAATTTTCATTATTGTATTTCTTTTGTTGTTTGTATGCTTTCATATGTAAATCAACCTTAAATCCTACTTCGAGCCAATTGTATGCTAATTACGTGTTTCACCGACTTAGTTAATTCTCACATGTTAGGATTAAAACTTGGATGTTGCATTGCATGCATTACAATCGACGATATATCGAGTACGAATAACTTCCCTAATCATTAGTAGAGGCCGCTATCGAGGCGGGCGGGACTAGGTGTTCGATCAAAAGAGCTTCCTAATACGTACCCTCACCCCTTACTCCAGATCTCCGTGAGCACCCGTGTTCATTGGCATCCACGAGAGTCATTCTAGACATAGAATGCTAAGGGTAACGATTGCTTAGTGTTCATGTCACTTTGTGTCTTGACATGACACGAGGTATTCGAACGGTTCCAATTTCCCATAAAAATTGGTGGCGACTCCATACAAAATGCAAACGCTTGTCTCGTTTCTCACCAAGCGCCCCCGTGGGCGGCCCGCTGTCCACAGTTTGGCGACTCCACTGGGGATAATACACTTACGTGTAGCAAGGGTGAAACTTGAACAAGGTTAGGGAATAGTTTGTACAAGACAATTGTCGGTTTTCATAACTCGGTTTTCCTAGACCGTTTTATTCGGCCTTCCTAGGCCCAACCCAACTCATTCGACCAATCGTCCCGTCTAAACGGTCCTAATTCTTATTTGGGCCTAAGGATGGATAGCGATTGACGTCATCCATACCATGATGCTTACTCTTGTTTGTATCAAGGGCCTTCACTACTTGAGGAAATGGACTAGGAATCGGCCTTACTCTTGTTTGCCACGAGCCTCTCCACAGACTTCGGGTTTGATGGTTCGGTATGGCAACCCACCCTTTAAACCAAAACCCTTTTAAATGCACTCAGCATCCCGTTATAATGCTTGTATAAATATGTAAACCTTACGTGATCGCCGTTTCTAAACAAGTCATGACGAATTTTCAAAAATCAAAACCCAATTTCAAAACAAAATTTCGAAAAAAAAAAGAGGCCTTCAATTAGCGCAAAATCCGGTCAAAACTCTGTCCGTTTGTCGTATCAAAATTCGGGCCACAAGCCCATTTCAATCCTCACTTCGAGTCCACTCCTACAACTATACTACAGTTGACTAGGACACACATTTTCAAAGACCTTGTCTTTCTTCAAAATTCACTCAACACAAGTGGCACACACCCACTTCACGAGTCAAAACTTTTCCTCTTTTAGCAAATGTGATAGAATGGTCGATCGTGTTTTGATTCGTCGCCGATCTCTTATCCAGTTTCCAAGATGCCCGGATCAAGTGATGAAACGAATCTCCAACAAATTCAAGATAGTAATGATCGAATCCTAGCCGCGATAGCCCAAATGCAAATTACCCAAAACCAAACCTATGACCGCCTTGAACTCATCGAAGGCCGTATCTTTGATGTAGAGGGAAGGTTGCCTCCCCTTAAAAGTGAAGTACTACGTTTTTCCGACGACGAGTCTAGGGATGAGAATCCTATCATAGGGACGACTGCAGCTGAGAAAAGGCTCCAATACCTAGAGGAGCAATTGATGTACCTTAAGGGGGATGACATTTACAGGGAAAACAATCGCAAGTATGAAGCCGTCAATTCCAAATTGCCAACTAACTTTAGCATGACGGATATCCCTAAGTTTAAAGGACACGAGAACCCTTTGAACCACATCCGTGCCTTCAAGGATTACATGTCTATCAAAGGCATTAAACCCGAGATGTTCTTAAGGATCTTTCCTTCATCTCTTGACACCATCCCGAAGCAATGGTTCTACACTTTAGATCACAAGAAGGTCGCTACTTGGGAAGACGCCGCAATCGAGTTCTCGAAACAATACGCGGATAATGCCGAGATCCAAGTCAACATGCGTACTCTAGAGGTTCTTACCCAAAATGACAAAGAAGGATTCACCGACTTCCTAAGTAGGTGGAGGAAGACTAGTACTCAACTAGTTGAACGCCCGGATGAGGCTACTCTAGTGGAAAAGTTTGTGGATAATCTCAAGCCCATATATGCCAACCATTTGAGATATCAAAACATCAAGACTTTCAAGGACTTAACCGTATTAGGGACACGAATTGAAGATGACATCCGTAAAGGACTCTTGTCCAAAACGGTAGGTCGAGGATATCAAGGGTCCACAAGTCGTTCATACGGCTCTACTAGCAAGACCGACGAAGTTAACCTTCTCGAGCCATCTAAGAAAGCTACTCCACCAAGGAAATTCACAAACCTTGGGGATACATACTCCAACGCTCTAAAAAGGCTAATGAAGCAAGGTAAACTCCAACCCATTGGACCTACTCCCGAACCCGAAAAGAAGTCCAAGTTTTGGGATGAAAATTCATACTGTGAATACCATAGGGGCAAAGGACACGACACAGAAAAATGCTACAAGTTGAAGCACGTGCTTCAAGATATGATTGAAGATGGTCGACTCCCAATACCACCAGGAGGTAAACCCAACAACATTCAGAATCCTCTTGGAGTCCTAGTGATTACAAGTGACGAATCTACCTTAGATTGCTCACACCTCATTTCTCCCACCGAAAAGGAAATTCATGCAATTGAGAAAGAAAGGCTCTACTCCACTATCTCCCCTACCATCTCCGACTTCATCACATGGGCAAGGAGTGTAGATAGACAAGTGTGGGAATTAGAAAACATGGTAATGGCCTTGCGCAATCCCAATGCAATACCCAAAGAACGTGTACCATTGATCTTCTCTCAAAATGCCACTATGCAAGAAGTAGTCACCGTGGTTGATAAACTAGTCGATCAAATCATACGACTAGAAAGTGATATCATGAGAATGAGGGAACTAGCCGCAGTTAATGGGGTTTGGGCCGATGATGATGAAGACGAATATCTCATTGAAAACTCCCTAGTCAAGGAAATAGTCCAAAATGGTGAAGACCAAGATGTGGATCACCTAACTCGTTCGGGTCGTCCATATCAAAGCACTACTCAAAACGGTCCAACCAACGTCATCACACCAAATGACAACGAAGATGACCCCACTGATCATTTGCTCAAGCAGTTACAGAAAACCAAGGCTGATCTTTCAGTCTGGCAACTAGTGGCAAGCTCATTTCCACATCGCCAAGCTTTACTGCAAGCTTTGGCCAAATTGAATGTGGCACATAACTCCACTCCTGAAGATGTAGTCAACTTGGTCTTCCAAGAATCACCTAAGCTAAGTAATCCTATTACTTTCTCGGATGAAGACTTGCCACCTTTTGGCGCTAGTCACAACCTTGCTCTATACATCACTGTCATTTGTCTAAAGAAAAATGTGCCAATGACCTTGGTAGATGACGGCTCCGCGATCAACGTCATACCCCTCAAAACGGCATACAAACTAGGCATGAAAGAGTCGGATTGGACCCCTATAAATCAAGGTGTTCGTGCATATGACGGTACGCGACGAAAAGTGGTAGGACTGGCTAACCTAACCATAGCCACGGGGCCGATTGAACGAAAGGTTAACTTCCAAATAGTGGACATCGAAGCTTCATTCAACATACTTCTGGGAAGGTCTTGGATCCATGCTTCCAAAGCGGTAACATCCACCCTTCATCAAAAGATCAAGATTCCACTAAATGGCAAAGTAGTGACGATCACTTCGTCACCCATCAAGGCAATAATCGAGAAGCAATCAAACAATCAAGTCCTTGCGGATCCCATATACGAACTTGGGGGCTTCCAAAGTGTAAATGTCATAGAAAGTGAGTTGGCACCCTTATACTATAATCCCTACTCCAACTTGGTGGTCAACCACATACTCAAATCCCAGGGATACTTCCCTGGAATGCCTTTAAACCCAATTCGGAAAAATACCTTTGCACCATACAAGGAAGGCAACTCGACAAGGATACCACTTGGACTAGGGTACAAACCCACAAAAGAAGAAGTTCTCGAAATGCTAGCCCAAGTCCAAAATCGCAAGCACGTGGGAGTCCAAATGAGGCAATATCTCCCCACTCTAAATGGGTACTTCGTTCAAGAAGGAAGTTCAGAACTCTTTCACGGATTTCCCGAACCTTGGCATTATCTTGAGAGGAAGTTAGCCGGAATCGAGATCTTTCACGATTGCTACTTCATTCCTCCCGAAACGGTTCCTACCGTCAAAACCCGTCAAGCACCTTGCTTCGACGAACAAGCTGTTAGCCTATTGTTTGGAGAAGATCGATTCATTAGGGCACGCAGATGAGATCATTACTATGATACTTCAGGACGATCGCTTCAACCCCACCGCGTTGATCACAGAAATCGACACAAAGCAGCAGAAAGGATGGAGAAAATCTATCAAATGGACCAACAACAAGGGAAGACTCTTCAAGCTCACTACTGGAGAAGGAGAGATGTTCAAAGGAGAACCAGAAGACGACGAGTTCGAGTCGGAGTCGGAGTCGGTCGAGTCAGAGTCTAGAGGAGTCATTAGAGAATCTACTCCTGTTGTCATCCCCACTCCCTTCATTTCTCCTAGCTTAGCCTTGAGTAGTCACGGTAGTTCGGAAATGCCCCACCATCGTCCTTTGCCGCCACTGACCATGGATCAGTTGGCTTCTTTGTTTCAACTTTACTCAAATCTTAATATGAATAAATCAGGTTCTGCTTACTCTTTGTGTTATCTTGAGTGCAATTCTGTTTACGATGATACCGAGGATGACCAAGACCCAGACTTGACCGAAATACCTCCCTACGTAGCCAAAGAAATACTACAGGAAGGGGAAGGGGGACCTGTAATAGAGGACACCGAACCCATCAATGTAGGAACCGAACTAGAACCCAAAGAACTTAGGATAGGGACTACCTTGAGCTCAACCGAAAGGGCCGATTTCATAGACCTCCTAAATGAATTCAAAGACGTTTTTGCTTGGTCCTACAAAGACATGCCAGGGATCGACAGAGATATCGCCGAACATAGGATTCCGATTAAGCCAGGTTTCAAACCCGTGAAATGTGCTTCGACGAATGAGAACAGAATGGGCTCTAAAGATTAAGGAAGAAGTGGACAAGCAATTCAAAGCCGGGTTCATCAAAGTTTCCGAGTATTCTGACTGGGTAGCTAACATAGTACCCGTGCCCAAAAAGGATGGGAGAATTCGTGTTTGTGTTGATTTCAGGGACTTAAACAAGGCAAGTCCGAAAGATGACTTCCCTCTACCTCACATTGACATATTGGTAGACAATACCACAGACCACGCATTACTATCCTTCATGGATGGATATGCGGGTTATAACCAAATCAAGATGGCCATGGAAGATATGCATAAGACCGCATTCGTCACCCAATGGGGAACATATTGCTATACAGTAATGCCATTCGGATTGATCAACGCCGGAGCTACATACCAACGCACCGCAACTACACTCCTACATGACATGATGCACAAAGAAGTTGAGGTATATGTAGATGACATGATCGTCAAGTCCAAGGAAAGAGAAGGACATATTGCAAACCTTCGCAAGTTCTTCGCAAGGCTACGAAAGTACAACATGAGGCTCAATCCTCAGAAATGCACATTCGGGGTAACATCTGGCAAACTCCTGGGATACGTCGTTAACCAAAGAGGTATAGAAATAGATCCTTCAAAAATCAAAGCTCTGATTGAAATGCCACAACCTCAAACAGAAAAAGAAGTCAGAGGATTCCTGGGAAAAGTACAATACATAAGTCGATTCATATCGAAACTCACGATGATTTGCGAGCCTATCTTCAAGAAACTCAAGAAAACAGACTGATACGTGCATATTCTATACACTTTATCTGCGGTTTTGGCACGTATTTCCATGCTTAATTGGTGGCTTAAGGCTGCTATTTCTCCCGAAACGGTTTACTTTGCATTTTCTATGATTTATTGTAGGAATGCGTGGAAGTAGGCTAAATCAAGCCAAGTTCGTCCTCCGGAAGCGAGTTTGAGGAAGCTAAGAGGAAGGAGAGCTCATTCACCCACCTTGAGATGCGTGCAAGGAGTGAAGACTCATTTTGGAAGCATCAAAGAGCCACTTTGCAAAGATACTTGGTCGATCGACTAAGCCTTTCTGTCGATCGACCACGGAGCTTAACCAGAGCCACTGTTCAAGCATGTTCGGTCGATCGATCATGGCACTAGACCCGATCGATCGACTTTTCGAGCTGTGTTTAATTTTCCGTGTTAGACTTTTAAAAGCCCAACTTGTAATTAACTTTCAGTATCTTTTATCAGTTGAACGCAGCAACTTTTAGGTTATGTAATTTTTATTCTGGAAAAACTTAGTTTTCAGATCTAGCTTGAGACGGAACCCTTGATTCGAATGCTTGGTGCTGGATATTCAATTAGTAAGCCTTTAATGCAATTATTCTTCTATATATTCTTCCTTGTTAATTTAATTCCTGTTCTCTTTAATTAATTTCAGTAATTGATTTCTCTCTTTTGTTCTAGTTGGATTTCATTATGTTGAATTCGTTCTTTAATGTTAATTTCATAATTAGTATAGTATTGATTATGCGTAGGTAATTCCTTCGATTGGGAACGAGGTGAGCCATGGTATTGAAATAGGATAGTTGTGTAGCATGAGTTCTTCCGTATTGGTCTTGTTATCTTTTGATGGATTTCTTTACTAGGTCGAAAGATTGGTAATTTGATTTGTCGCTAGATTTGGAATTTCTCTTGAGTGAAAACTTTGATAAATTCTTGGGAATTATTAGACCGCGAGGTTATTTGAGTGTTGATCGAAAGATTAGCTTATCTTCCCTGAGACCGTATTATAAGATCTCTGCTGCTTGACTGACTTGTTTTGTGCCATGGTGAACCGAAGTTCCCGATCCCTTTCTTTTATCTTATTAAGAATATTCATTTTTGCGATTAGCCTGTTAGCCAACCAACTTCAAAACCCCCATTTAATTGTTACTTTTATAGACTGAAAATTTGCAAGCAAAATCAACCTTGTCTCTCTGTGGTTCGACCCTTACTATCACTAGCTATAGTTTTAGTTTGGAATTATAAATTTAATTTTGGTACTAAACGACGGTATCAAATTTTGGCGCCGTTGCCGGGGAGACGGTGTAATTCTGTTTGCTTTATTTTAGTTTATTTTTCCCTGTCTCAAGGAACTTTTGTTCCTTGAGGCCGTTGCTTACCTTTGCTTCTAGTTTTGCTTTTGCACAGTTAGAAGACAGGTTGTTTGAGAGGAAGACTTGAGTACTCTCATTTTGGAAGTTATGGCTACGATATATGATAACTTTCAGCCAAAGGAGCACCACCTTCCAAAGGGGCAACAGTTACCTACTCCTTCTATCGGTAAATTCGAGTTTCGTTCCTCTTATATTGATTTAGTGGAACGGAATCAGTTCGCGGGTCTGCCCGATGAAGACCCCTTGAAACATATGGAAATTTTCACGGACTATTGCTGTTCAATACCTATACCGGAGGGGGTAACTCAAGATGAAGTAAAGGGGTTTATGTTCTTATACTCCTTGAAGGATTCGGCGCGAGATTGGTATCGCTACCTCGATAGAGTAGCAGCTGGAGTCACCGATTGGACATCTTTAGCACTAGCTTTTTACAAGAAGTACTTCCCGCCTTCAAGACTGATGCCTTGAAGAGTAAAATCACGAGCTTTCAAAGAAGGAGCCGACGAAGATTTTTGTGAAGCATGGGGACGTTTCAAACGTTTGGTCTGAGCTGTCCCTCATCATGGTTTCCAGCAATGGTATCTTTGCAATCTCTTTTACAATGCTTTATATGATGATTACAAAGGCATTTTGGATGCAGCTGCTAATGGTAGGTTCCAAAATAATACCGGTCAAAGTAAAGGTTGGAACACCATTGAGGAGATGGCAGTCCACAAAGCTGAGTTTGGAAGTTCACGTGGTAAGTCACGGAAGCAAAGTGAAGACATGATCTGTTTGTTGTGTCACTTATAACTTCCATTTCTAGCCGTCTCGAGAAACTCGAGACTTCTGAAGCTTCAAAAGGGAAAGTCGAAGTTCCTATTCAAAACTCTGATGAGATCGAGAAGTTGGGAGAGATGGTCCAACTCCTTTTGGTTCAAGTGGCGAATATGGAAGCAGCCGGAATTGAGTCCTCACGGAATTTTGTTAAACAATTGGAGAATATGGAGGCTAAGCAAGCCGCTAATTCTTCAATTAAATGTGAGGGGCCGGTTGAGACGATCAATGCCATAAATCTCAGAAGTGGCCTGTCTTATGAAGGTCCCGACAAGCCAAAGGAAGACTCAGGAAATGGTGAAGAAGCTCGTTTGAATTCGATGCAATAACGAGTCTGAATGCCATGCATTCTGTCGATCGACCAAAGACGCTGTCGATCGATCAATTGTCGACAAAATAGTTTCGGTCGAAACTATTCACTCCTAGCACATCCAATCGATCGACAAACATCCTCGGTCGATCGATCAAATACTGATGACGTTAATTCGTCGAACTCGCTCACTCCTCCCACTTGGTCGATCGACCACCCATACCGATCGATCGATCGGATCTCCGAGCGGGATGCAAATCCGTCAACTAGTTTGCATGATCCATCACTCATTGATGATTTGACGGGGTTTTAAACCTACGGAAGCCGAAGGTTGCGATCCTACGGCCGGTGTTGCGATCCCATATCCGGAGCGCTTGAAGGTTACAAGTTTGGAGCGTAAGTTTGGTAAGTTTCGGAGATGGTCCAACCTCGAGGTAACGGTTCCTTTCACTGATTTAATTACCCAGGTACCCTCTTACGCTAAATTTATGAAAGACATTTTGAATCGTAAGAGAAATTTTCGTGATGATGGTAATGTTGCGTTTGTGGAGGAATGTAATGTTCTTTCGCAAGTTAATGTGCCACCTAAATTGAAGGACCCGGGTAGTTTTTCAATTCCTTGTACTATAGGTAACCACGTAATTGGAAAGGCCCTTTGTGACTTAGGGGCCAGTGTTAGTGTCATGCCGTATTCTGTTTGCGAAAGGTTAAACATTGGTAGACTTAAGGTGACCGATATTACCGTTCAAATGGCAAATAGATCGACTCAGAGACCTATAGGTGTTCTAGAGGATGTACCCGTTCGAGTGGGTAAGTTTTTTATTCCTGTCGATTTCGTTGTTCTGGACATTGCAGAGGATAGTCAGATACCTATTATTTTAGGCAGACCGTTCTTACATACAGCTGGGGTTGTGATAGATGTCAAACGCGGAACCATCACCTTAGAGGTAGGGGATGACACTATTGAGTTCAGTCTTGCTCACAAGGCTATTGAACCTGCTGATGAGGATACGTGCTATTCTATTGATGTTGTTGACAGGGTTGTTACTTGTAATTGGAGGGAATCCTTAGCCAAGGATCCCTTAGCTGATCTAATTCATTCAGATGAGTGTGCAGGTAATACAGTGGAGAATGCTGAGGAGCCAGATGCTTTGGTTGCCTCAATGGAGAGCTACGAGCTCAATGAAGAAGAAGATGAGATGCTTTTGAGCCTGGCCAACGATAACTTGGTGAACACTTGCTACACCATTGAAGCTGATTCTGTCTATGCTGTAGAGGTAAAGGTACCAGAGCGTAAGCCACTCCCCCCTAATCTTAAGTATGTTTTTCTAGATGATATGGAGCAGTACCCAGCTATTGTTAGCTCTAAGCTTAACGATGACCAGCTGTCTGCTTTGATGTGTGTACTTAAGAAAAACAGGAAGGCTTTGGGCTACTCTTTGGATGACATCAAGGGCATCAGCCACGATGTCTGTATGCACGATAGAGTTGGAAGAAGGTCACAAGCCTTACGAGACGGGGTCAACGCAAGTTGAACCCAAAGATGCGAGGAAGTTGTTATGGCGAGGTGATGAAATTACTTGATGCGGGTATTATTTATACAGTTGGCAACTCCAAGTGGGTTAGCCCGATTCGGTAGTCCCGAAGAAAGGAGGGACTACCGTGGTTAAAAACGATAAAAATGAATTAATACCAACTCGAGTAGTGACAGGGTGGCGGATGTGCATTGATTATAGACAGTTGAATGCCGCCACCAAGAAAGACCATTTCCCCCTCCCTTTTGTTGACCAAATGACTGAGAGACTTGCTTCTAACAAATTTTTCTGTTTTCTAGACGGATATTCAGGGTTCTTTCAGATCCCTATTCATCCTGGACGATCGAGTAAGACTACTTTTACCTCCGTCCCACGGGGTTTTTGCTTATCGTAGAATGCCTTTCGGATTGTGTAATGCCCCTGCTACCTTTCAGAGGTGCATGATGGGGATTTTTTCTGATTATATAGAGAATATTATGGAAGTTTTCATGGATGATTTCTCAGTTTATGGCAGTGACTTTGATCGTTGTTTAGCTAATCTTGATAAAGTCATGCAGCGTTGTATAGATGTTAATCTTGTTTTAAACTGGGAAAAGTGTCAGTTTATGGTCAATGAAGGAGTTGTGTTAGGACATTTGATTTCTGATAAAGGTATACATGTTGACAAGGCAAAGGTGCAGGTGATTGAGCAATTACCTCCTCCCGTGAATGTTAAAGGAGTGAGGAGTTTCCTAGGTCACGCTGGTTTCTACCGGCGTTTCATTAAGGATTTTTCAAAAATTGCTAAACCACTTACACAATTGCTTCTTAAGGATGTTTGTCTTTGAATTTACTTGATGAGTGCCATGTCGCTTTCAACAAAGTTAAAGGAGGCCCTAATTTCTGCGCCAATCATTCAGGCCGCTGATTGGGACCTCCCATTTGAGATCATGTGTGATGCCAGCGATTATGCGATCGGTGCGGTTAAGGGACAAATGAAAGAATAAAGCTTTGAATGCCATATACTATGCGAGCCGAACTGTGGATGAGGCTCAAGTCAACTATTTTACCACTGAGAAAGAGTTTCTAGCTGTTGTTTTTGCTTTAGACAAATTTCGGTCCTATTTGTTGGGTTCTAAAGTTATTGTTTACACTGACCATGCAGCGTTGAAGACTCTCTTTATTAAGAAAGATGCGAAGCCGAGGCTTTTGAGGTGGATACTTCTTTTGCAGGAGTTCGATTTGGAGATCGAGAGATAAGAAAGGAGCGAGAGAATGTGGTAGCCGACCACTTATCTCGTCTCAAATGCCGGTGACAAAAGGGAGGATTCTTTGCCTATTAATGATTCCTTTCCCGATGAGAGCCTCGTTAGCTATTACTACTTGGGGTCTTATCCACCTCCGTGGTTTCTTTGATTTTGCTAACTTTGTTTGTGACAGGTAGGATACCACCCGAGCTTTCATGGCGGCGAAGAAGAAGCGGTTTGCCTATGATGCTAGACAATATTTTTGGGATGATCCTTATGTTTTCAAGGAATGCGCAGACGGTCTCATCCGGAGATGCGTACCTCAGTGGGAGGTGAAAGATATCCTAGAGGCTTGCCACTCTTCTGCTTATGGTGGTCATCACGGTCCGTCCAGGACCGTAGCTAAGGTACTCCAATCTGGTTTTTATTGGCCAACTTTGCATGCAGATTGTCGCAATTTTGTTGCTGAATGCGACGCTTGTCAAAGATCGGGGAATATTTCCAAGAGACATGAGATGCCACAGGTGGGCATTCTCGAGGTCGAAATTTTCGATGTCTGGGGCATCGATTATCAAGGACCTTTTCCGAGCAAACAAGGTAATAAATATATCCTCGTAGTCAGAGATTATGTATCCAAGTGGGTGGAAGCTATTGCTACTCCCCATTGCGATGCAAAAGCCGTGATTAAATTGTTCAAAAAGATTATTTTCCCTCGTTTTGGTGTCCCTCGGGTTGTCATTAGCGATGGGGAATGCATTTTAAAGAGAAACAACTTATTGCTTTATTGACTAAATTCGGTGTCCAACATCGTAGAGGTTTGGGGTATCATCCCCAAACTAGTGGTCGGGTTGAGGTTTCTAACAGAGAATTGAAAGAAGTCTTAGCTAAAGTTGTTTCTAAATCGCGGAAAGACTGAGTCTCAAATTAGCGATGTCTTATGGGCTTATAGGATCGTTTAAAACGCCAATCGGGATGTCACCGTACCGATTGATTTATGGTAAGACGTGTCATTTGCCTGTTGAGTTAGAGCGTAAGTCTTGGTGGGCTATTTGTGATTTGAATTTAGATCCTAACCTCTCTCGTGAGAAACGCATGACACAGCTGAATGAGTTAGAGGAATTTAGGTCTGCCGGCCTATGACAAAGGCAAGGATCTACAAGGAGAAATCAAAGCGGCTGCACGACAAGAGAATCATAAAGCGCGAGTTCCATATTGGCGATAAGGTACTTCTTTTTAACGCTCGTATCCGTTTATTTCCTGGTAAGCTGAAATCCAGGTGGACCGGTCCCTATACGGTCACAGCTGTTACAAAGTTCGGATCTGTTGAATTGGAGACCTCTGCTGGAGAAAGGTTCAAGGTAAATGGCCAATATGTGAAGCACTATCATGGATCAGATGCAATTGTTGGGAAGGTCGAGGTTTTGTACTTCGATCCGCTATCAGATGATGAAAAGTGAGGTAACAAGGTCGTGCGGGACCTCTTAAACCAGCGCTAACTGGGAGGCAACCCAGGTTGTAGTTATTTTGTAATTTAGGATTTCCCTTTTGTTATTTCATTCTTTTTGCATTTTTACTTTTATTGCTTTTGTTTTCTCTATTTCCTTTAAGTTTGTAATCTCCTGGTTTGGGGAAAATTTTACGCCTTTGATAATTTCTGCAGGAATTTATTTTATGCAAAGTGCGTAAGTGGTTTACTAGAATTTTGCGAGAAAACGACAGGAAGTTTTGATGGCAAAATGAATTTTGACGAATTTAATTCCAATTGCCAGCTCAAACAGTCGATCGACAAGGATGTTCAGTCGATCGACTGAAGCAAGGAGTACAGAGGCTACTGTGCATAGAGTAGTGGTCGATCGACTGGGTCACATAGTCGATCGACCACCAAGGAAATTCCAGAAGGTACGTTACTGAAGGATCAGTCGATCGACCAAGTGAACTGGTCGATCGACCAGTCCGCGGGTTCAGAGGAAGTTAATAAGGGAAGTTTACATCATTCTTTTCTCATTCATTCACTTTCCTAATTTCTAAAAAAACAAAAGAAACCCTAAGTACCTTTCTATTGCTGCGATTTTCATCTCAAATCCGCCTCATTCTCTGCCATTCTTGCTTTAATCTTCAAAGAAATCATCAAGGTATGCTTCTAAACTCATTTCTATGCTATTTGTTCGAGTTTTGCTGAAGATCAATGTTAATTTTTCGAGCACTGACCCATTGAGTCGAAAAATTCGAATTGGGGAAAACGATTTTAGTATGTGATTCCTAGTCTTTTATGTACTTTAATTGCTTATTCTAGGCTTTTCCCTATGATTTTCGACTCTAATTAGCAATTGGAAGATGGTTATTTCAGTTTTCCCCAAATTTCGAAACCCTAAATTGCGCGGATCATTTGATTTTGATGCGGGTTCCTGGAATTTGTAAATTGAATTGGTTGTTGTTGCTAATTTGACTGTTTTGCAGGTAATCACAATGACAAAGGGAAAAGCGCCAATGCAAGAGGGACAGTCGAGTCAACGGCCCGCTAAGCGCCCGCGCGGACCGCCTCTGATGATAGAGACCACTACGGATAGTCTACCTGACTATCCGCAGGTTATCTTTGAAAAACCTATTCAGCGCGCTAAATTTTCCTTCTTTGTTTCGTCTGTAAAGGTCACAGCTACCCGGTTTCTCCATAAAGACACTTTGGAGAAACTAGGTCATATGAGTCGGTCGTGTCCTGCTAAATGGGACGGGTATGATAGGTCTGGTGGACATGTCTGAGTTCACATATTATGTCATGACCCTAGAATTCTTTTCCTCTTATGCTTTTGATTCCGAAGCCTTTGAGGCTGATGAGACCAAACCCTGCATTTCCTTTCGACTTTTTAATGTTAATTATTCTCTGACACTAGCTGATTTTGCGGGTTTTCTGGGTCTTCACTCCGAGGGTAGCACCTCAGACCCCTCTGACACTCACCGGGCCATGTGGTCCTGCATTGGTGACATTTACGGGTCGAGGAGGACGGGCACTTCCGTCCACTTGCCCCCTCTTCGTTATTTTCTGCGGCTAATGGGTAATACCATTTTTGGCCGTAAAGAGTCGAATAATGTTAACAACATTGAGCTTTCAATTTTGGCGGGTTATCTGAACGTTGAGCGTCGGAGAGCCCGCATCTATAACATTGCTTACTTGACCGCCGCGCACTTTCAGACTGTAAGTGCGGGCACCTTGACCACCATTGCCTGTGGCGGTTTGGTGACACGTATCGCCAACCGCCTTGTTTTACTTTTCGCTCGACAGGAGGATCCCCTTGACCCAGAGCTGCGTTTTATGGACCTCCCTTACGCGAGGGGCGTCCATTGGGTCGATAGACGGATGCGGTGGAAGATTGATTCTTTCATATGTGACCGCATCCCCGTTACCGGCTACCCTCCTGTCTTGCCCCTCACCACTGTTGAGGGGTCTGCTAGGCCACCTTTGCCTAGTTACAGGCTTCCATTGGTGGCAGCCACGCCTTCTGCTGGCACTTTGAGGAGGGCTCATGCCTCCTCTTCACAGGCACCCCCTACCTCCACTGCTCCCACTGCTGGCACTTCCACTTTTCGACCACCTACTCCATTAGTTATCCCTCCGGTCATGGACCAGAGGGCAATGTCACGTGTCTTGGGTGATTTGTGCAGGAGCTTCAACGAGCACAGATTGGACACGGCCATCGCCCTATTTCCGGTCTACGACGAGCTAGCTCGAGGAGGGCTGCTTCCACAGGGTGACTGGGCTCACCCTTCTTACTTTGTTCCCCCTGAGGGTGGCTACCCTCGGTCGCTAGAGACCCCCTCCTACCACCACCACTACCGGTCCCTCCACTTCCAGGCGACCCACTCCCTCCGTTTCCAGGAGAGCTACTCCTGCTGCTGAGGAGGAGGAGAGTGAGTCGGGGACCGAGGAGGACAGTGACCCTGACTACGAGGGTTGAGGTTAGATGCTGGTGACCTCCCCATTTTTGGCTGGTTTGGGGAGGTCGTATTTTTTGTGAGTATTTTCCCTTCTCTTTTCGCTTCCTTTTACTTTTTTGCTTTTATTCTCCCTTTCTTCTGCTGGTGATTTGCTGTTGAGCACAATGGGGACATTGTGCGTTTTGGTTTGGGGAGGGTATTTGCATATGCCTTTTGTTTTGCATCTGCATTTGTTTTTATTGCATTTCAGTCACATGTTTAATTTCTGCTTGCATTTGTTTTTATTTTCACCATTCTATGAAAAAAAAAAAAAAAAAAAAAATTGAAAAATGCATAAAAAAAAAACCAAAAATATCACGTTTACTTTTGCATATAGTTGAGTCGGATTGGAGTTTTTAATGATGATTCTGCTCTATTAGTCAAATATGCCATTCCTTGCCTCTTCATAGCTGCTTAGTAAGAATTAAAAGCGATATCTCAAATTTTGTTATGGAACCTATTTCGGGCAATTAGACTTGACTCATTACTTTTGGCAAACTACTTATACCTTCCGAGATATAGAGCCTATAATCTGTGACATTTATGACCGGTTAAATTAGGATTGAGAGTAGTTACTCCCTTCATTTCATGTTTTGCACGTGTATGAGTTTTGATTGCTTATTGCCTATACGCATTGGTTTGTGGTCGGTATTGCATGTTTGGAGAATTATTGCATCCTCCCCTTTCTCATATTACCCCACTAACTCCACTATAAGCCAAAATTGCCATTTGCCCTCAACTACATTCCATAATTAGCCTACCATTGTGCCAAGCTAGGGAGTAGTAGAGGAATTTGTTGATTTAAAGCTGCTTTGGTTCGCTCTTGTAATGTTGGAGCGGGTATTTTTGAAAAGTGAGGGATTTATTTCAGACTGAAAAAGGGAAGAAAGAAGAAAAATTCAGAAAAAAAAATGAAAAAAAAGAGGCTGTTACCTGGGCAGAATGCTCTGAAGTGTGCAGAGTGGTCGATCGACAGCCCTCATTGGTCGATCGACCACCAGTTCAGTTTTTGAAAAAAAAAAAGGGAAAGAGTATGAAAGGAAAAAGAAAGAAACAGGAATAGAAAAATGAAAAAAAAAAAAAGAAAAAAGATGAAAAAAATGAGTCTTAGCTGAAATAAAAACACGCCTCATGCGCTTACTTTTTGTTTTGGAGGTGTCCGTTTGGATTGGTGTGTTGCCTAGTCAATAAAGGCATGGTTGTTTGTTTTAGTTGAGTTGGAGGAAGGGATTCGGTCTCTAATGGTTCAGTAGGTACTAGCTTGGCTCTTACCTTCACCTTTCCATAATTGTTTTGCCCCTTCTTTCCCACTTAACCTCACATATCCAAACTTTGCAATAATTCGGCATGTGATAGTCCTTGACGGTGGTTATGCGTATGTACGGTGAATAGAATCATTACTCATGCTAGTCAAGCATACATGTTTTGTCGGTCGCAGTCTAGGTGAGAGACTGTATTTTTCTTCCCTCTCTTTTACATATCATCTTACCATTTGCTTTGCTGAGAGAAGAGCGATCCGGGAGAGTCCGATTGTGTGAGTCTTGCAAGGTCGAATGCCCGATCTAATTCTATGATATGTATAAATTTGTTCGCTAAATTTAAGCTTTGCAGTAGTTGACTTGGGGCATTAAATGGTTTGGCATTGACTTGTAGTTAGCTCTGAAATGTTCTCCTCTCCATTTAGTTTTTTATACGGGTCATAGTGCTTGCTTGGGGACAAGCAAGGTTTGGTTTGGGGAGATTTGATACGTGCATATTCTATACACTTTATCTGCGGTTTTGGCACGTATTTCCATGCTTAATTGGTGGCTTAAGGCTGCTATTTCTCCCGAAACGGTTTACTTTGCATTTTCTATGATTTATTGTAGGAATGCGTGGAAGTAGGCTAAATCAAGCCAAGTTCGTCCTCCGGAAGCGAGTTTGAGGAAGCTAAGAGGAAGGAGAGCTCATTCACCCACCTTGAGATGCGTGCAAGGAGTGAAGACTCATTTTGGAAGCATCAAAGAGCCACTGCACAAGATACTTGGTCGATCAACTAAGCCTTTACGTGATCAACCACCGGAGCTTAACCAGAGCCACTGTTCCAAGATAGTTCGGTCGATCGATCAGCAGATCACTCGATCGATCGACCTGTTTTATTTGTGTTTAATTTTCCGTGTTAGACTTTTAAAAGCCCAACTTGTAATTAACTTTCAAGTATCTTTTATCAGTTGAACGCAAGAACTTTTAGGTTATGTAATTTTTATTCGAAAAAACTTAGTTTTCAGATCTAGCTTGAGACGGAACCCTTGATTCAAATGCTTGGTGCTGGATATTCAATTAGTAAGCCTTTAATGCAATTATTCTTCTATATATTCTTCCTTGTTAATTTAATTCCTGTTCTCTTTAATTAATTTCAGTAATTGATTTCTCTCTTTTGTTCTAGTTGGATTTCATTATGTTGAATTCGTTCTTTAATGTTAATTTCATAATTAGTATAGTATTGATTATGCGTAGGTAATTCCTTCGATTGGGAACGAGGTGAGCCATGGTATTGAAATAGGATAGTTGTGTAGCATGAGTTCTTCCGTATTGGTCTTGTTATCTTTTGATGGATTTCTTTACTAGGTCGAAAGATTGGTAATTTGATTTGTCGCTAGATTTGGAATTTCTCTTGAGTGAAAACTTTGATAAATTCTTGGGAATTATTAGACCGCGAGGTTATTTGAGTGTTGATCGAAAGATTAACTTATCTTCCCTGAGACCGTATTATAAGATCTCTGCTGCTTGACTGACTTGTTTTGTGCCATGGTGAACCGAAGTTCCCGATCCCTTTCTTTTATCTTGTTAAGAATATTCATTTTTGCGATTAGCCTGTTAGCCAACCAACTTCAAAACCCCCATTTAATTGTTACTTTTATAGACTGAAAATTTGCAAGCAAAATCAACCTTGTCTCTCTGTGGTTCGACCCTTACTATCACTAGCTATAGTTTTAGTTTGGAATTATAAATTTAATTTTGGTACTAAACGACGGTATCACAGACCATACCATGTGGGATGATGATTGTCAAAAGGCGTTTGACCGAATCAAGGAGATATTGGCTAAACCACCAGTGCTCATGCCGCCACAACGAGATCAACCTCTTGGTTTATATCTCACAGTAACTGAAACCGCCATGGGTGCCATGTTGGCTCAAACTGTAGGAAGCGAAGAAAGAGCCATTTACTATCTAAGTAAGAAGTTCTTGGAATATGAGTGCAAATACTCACAACTCGAAAAGACATGCCTCGCTCTTGTGTGGGCAACGAAGAAGCTACGTCACTACATGCTTAGCTACTCCGTCAAGATATACTCCAAAATGGATCCAGTCAAATACCTCTTCGAGAAACCCGTCCTCAACGGACGTCTGGCAAGATGGACTCTGATGCTCTCGGAATTTGACCTCAAATATGTGCCATCGAAAGTTATAAAGGTCGCGCCGTCGCCGAATTCTTCGCAGAAAATCCCATCAACGACGCACAAACCATAGATACTTGGTCATTTCCCGACGAGGATATACTTCAAACTGATGTAGACTCCTGGACCTATACTTTGATGGAGCATCAAACTTAAGAGGATTCTGAATAGGAGTGTTGCTCATTTCTCCCGAAGGTGAGCATACACCGATTCTTTGTCAAACTCGACTTCGAGGTGACAAACAATGTTTATCATCGAAGCTTGTCTCATTGGACTACAAGCGGCAGTAAGCTTAGGCATCAAAAACCTCCGAGTACATGGGGACTCATCACTGATCATCAATCAAGTTACAGGATCCTGGAAAATCCGAAGCGAAAGCCTCGCACCCTATCAGGCTAGGATAGACCAAGTCGCTCAATTCTTTGATCACGTAACCTATCTACACCTACCTCGAGAGGAAAATCAATTTGCAGACGCTCTTGCGAAACTTGCATCTCTAATAAATATGCCAGATCACATGGTGGAAATGCCCTTGTGTATCGAACGACGGTCAGAGCCAGCTTACGTCCATCAAATCACCGACGAAGAAGAAATCGCACAAGAACCCTGGTTCCAAGCAATCCTGAATTTCAAGCTTAATGGTACCTATCCACCAGATATGGACAAAAGGGGACAACGTGCTATACGCCTATTAGCTTCCCAATACATTCTGATGCAAGGAGAATTATACAAAAGAACACCTCTTGGTGTAGTCCTACGATGCCTTGATCATTCACAGGCACGAAAGGTGATGGAAGAAGTCCACGACGGAGAATGCGGTCCTCACATGAGTGGGCCCATGATGGCAAAGAAAATCACACGTGTAGGGTATTATTGGACCACAATGGAATCCGATTGCATCAAATACGTGAGACACTGCCACAATTGCCAAATCTTCGGGAATGTACAACATGTCCCTCCTTCGTTGCTATACACGATGACATCTCCTTGGCCATTCTCTGCATGGGGAATCGACATAATCGGGAAAATAATCCCAGCCGGAATAGGAGGTCACTGTTTCATCCTAGTAGCGATTGACTATTTCACCAAATGGGTAGAAGCGGCTTCCTACACTAGTCTTACGGCTAAAAATGTGGCCAAATTCATACAAAACAACATCATCTGTCGATATGGTTGCCCACATGAAATCATTAGCGATAATGGGTCACATTTCCAAGCTGAAACAGAGCAATTGCTAGCCAAATACAAGATTAAGCATCACCACTCTTCGCCCTATAGACCACAGACTAACGGCGCGGTAGAAGCGGCAAACAAGAAGGTTGTCACAATTCTCAAGAAAATGACTGACAACTATAGAGATTGGCCAAGCAAGATACCCTTTGCTTTGTGGGGGTACCGTACATCTGTTAGAACGCCCACTGGGGCTACTCCTTTCTATTTTACCTACGGCATGGAAGCCGTACAACCAGTCGAGCTAGAAATACCATCCTTGCGTATTCTACTAGAAAGTCAAATCCCGGAAGCCGATTGGAAGAAGGATAGGTATGAAGAACTCATCCTCCTGGATGAACGTAGGCTACGCGCCTTACATAATGTCCAAACATATCAAGCACGTATCAAACGAGCTTTTAACAAAAGGGTTAGGCCAAGAAACATCAAAGAAGGAGACTTAGTACTCAAATCGGTTAGAGCTCTTTTTACTTGCAATAGACCCACGGGAAAATTCAAACCTAACTGAGCCGGACCATATCTAGTCAAATCCATACTTCCAGGGGGTGCGGTTAGAATCACAGACTTAGATGGGAATGAGTTTTCAAACCCTACAAACCTCGACCAATTGAAACGGTACTATGCCTAGAATAGGACAAAAACGCGCCTCGCGTAAACCCATGTGTCGCTCTTGTGGCACTAAATAAACGGCCCCTGGCCAAGCTGAAATAAGCTAAATGTCACTATGCTCTTGCATCTTGACAAGATTGTCATCCTCATATCATCAAATAAACTAAATTCGCACCGCCAGAGTAAGCAAAAGCTCATGCTTATCTTCTATGTTCATTACAAGCTCTTGCTTCGAACAATTATTCTTTTACATTTACTTGAACTACGCGCAAGGGTTTGATTTCGCTTTTTTTTAAGTGAATACGTAGGCAATCCTTCACGGGATTCAACCCATTATATCTAAAAAAAAATGTAAATAGAAGGACATTTGCATTGCATTTGAAATTCGACAATAATAATAAAGTAGAAAATCTCAACGGTTTCATAACCATTTAACCTTTTTATTTCATTCAATTTCTAAATAATAATAGTACGTTACATAATAAAAATAGAATAGGCTAGGATTCTAAAAATCCCTCCTTTTTATTACAACAATAATAATAATAATAATCAAATAATAAATAAAGACTCGGGCTATTCCTCCATCTTCCCCTAGCCCTTGTCACTCTTGTCATATTTCTTGTCACGACCTCGAGCCGAGCGCTCTTGCACCACTTCAGACCTAATCACCAACGGTCTTTCTCGAGGCCTGACTCTTCCGTTCTTGCCAACCACCATCTCTGCGACAGGAGTAGTCTTTGATTTCTTCGAAGGATGAATGACCTGAAACCCAGCTTCTTCTTCTCCCTCTGTCAGATGCTTCTCCTTCTCTTTCTCTCCCTCGCGCACCTTGTAATCAACCGGCTCGCATTTCCTCAGTCTTTCGCGTTCTTCCGGAGTTGCAGCCTTTCTCCACCTCAGATAGGAGTCCGACACCCACAAAGCATTGGCGGAGAAGCTCAAGAACCACATGTTTCTTTGGGCCCATTTAATGGCCCACTCTCTTCGGCTCTCTGTAGTAAGCGCCACAAAGAACATGGACGGTATCAAGCCTAGGGATCGTCTGCTTCAACCCAACTTGCCTCATAAATCTTTCCGGAAAGATACATACCATAAACTCCAATCCCGGAATGCGCACGGACCTAGTGGGATCCAAAGAAGACACTCCAGTGACAGACTTGAGGTGCCACCACGGTACAACCCACCTAATCAACGGGCCGTCATCACCTTTCAGCTTGTTCTTCCAATAGTCGCAGACCCGGGTGAAGTCCACCATGTACAACCGCGTCCTCATCGCAATCATACGGGAATGATAGGAAAGTGCATGAACTGGGGGCTCGATCAATCGGAGCCGTTCCATAAGCCAAACCTACCAAAAGCAGGTATTAGACACCGAAAAAAAAAAAAAAAAAAAAAAAAAAAAAAAAACAAAAAGAAAAAAAAAAAAAAAAAAAAAAAAAAAAAAAGACGAAAAAAAAAGAAAGAAAAAAAAAAGATGTCTTTTACCTGCAAAATGACGGGACTCCCCAAAAACGGCTGATCGCGGTTGGATTTCCTATTATCCAAACCCAAGATAATCTCCCCTAAGCATAAACAAGCTGGGCTCCTGCGCAGCTCCATTTGCTCAATAAGACCCAAAAGACGGGGATCACCTCTCAAATCTTCATCAACGTGTCCTTGGAAGACATACACGTGCAGCAAACAAAAGCTAAATGCCCTCCTCCTGGCAACATGGGAAACAGTAGGGTCGGCCCTGTTAATGAATCGGTCTACAAAGTCCAACATTCTCACGCCTTTCGGGGTAACTAAGCGATCCACCTCAAGTCTGGTCAGTCCAAGCAAGTCTCTGAATTTGCTCTTATACCCTTGTGAAGTGGAAGGAATGGCAGGCAAATGTTCGGGGTCCCACCCACCAATAGCGGCAATTTCTTCAGGAAATGGGCAAATATCGCCTCCCGGGAACGCGAAAACATGATAATTCGGGTCCCAATAGTCAAGACAAGCATCCAAGAACGGTTTTACTACCTTAATGAGCTTCAAACTCAACAAAGACCCAAGGTTATAAGCACCCATGTCGTGCTTCTCCATATTCGAAAACTCATTGGTCCATTCCTTCAGACGGATCTCCAAAGTATTCATGATGACAAATTTCTCTTGAAAATTTATTTTGAGAATTTTATGTGAATAGACGAGGAAGAGACGGAAGAATTGTGTAAATTAACGCCCCGTCGACGCTTCTATTTATACTAATTGCTGTTTCCAAAAATCCGCCAGAACGGACCAGCTTGGGAACAGGCGCAGCACACCTGCTGCGCCTCTTCAAAAGGACGCAGCTCATGCTGCGCCTCTTCCCCAGTCTCACTTTCTGTGATTTCCGCGTTTGGATCTTTCCTAATTCTATAAAACGCACGATTTCCTATTCCTACGGGATTTTATTTTGGTAAATACGAGCAGTTTACCATGTTTCAAGTTTCCTAAATTTGCGGGCACGCATTTCGAGGCGACGTCGACACCTTCGCCATTTTCGTCACACTTAATTCGTCTTTTTATCATTATTTTAATTCATTTATTTTTTTTAGGAAATGAATTTCATTTTATTAGGAAATGAATTTCATTTTTTTAGGAAATGTATTTTTCTTTTGTTCTCATTTTTAACGACTTTCAACATTTCCACATCTCTAACTTACAGATTTCCTTTTTTCTTTTTTTTTAGGGGGTAACCCTCCCTACCGTCCGGTCATTTTCGACAACCGTCCGGTCATTTCCGACAAATGTTTGCAAATTTTTTGCATTTTTTTTGCTCTTTTGAGTCTCATTTTGCGCTGATTAAAGGCCTTATGTATATAAAATGTATGTTTTGCGTAATTTCCATGTAAATTTCGGCAGCATGACGGCGTAAACCGTTGTCTACCAAACCTGTTCAAAAACTAACCCGCAGTACAAGCAACACAACCCAAAGAAAGAAAGGCACTCGGCCATCGTATATACAAATGTACAAGCAAATCAAGGGGCTTGCGCCCCGAATAAAGTACGAAAGTCCAAAATCGGGGCTTGCGCCCAAACAGTCCAAAAATGTTTCAAAAGCAAATGTCCAAAATGTACAAGCCTACAAAACTACGCAAAACTATCAGTCTGGGCGCCCAACTCGGCAACTCCGGCGCAAGAACGGCATTCTCGGCGTCTCGAAACTCGAGCTCCTCAACAAGCGAGCCGTCTCCTCCCGGATCGGGCAACTCTCGCTCCAACTCGCGGTCACCTCAGAAACAAGAAATTGGCTCATGTCAATCAATTCAAGCAAGATCAAAAATCGGAAATCAAAAAAAACTACAAAAGAAATCAAATGAGGTTCATACCTGACGACCTCGACCACCGACGAGTGCCTCGATGGCAGTAGCTCGCAGCCGGTTGGCCACCCTCCAAAGCGCCACGAACCGGGACGGCGCGACCTGCATTTTCAAAAGAGATTCTCAGCAAATTGAACAAGTTCAATCAAATGTGTTCTTACACAAAAGTCATATAAACAAGAGGCTTACCCTCCGAATCAGATGCTGCCAGTCGTCTAGGCTAGCATCCGTCACAGCTACGTCAAAGTCACGCAACTCGGAGATCGTCGTCCTCCCGGTCGCGTCAGTGTACTCAAGGGTCTCGGGGTACTCTGGGGGCTCGATGCCCGCCGCCTCGACCTCCTGCAAAGACGAATAGCTCTCGTTAATCGATGATCTTTCGTCGCAATTCTCGAAATCTAATCAAGCAAAAAGTAAAAGATACTCACCACTACCGGCCAGTACGCCAACCTCCCGTAGAGGAACGCTGAGTAGTCCTCTCCAGGGAGAAGAAGGTCGTCGCCACTGGCACCAGCCAAGTCCGCCTCCCTCTCAGCCTCAGAAGGCTCCCTAAACATCGTCCTGGGAGGATCGACGGGAACCGCCAACGCGTCCCGAGAGCACCGACGAGCCAACCGCTCGCCCAAGTACCACACAGACCCATCGACGTTCTCACAACAAAGAAATGGCTCGGGCTCCTAGGTCGAAGGACCTCAGCGACAAAAGGAGGCGCTCCAGCGTACTCCGCCCAAGGTCCGGGCACCCACTGCGACAATATAAAGGCAAGAAAATCATTCCTATGATCAATTAAAAGCAAAATATAAGAAGAGTAAATGGGATACTCACGCTGCTCAGCTGAAGGGCGTTCACGTCCCGCCGGTAGACATTGTGAGAAGAACGCTTGCTCTTCGTCCGGCACATGACCCAATCCCTCACCACGGGATAGGCCCTCTCCAGCGGCTCCGTCCTCTTGGGCGCGAGACTCGGGAAGTAAGAGTACACCCACGCCTGTAAAGCAGAATAATCAATGACGATCTTTCGTGATTTGATAAAGAAAGGAATTTACTTTGGTCTAAAGGAAGGTTCATACCTCCAACAGTAGTCCGGTCCGACGCGCCGGAGAAGTCCCCTTCTCCATCAACTCCGGACGAACCATGGCCCTCATGAAGCGGATGAGGACCGCAAAACCAGAGATGACCCGGTCCCCAACGCCCTAGGGAACTCAGGTCAGAAAGAAAGGGAAGAAGCTTCGTCGATAGCCTCTCACCCTTGTCTCCGAGGTAAATCGAAGACAGGAACCACCAAAGCCACAGACGAGCCCTCTGCTCAGTTGTACAAGGAGGAGGAGCTGTCTCCCTCCCATCGATCGTCACCAGCGCCGGGGTCTTCCCTGCAAAGTAGTCTCGGACGTAAGTACTGGGTACCAAACCCGCAGATCGCAACAGCCTTCGGCGACAAGTTCCAACCGATCAATCTCCTCGCCTCGGCCGAATCCGCCCTCATAGCGCCTCTCGCCACACCATCTCCTCGGTCCCACACGGCGGACCCGGAAATCATGCCGTAATCCTCCAAAGTGACTCCCACCTCACCAAAGGGCAGGTGAAACGTGGAAGTCGTATCCCGAATCGATCCAAGAAAGCGCGGACCCGGCTAAGGTTAGCCCGCAACTTCCTCTTCACGATATCCCTCCGGACACAACCAGGACCGAACGCTCCACGCTCGATCATGGCCCTCTCCTCCGCCGACAGCTGCTCGTAGTGCTCCATCGATGTCGTGTAACCCGAGAACGACCTGATGTTCCCGGTCTCCTATTATGATTTGAAACAAAGCTATCTTTAGTTTTGACTGAAATTTGAAAGAGATTTGGACAAAAAGAATGAAAGAGAATAGGTAATGAGTAGTGAATTCTTATTTACCAAGCTCTTCACCGTCCTGTAGGACAGGTGACCCTCTGCAGCCCACACAAGGTGCCTACTCTCCCGTGTCTCGGCCACGCAGAGCTCCTCTCGGTGACTACCTCCCGCCCGACGTTGGCCCGTCTCGGGGCCTCCTCGTCCTCGGCAGCCTCCTCCTCGTGAGCCTCGTCTCCAGTGGCCATCACCGCAGCGGTGAAAGCCTGCTCTAAAGCCTCCTCAACAACAGCGGCATCTATCTCCATGGGAGCTCTCCCAGAAGTAGAAGCCTCATCACCTACAACATTAAAGTAAATTCAGGCCGCGTCATACGACGACAAGCCTTTGTTAAGGGATTTTCGAGCCTTCAAAGCTCTAAAACTACTCCTCCCGTGCCATCCTTGGCCACGTTCCCACCAACCCGATCACTCATGTGATGAATTGGGTCAAGTCAAGACCAATTCAAAGCCTAGTTCCGGGTTCGAGTCGAAAATTCGGCAGCAGTTCGCTATAACGGTGATTGTGCCCTAGAAAGGTGTCATGAAAAAGTTGTCACAAACCAAAATTCCGAGATGGTAGGAAGTTTACCCATCATCCAAGGATTCCAAATATCAAATTTCATCGTAAATGGGCAATCCTAAGGCTATTTTCGAAGCAATTTACGGTTCAGCTGTAAAACCGTCTCAAATTTCATTCAAAGGCTCAAAACTTGATGAAAATTCGAAACAAACACATGGTTATGTTCCTAACATCACCTAATATCCATTTCTAGCATCAATTTGGCATGCAAATCCATTTGGAAGAAAAGCCCCAAATTTTCGATCAAAAGGGTCAAAAACCCTAAATTTCGCGGCTCAAAATTCAACAAATGCAGAAGATTAATGCAAGATTAAGACACATACCTCGATTAGTCATGTTTAAAGCAAGCTTTTGAATCCAACCTTGGCGGAAATGGTGAAGATTTGAGAGAGAAATGGTGTGATTTGTGTTTCGAAATAATGAACACAAACCCCTCTGATTTCGCGTTTTTACGCAGGAAAGCCAATTTGGGGAAAAGACGCAGCAGGCGTTGCGCCTCTTCCAAGAGACGCAGCTCTTGCTGCGCCTCTTCCTTTGGTTCCCTCCATACGGATTTTTCAAAAATTCGTTATAAGTTCGTTATTCGTGGGCCCATCTTTGGTGCGCCTCTTCCTCGATGCTATTTTACTCTTTTGGCCCATTCGACGATTTTCTTTCGTTCCGGCCCGCGTTTCATCAGCCAGCAGCGACTGTTGCATATTTATTTGTCCGCAGCGCAGCGGTATTTTGCAGTATTGCTCACTCAAGATTTCTCCCATGACGATCAAGATGTTCCTAGTCGTCAAAATATTTGTCCCCAGCGCAGCGATATTTTGCAGTATTGCTCACTCAAGATTTCTCTCACGACGATCAAGATGTTCTTAATCGTCAATATATTCCCCAACAAGAGTTCGCTTGAGAGCAACGCAAGCAGATTCAACCTCAAGTTTTGCAAAGAGTTCGCTTGAGACCGACGCAAGTGGATTCCCCAGCAGTTTCTACCGACGTCCTGCTGCTTTCGATATTTATTCTTCACGGAGTTCGCCGAAGGTGTCATTCTTCGTAAGCATCTCGAGAAAGAAGTTCCTTCAGAATCCTTGTGACCCCCTAATGCCTTCAGACACCAAGTTATCTTCAGACCAAAGAGTTGTGCCGAAGCGTCTTCAGTTCCGTTTCACCCAGGGGTATCTCAGGTATGGTTTCTTCTTATGGCTGGCGAGCCTCCTTACGTAGTCTAATGGACTTTAAACGACCCTCCCGATAGTCGACAGACTCTAAAATGTTCCCGACGACAGGTCCTTGGTTCGCACCCCTTGAGCCGCCTCGCGTCGCCATAGTCGTCTGGTTGTAATCTTCGATTGACCTGATGGCTATACTTTGACTTTCTCCTTGTCCAAGCCTCGGTCAAAGTGGGGGCTCAGAGATACCTCATTTCGCACCTCTCGCAAACCACCCGGTGATGATTGGGCCGCATGTTTGATACGCGGAACGATTTGTGACATTAAATAAGATTATCGTCAAGTGATTGCTCAAATATTAATGTCTACCTCTTAGTTGTCATCTACGTCCCGATCGGTCGTTTTGGCAAAAAATTAGAGTACATTCGAGTCCGGGTCAAAAACCGTCTCCATTTTCGATAATCATTAAATCCCGAGTCGGAATATTCGAATGTTCCTGGATATTTCTATTCCATATTTCACAAATTTTATCTTTTGGCAAATAATATCCCGTAATATTCATAAGATAATCGAATTATTTCCGTCCTACCATAACTCAAACGCTGAAATCTTTCTTCAACAGAGGAAACCTCCTCGGGAATAGACGCAGCAGGGTCGCGCCTCTTCCAAGGGACGCATGGTCGCCGCGCCTTTTCCCGAGCCCTTCTTTGCATGCTTTACGTATCTTTTTCATATCTTTCCGAGATTCATTTCCAAAGAGTCTCCGAAACCCTATTCCTCCGTGTGATTAGTATAAATAGGAGCTTTCGCTCCTCATATTTCTCACGCGAGTGTCCGCCCTTCTCTTCTCCCTTTGCATTCTAGACTTTGTTCTTACTAATTGGCGCCTACGTGCTTGGACTTCCGACCACGTAAGCTCGGATCTTTCCGGGTACCAGCCTCTCCGTTGCATGACCGACCAATTTGACCAACTACACCAATAATCAACTTAATTAATCAATCGTTTTCCTCTTACGAGGGCACTCTCTTTGCATTCGCGTCGAGCATTCACTAGTCGATATCTTAGTTCATCTCGTTTCGTCAACATGTAAGTCTGAGGGTGTATATTCCTCTTTTATTTATTGTATTTTACTTTTCGTATCACCATTGTAAGATTTATGTCGAAAACTCCATTAATACCGATTTCTAAAACCGTGCTTTAAAACTCTTTTTTACGGATTTCCAGTAGACAGACGTCGAGAAAAGACGCAGCAACTGCTGCGCCTCTTCGAAGGAGCGCAGTTCCTGCTGCGCCTCTTCGTGAGGCTGCCGCAGTTCCTGCTTCTTTTCTTCTTCCTCGTCCTCTGTAACTCGCTTCTTTTTATTTGTTATTTGTTCGTCCGTTAATTCTTTGATATAATCGTCACTGATAATTCACATGTATATTGCATCATATAATTCATCATTCATTAGCATGTTTAATCATCATAAATCCGACTTAAATCCTAAATAATCCATATTTACGGGTTTTCGTCATTAAATTCAAACCCGGATTTTAGAGATTCAATTTAATCATATTGAGTTTCTGGAATTCGTCATTGATATAGTTTTCATCTGCTTATTCACATATTCGTTGTATATCTGTCGTATTTAGCCTAATTGACTTATTTCAATAGAGGACTCATTAATATTTTCATTATCTCATATGATTAATCCGTTTAATTCCGTCTCATTCATGTTTATCGCTTTTATGACCATCATTCACATGTAATTAATGCTTAATCACTTCCATCCGAGTAAATATCATCAATCAATCATTAAAATTACCAATCGACATTAACGATTTGCGATTCAAAACTTTCGCCTAACTCACCCTTGGAAACAGAATGCGAAAGAATCGCTGCGCCTGGGCGCAGGGCGAGCGCGCGATCTGCTGCGCTGTTCGAGATGAGTTCTGTCCCTGAACTCCTTTTTCTGCCTTGACCTTAGTTAATTAGTCTACGTTTAACTAACTATTAATCGTAATATCACCTTCTGACTTGTTCATTAATTTTATTTCTTTTATTCTTTTATCCTTTTTCTCAAATTATCCGTTTTAAAGGTATTTTCGACATAAATCGCCTATTCCAATGTAATTATTGTAATTTTCATTATTGTAATTTTCATTATTGTATTTCTTTTGTTGTTTGTATGCTTTCATATGTAAATCAACCTTAAATCCTACTTCGAGCCAATTGTATGCTAATTACGTGTTTCACCGACTTAGTTAATTCTCACATGTTAGGATTAAAACTTGGATGTTGCATTGCATGCATTACAATCGATTTATATATCGAGTACTAATAACTTCCTAATCATTAGTAGAGGCCGCTATCGAGGCGGGCGGGATTAGGTGTTCGATCAAAAGAGCTTCCTAATACCTTACCCTCACCCTTACTCCAGATCTCCGTGAGCACCCGTGTTCATTGGCATCCACGAGAGTCATTCTAGACATAGAATGCTAAGGGTAACGATTGCTTAGTGTTCATGTCACTTTGTGTCTTGACATGACACGAGGTATTCGAACGGTTCCAATTTCCCATAAAAATTGGTGGCGACTCCATACAAAATGCAAACGCTTGTCTCGTTTCTCACCAAGCGCCCCCGTGGGCGGCCCGCTGTCCACACAATGCTACTATATAACTGGTTGTAGTATTTGTGATTTTTGGGCTATGTCATTTATTTGCAGCATTAACTTAGTATCACAATATCACCCTAACTTTTGTTGTCTCAATTGTGTTACTTTAACTCATCCCATGAAGTCGAATATTTTTCTCATATGTACTTCAATCTGACTTAGCTAACCCATCAACCCATAATTAACCCATTAGAACTCCGTAGTAGTAATCAACGTGAGTTTAATTACTTTGTATTAGCTCTTCATTGGCCTGGAACTTACTGTCGTCGTACTCAAAAGTGTTGCAAAACCAACGGTTGTTGCCGAAGGTATCTGATCAATTAAATGATTTCCGACTATATTGTTGTGCGCAAACCAATCATACTGCACAACATCACAAAAGTGAGATTTCTACATATATATTACATTACTCTTTGAATCTTTGTCAATCAATTTGTAATTACTTCAACAGGCAAAATACTCACAATCCCACACACGTTGAATAACAAAGAAAGCGTAAACAACCTAGTGAGAAAACCGACAATAAACATACAACAATACGAAACATTAATGATAAATATATATCGCTAAAAGATTAAAAATATTAGAGCTCTGAAAATTACATGGAAAAATTTTCTGAGATAAAAAATCAAAATTTCATCCCATAAAATTGTGATCGCAAGTTTGTGAAGGTGATACCATGCCAAAATCATCAAAACCACGTTTAATATTAAGGCTTGACGCTTGCACCTTAGTGAATCATAATTATTGACATCTTCATCCTATCAACAAAATAAAAGAAATCAGTTAGCAATAAAAACATTATATACGTTTGTATGTATAATGTATCAAGTGAAAATCTAAAGATTGACAAACAAATTAACAATTTAATAATAACAATAATAAGTCGATAATGAGGGAAGGGAAATCATCCACCGTAGTTTAGAATATGTATAATATATAAGTGTTTATATATACAAATAGACTTTGTAATCCACCCAAATAGAGATTGTGTAGTTATGTATAATTCTCATATAAAATATAAAAAATACAAACATATTGGGCTGTTGATGAAACTCAATAACTCATACATTAGTCAACTGTGAAACGCTTTTTAGTATTAGAATAAGTGTTTGGATGTGATGCAAAGACAATAGAATTTGCTTAGTTCTAAACTTATTGTATATCTCTACGGTTAGCTTATCACACAATGATGTGATAAAAATTTATCTCTTCAAATATATAATTAATTTCTTATTGCCTAATTATCCCTAAATATATTGTAATAAAAAAATATTTTAGGTAGTTTCAGAAAGTTGGGGTCTCTCACGTTGCTCGAAAAAAGCTTCCTTTAATAATATAGATAGATAGATAGATTTTTTGGCGCCTTTAGCTCCTCTAGTGTGAATATGTGATTTTGACTTTTGTAGGCCGACTCCATGCCACAATTTCATACAAACAAAATTAGTTAACAAAGCGTCTTGCTTGTGATAGACATTATCCGTCACAAGCTTGTGACGAATAGTGCTCCTCTCACAATAAGGTAATTGGGAGGGCAAGTGGAGGGAAATGGAGCACCCTATAGATAGTGCCACTTGCATATTGTGAGAGGGGCACTATCCGTCTTCAGCTTGTGACGGATGATGCCCGTCTTCAATGAGAATTTGCGATTAGCTAAATAAACGATTCAAAATTGTATTATGCTAGACACCTAATCATGGCTAAAATATTTAATTTACTTAACTAATTATGATTTGCGTTTTATAAAATCAGATAAGAGTCCTACCACTAACCTCTCAATACACACACTAAAACTCATAGATTTAAGGTAGGACTTTATCATCAAACAGCAAAGAAAGTCATTCGTTTAGTCAAACCGGTTTTATCACACGACAAAGAAGAGTCCGTTTAGCTTAACTAACTTTTACCATAATTAATTGGAATATCTAACGAATCTTTCCTGTTCAACTTATTAATGCGTGTTCTTAGGGCACACCTTTAAAAAGTCGCAAACCTGTAAAACAAAACTTATAATTAGATGCTTAGTAAAACAAAACATAAAACTTTGAACGGTGTTTCACTGTTAGTCTCATATGACAAATTAAACAAAAGAAAAGTCATCAAAATTAGACATAATAGTAAATAGTATAATATAACCCCTATACGGAGTATTAGATATCAATATCATATCACCATTTAATAAAGTTATTGAACATACTACTAATCTTTAGCTTCTACGGTGTTTCATCGTTGAGCTTCTGTGGCTGGCGGTGGCAGGCCGTTGGAGATGCGAGAGGCGAGAACAGGGTAGAAGGAGTAGAGCAGGTGGTGCGAATTGATGAAGACTGAGGCAATGCTGCTGCTGGTTCGGTTGTGGTGCGACTTGGCAGCTTCGTTGTTGGGTTTCGGAACCGAGACAAAGGCCAAGCAATGAATGGTATTGGTGACCGCTCCGGAACCGAGACAAACACCTGAATTAATTGTTCTCATGATATTAAATTAAGTCATCATCTATAAATCTTATTTTTTATCCATTAAATTTATTTTCAATATAGGATGAGACTTACTCGTTCATAAAATAAACCAAACAAACCTATTACGGACTCGTGCAAACTTGTCTATTTGATTTCCTTAACGTCCACTCTTCATCTAGTTTTGTACATGCATTCCTACTATTTGCTTCCTGCAAAAACAATTAAATTTAAAAATATAATTAGCAAAACCCATCAACCACTTTCATAAACAATATAAAAATAACATGAGTAATGGTTATAAATTAACGTAAAATAACAATATAAGAAACATGCATAAATCTCAAGATGGTTTGATCTTTCTGGTCTCATCATCCATTTATATAGCTTCATAGCTTTTTTGAAATAGACTCCCACTGAAACTATATGATTAGCATTTGGAAGTAGACTCACAGTAATCGCTCGAAAAAAGCTTCCTTTATTAATATAGATAGATAGATATATAGATTACAATTTTTCTATATATTTATCGTACACTGATTTATTCATAGTTAGCTGGTTCTTGGATTATTAGTCCCACATAAAATCGTAATTCTTGACTTTGTTCATTTGTATTTAATTTTTTGGCTCATTTGACAAAATCGATATGAGATTTATTTAATATTTTTAAATGGTAGCTCAATTTTTTTTAATCTTATGTGAATATTATTCGTAATCTAATCATACACATTTGATACGTTATAGAAAGTCAGAGTTAAAACTATTTCATGCCATCATTGAAGTTGTTTATTTTTAATATTGTCATTGTAAAATTTTTTTTCTGCCAAATACTAAGTAAATTTTAATCTTTACTTCTTTTTCCTATTATGACATGTTACTTTTTCCTGAAATATTTTTTTTTCAAAATAAAAATTAGTTTTTTTTCTAAGGTTTTTTAAGTAAATTTTAATCTTTACTTCTTTTTCCTATTATGACATGTTACTTTTTCCTGAAATATTTTTTTTCAAAATAAAAATTAGTTTTTTTTCTAAGGTTTTTTTTAAGACAATTATGGGTTTGGTTATAATTAACAACTCGAATCTTTTGTAAATCTTTTAATTATTTAAAAAAAATTTACATAAAATTATCTTTGTTACTACACGGGTTTCACTAAGTAGTAAAAATCGATTTTTGACAATATTTTATGTTTGTAAGAAATTAAGATCTCTTTTTTTTCTCACAAAGATTAATTGTATGTTTATAAAATAAAATTTTTTTAACACTTTTATACGTTTATTATATGATTTTTTTTTTGCGTTATAAATATTTCTAAAATAAATATTCTTTATAAAGTTATTTTTCTATTATTATTTTTGTAACGTATAATCGATAAATTATTAGATCTACTTCTATTAGTATTATTATTTACTTCTATTAGGATTACTTTCTTATAAATTATTAGATCTACTTTGATTAGGATAATTTTCTCATAAATTATTAGAAAGGAAAAGCTAGATCTACACTTATTAGGATTTCTAAAAAAGTTGTACTCTCTAATATCGCTCGAAAAGTTCATGCTTTATATATATGTATTGATTGCAGAACAATTGGGCCCAACGTTGGCATATTAGCAGGAGACGAAGACAAGACTGAGAGCAACCACCAGGGGTTAAGATTGTGCAAAATTATACGATATTATTATACATATCCGATACGTTATATGAATTTAATTATACGGATTTCTGGATATTCGATGCGATTCTTTAAAAACCGTATCGGATAAGGATAGGTAAAATATGAAACCGGATATATGGTACCCGATACAGTTGCCTTTTTCTAGAAGTTATTTTGGTGATTAACCGTTGTTAGTATTAAACTTTATAAGTTATTTACTCTTATAACTTTTTAAAACACTTTAAGTTACTACAAAAATCAACAATTATACATAGAAAAGAAAAAAAATATATTAAATTATATAAGTGAGCCTGAAAACCGGATACCGGATATACGGTTTCAGAAAATATATACGGAAAAACCGTATCGGATGAGGATACTAAAATGGAGATTTAAAAAAACCGCATATCCGATACGATTTCCAAAACCATATCGTCCGATTTTACTCACCCTTAGGAGTAGGTTTTAGGAGAGTTCACACAATTAGTCTTGTTCTTCAAAATAAAAACCCCATCTTTTCTTGTTTTTAGATTTTTAACAAATCTCATTGAGGACGGCGATATCCGTAAGAAGCTTGTGACGGATACCATTTTCTCTCAGTAAATACCCATGAGAGGTGAGTGGGGGAGCATATGGGGGTGCCCCACCTTGTCCCCTCTCTCTTTTTATGAGAGGTCTTCAGTTTGTGACGGAATTAGCCCGTCACAAGCAAAACGTTTTGTATAGCCGACTATTCTTTTTGAAAACAAACTTGTATGAGTGTGAAGTGTCTATTCGTTTTTTTTTTTTTTTTTTTTTTTTGACAGCAGTCTATTCGTATTTTAGTTGTTGGGTTTGTGCCTTGATTCTGTTAACCGTCGCTTCGAATAACTATGCAAAACTTAAACGGTATCCGTATCTGTTATTGGGCTAGGTCTGTTTTGGGCCTTTATTAGGTCATTCTGTATTAGGTCTTAGAGAGTATTATATAAACTCTCTAAGCCTCTACCTAGCAGTCATACCGTCTGAATCTGTAATTTGAAAACTCCTCACATATCAATAAAACTCTCTCCCTTTTGCCCTGTGGACGTAGCTAACACACCGTTAGTGAACCACGTAAATCTGTGCGTTTGTCTCTTTATTGTTTTTATCAGTTCTTTCTTGCTTCTGTTATAACATTAGTATCGACCATTCAACACGATTATTTGCAAAAAATGAAAAATCGAAGCAACCGTACAATATGCTCAAGGTGAAGGAAGGGTCCCATATAAACATAGACACATGGCTGATTGCCTTAATAGCACCCTTTACAGTTTACACCCAAAAAAAAAGCAAGGACGTGCTTCTTTATGTAATTAATTCTTGGAAAATGAGATGGCGCCACCGGGTGGTACCCAGTTTGTGCGCCACCGGGGTTATAATAGGAAATTGCACATGTACTTTTAATTTCCTCCCTTAATTTTTAAATTTCAAACGAATTAATGGTAGAGGGTAATTTGCTTATACAAAAATTGCGCATCAAATTTGTCAATCACTCGAAGAAAAATCGTTATAGGATACTAAGTACACAAGGATAGTATACTCACTCGCATAACGTGAGATTAGTATTTGTCGTTGTACTTTTCTTATTAACGTAAGAGCAACCTAGAGTATTTAGCGATACTCAATCTGAGTTATAATCATATAGTTGATTATACGAGTGGATTGATAATTTTTGTAATCCGGAGAAAGGTACTAAAAATTATTAATCGAGAATAGTGGACGTAGGTTCCGACTTGTGAAACTGAACCACTTCAAAATCCTGTGTGTCTCTCTTTCTCTCTCTCTTTATTATTGTTATTTCGATTTTGCATTTATTGTTAATAATTTAATTAGTTGATTTTAATCAATAAAATCAAGTAATTAATTTATATCATATATTTCGAAAAAGCGGTCATCGTTTTTAATACTCAATTCACCCCCCCCCCCCTCTTTCGTATTCGATCAATAGACTCCTCATTATAGTATAATTCTTACACTAGTGAAAAAGGAAAACGGCTCAAATAGATGGATGAGACCCGTTTTAAAATTGTAAAAAAGCTTAAATAGATGGATGGAACAAAAAGTAATGAATAGATGATTAAAGATCAATTATTGATAAGAAATTAAATATGGTAGGTATTAGGTAATAGATATGAATGGTAATGTCAAAGTTGGCTAGTGTGAGTGGCAAGACTCTTATCTCTTAAGTAAGTGGTCAGATGTTCGATTTTTGACTCTTGCAAAAGAAAAAAGCCAAATTTGAGAGGGGTCAACCCATTAAATTACCTTCAGTACCCCAAAAGAGATTGCCCTAACCGTCGATAGGGGATACTTCTAGTCAACACAAAAAAAACACATGAATGGTATTGAAATCAAACATCAAAGTTATTAGACATGATATGTAGGTGTCACCATTTTCAAGCACTCGACTGGTTTAACCGTGTGCAAAACCTAACCAGGTTATTAGAGCAACTTCAATGCTAAGCTAAAAATTTTGGGATTAAAAGTTTACCAATTTGAAGTTGTTGTTTCATTTGATTGACAAGTCAACCTTTGCCAAACTAGCTACGATAAACTCAATATTAAGTAGCCGTGGCAGAACTTATTAGCCCCGAATAACTTGAACCACATGGGAATAAGGACCCAAATTTGGCAGAAACATAAACTGAACCGACTCTATCAATCCCGACCCGAAAATTAATTATCACATGATCTAATCTGACGGGTTAACCCCTCTGCGAGGTCACATATTAAACCATTACACGATCAATTTGCGCGAGTCGATCATATATTATCATTCTTTTTTCTTCTTTATAAAGAGTTATTGTTTGTCCTCTAGTAGTCAATAGGTGCAATTTTTGACCTAAGAACATTTTATGTGAGTAAATTATAAAAAAAGTTTTCATAAGGGAGTTATTTTAGAAAAATGATATATAAAAGGGAGTAATTGTTAATTTACTCTTAAATTAATTGGTAAATTTATGAGAAGTAATAGTCATAATTTACGTTCAAATCCCGTTAATATCAGAATTGCCTTAATAGCACCCTTTACAGTTTACACCCAAAAAAAAAAGCAAGGACGTGCTTCTTTATGTAATTAATTCTTTCGCCATAACCGATTTTTCACTCCGTTGATGATAATAACTAACGAAGCGGAGGTTTAATACAACTTTTCGAAGATCTTCTCAACTAACATCTACAACGCTCAAGTCATAATAACTTCTATTAATCCATAAGATCAGATAAGAGATTAGAGACCGCCAAAGAAAGATCAAATGTTAGGGTCGTACCGTGTGACTAATACCGTCGTACTTTTTTCGTCTTGAGCGACAAATAAACAAAAGACTCGTGAATGAATGGCAGCTAACAACTAACAAAACAAAAGTCTTTAAGCAAAAGGCAGAAAAAACAGCAAATTGATTGCTTCTATTAGCTTCTGAATCTAACGTAAATATATGGGGACCGGGCGAAAAAACTCACTGCCAACTTCACAAATGAGCACGGCTGCGCTACCGGAAATAGAGATGAAGCTCAGTACAGGTTGACTAGGCCATAACCTGGGCGCGTTTTTCATAACAGCAAATTGATTGCTTCTATTAGCTTCTGAATCTAACGTAAAAATAGGTATTTATAATAGGTATTCATAAAAAAACTCATCTGATCATGAACTGTTCATTTTAATTTGTTAAACTTCAAATTAAAATTTATAAAATTGCTCCTATAAACGATTTAATATGAACAGTAGTTTAGATCCCGCGCAATGAATGCGCGGTATTTATAGACTTTTTATTAATTTTTCATATTTCACTTTATTACATTTTGAGTGAAAAAATTGAACTGTAAAATTATTCAAGAAAACTAAGTAAAACTGAACTGTAAAATAATAGTGGTATCTCATTAGTTGTTCATTTTTCTCTTTATTGTATTTTGTTTCGAGCAAAAAATAAATTAAAACTGAAAATTAATCCAGGAGGATGGAGTAATGTGCTGACAGGCCCGTCCAAAGCATGGTGCTCTATGTGCACTAGCACTGGGCCTCAAAATTTAGGGAGCCCAAACTTAGCATTATCCATGCAAAAAAAAAAAGGTTATAGCAATGAAGTTAGAGAAAAGCACGGTGCATAGATATTCCAATCCTCATTTATCAACAATCTCCTTTCCCAAATAATTGTCTTCCTTTCCAAAAATAATTAAATTTACTCTTTAAATTCCCATAAACTTATTCAACGATTTCTATTATAATTTATAAATATGAAATCACTTGCTCAGAAATCATTCCAAATTTACAATTAGAGAAATTGGAATCAAAAATTTGCAATACAATTAGTTTCATGTCTATCAAAAATAAAAATCCTAAAGTTATACTTGAATTTCAAAGAGATCGAAATAGGTAATATTTCTTCTCGATTTTAATAAATTTCATATTTTCAATACTCTATTCATGATTATTGAAAAAACTTTAAAACCCAACTGTGATCCCGTGGATGCTTGTGTTAGTGATTACTTCTTGTTGCAATATTGTGTTGAATTTTTAGTGTAATGTTTAGTCCAAGCATTAACTTCGAATTTGATAGTTTGTAAAATTTGTATCCCAACTTTGCGGGATTCGTTGTTAGTATACCTTATAAAACTCCAGAGCATATTTGTACATGTACATAGTTAAGTTGGTTAATTTTCTGTTTTGGGTGATGATGTCGCTTTCTGGTCTATCTTGTCTTTATTTTTCTTTCATATTATTGACTTATTATGGGAGGGCAAGTGGGGTGCTTAATTTACTTCTATTTGATTTGCCACTTGTATATTGTGGGAGAGACATTATCCGTCTTCGACTTGTGATGGATAGTGTCCGTCTTCAATGAGAGACTGTGTATTAATATTGGTTGCATATTTGTCTCAACATAGCGTCCGTCTTCGATTTTGAGAGTGTGAATTTGAGTATTAATATGGTTTCCCTACAAGCGTAAGTCGATTTTTGGAGTATAATTTTCTTCAATTTTGTAAATTTGAGGCCTCATATATTTTTAAGCACTGGGCCTCCACTTATCTTGAGACGGCCCTGTGTGCTGAAATACATTTTTTTAAGTATTTTTTATACCACAACGCTAATGATTTCAATTTATAAATTCTCTCAACTTTTTTTTTTATGAGTAATCAAAACCCGTTATAGTTTTGTTTATACATAGTATGAATAGTATGAGTCAAGTCATTATCAAATAATTATATCAATAAAAAATTTAATAGTTTATAGTCTTAAAATATACTCCCTCCTATTCTAAATAATAACTCTCCCGAAGTAAAACTGATCCAAATTGTCACCCAATAATGACAAGAAATTATTTGTGATTGACACGAACCTGTCATCGATCCGACACAACCCGAACTCAATATAATTTGACGTGCTTTAACCCAACTCATAAACAATCTGAATGACTCGATTACCAATGTGGACTAAGGCAATAATGTTGGAAGATAATTCGCAACAATGAAAACAGACAGAAACTTTAACAGAAGCAAGAGACAGAAAAAGACTTATCGAAACTGAATTGCCCGAAGTAAAACTGATCCAAATTGTCACCCAATAATGACAAGAAATTATTTGTGATTGACACGAACCTGTCATCGATCCGACACAACCCGAACTGAATATAATTTGACGTGCTTTAACCCAACTCATAAACAATCTGAATGACTCGATTACCAATGTGGACTAAGGCAATAATGTTGGAAGATAATTCGTAACAATGAAAAAAAATGAAAACTTTAATGAAGCAAGAGACAAAAAGACTTATCGAAACCGAATTGCGGCTACCGTGGTATGGAGGCCATTGACTTGAAAACTATATCGGCACGACCGTGGTGGTAATCGTCTCTCATGCGTAGTTCCCAAGGTTAACACTGTGACACCCGTACACAACCACTCGTGTATGAGAGCCTTGGAACTAACAAATCGAACCTTAAATAAAACTCAGAAGCAGAATATTATCATATATGAGAGATGTAGAAGAGTTGTGTGAATTTGTGTGTATCAAGTGATGAGAGAACAGCTCTATTTATAGTCGAAAATAGAGCTGTTACAGGCAAACGGAAGGATCAAAACGGAGGAAATAAAGGAGATAATCAATCCCCTTAATGACAGTCAATACGGGATTAAAGGAGAATAAATCTCCATAATCACGGAGATATAAATTGACTGAGATCCGTTACTGGACTCCAAAAACACACACCGCGTCGAAAATAGAGCTGTTACGGGCAAACGGAAGGATCAAAACGGAGGAAATAAAGGAGATAATCAATCCCCTTAATAACAGTCAATACGGGATTAAAGGAGAATAAATCTCCATAATCATGGAGATTGACACGAACCTGTCATCGATCCGACACAACCCGAACTCAATATAATTTGACGTGCTTTAACCCAACTCATAAACAATCTGAATGACTCGATTACCAATGTGGACTAAGGCAATAATGTTGGAAGATAATTCGTAACAATGAAAACAGACAGAAACTTTAACAGAAGCAAGAGACAGAAAAAGACTTATCGAAACTGAATTGCAGCGCCGTGGTATGGAGGCCACTGACTTGAAAACTATATCGGCACGACCGTGGTGGTAATCGTCTCTCTCCGGTAGTTCCCCAAGGTTAACACTGCGACACCCGTACACAACCACTCGTGTAACACCCCCTCATACCAAGGTGCCTTACCAGGACCACCCTACCATGAAAGTGCGTTACCATCTCGGTTACCCGAGGTTAGTACATATCAAAAGCGTCTGAACTGAGCACATTTATTAAAGTAATGTAAAATGCAAGGTTTACAATATCCGAAACCAAATACTGTCTAATGAAATACAACTTCAAAGTCTTACTAATAAAAGAAAACTCGGTAAGACTCAGACAGTGATGCTATGACTCGTGGTGGCAATTCTCCCAATGAAATCCCCAAGCTCTCACTAGCAAAATCTGTCAAGCCTGCTCACCATCCCCGAATGGATCACCGCAGATTACACAAACAACAACGGGGTCAGTGTTATGCAACAACAAGACAAGCAAATGCAATACTCGTCCGATCATCGTCAACTCCCAATCACCCTGTCTCACATAGTAACCGACTACACACTAAAGTGTGTAGCCCCGCTGATTACCCATCGCAACAGTAATCCTCGCCGCCGGGGGTGACCGCAGCCGATCCCACCTAGTCCACTCCTCAACGAGCGACAATAACCCCGTCCCTTAATGTGCACATCCCCCCCCGTGGCGGGTTCCACGGAGGGCGAACTAGGGTGTGAAGCCACTCCCGCAAGTGACTCCACCACAATCACAATCACATGACATTACCGTCATCTCAATCCCCTCACACCAACACTCCACAACAATCTCCATATTACGGTGATCAATAGACAACGATAAATACAACAATATGTCATGTAAAGCACAAAGAATCGAGTAGGGAAACCCTACCTTAGCAATCACAAAGATAAAGCAACACGGACAATCAAAAAGGCTCCTCTACGAAGTCTTCTCCTATACAAAGATCATACAACACAATTACACTTTGAACAATTCCCAACATCCCCTTCCATATAAATGTATAGCAACCCGAAACGATGCAATAATTACAAAGATGTACTTACCAACAAAGCAACAAGAACCTTTACGCAAGAATCACCGCAAATTATCGCCACAAAGATGCTACGAAATGCTCAAAGGGATGATTAGGGAATGATTTGGGTAGGATTAGGGTACGTAGAAATGTTAACGCTGTGAAAAGTGATATTAGAAACGACGCGAATTATAAAATACCCTAATCATTCCTTAATCGAACCGTCGAAATATAACTTCGCCAAACCGGACACTCGGTCGAGTGCGGAATACTCGGCCGAGTGTCCAATACTCGGTCGAGTATTCGCTATACTCGGCCGAGTATTCCTCGGCAGAACCGAAATAACACGCACTAAGAGCACTACTCGGCCGAGTAGGCTCTACTCGGTCGAGTAGGCTCCAAAGAAGATCCGTATTGTTACAATCTTTCCCCCTAAAAAGAACTTCGTCCCGAAGTTCACACTCTGCTATACACAAGCACAACACCACGACACAAGACTCACAACACCACGACACAAGACTCTAACACTCACATGAGACAACTCCGAGGAACTACACAAAACGCACCTCCCGACACGAATCAAACAAAGCAAAGAAAACACAAAACACTATCGCGACCATCTCCTACCCCCTTAAAAGACAACGGTTACGTCCCCGTAACCAAACATACCTGATCAAAAAGGTTAGGAAAGCGGTCTCGCATAGCTTCCTCGGGTTCCCATGTTGCTTCCTCCACATTATGATTAGACCAAAGGACCTTGAGTAAGACCGTCTCACCATTCCGGTCTTACGAACCTTGCGATCAAGAATCTCCTTAGGAATCTCGGCATAAGACAAGGATTCATCAAGTTCGATGTTCTCCATCTCGAGGATGTGCGACGGGTCACTCACATATTTCCGGAGTTGAGACACATGAAAAACATTGTGAACTCTATCCAAAGTCGGTGGTAAAGCTAACTCGTAGGCTACCTCGCCAACACGGTCCCGAATTTCATAAGGACCTAAAAACTTTTGGCTTAGCTTACCCTTTTTCCCAAACCTCATAACACCTCGCATAGGTGACACTTTCAAAAGCACCTTGTCACCTACCGCGAACTCAATGTCCCTGCGGTGTAAGTCGGCGTAGCTCTTCTGACGATCTTGAGTTGCTCTCATCTTTTGGCGAATCAACTGGATTTGCTCAACCATATCCTGAACCAACTGTGGCCCTAGAACCACTGTCTCGGAACTATCATCCCAACAAACTGGACTTCGGCATTTCCGGCCATACAAAGCTTCAAATGGTGCCATCCCAATACTTGTATGATAACTATTATTGTATGAAAACTCGATCAAATCAAGTCTGTCTTCCCAATCGCCTCCAAAGTCCATAACACATGCCCTTAGCATGTCTTCTAAGGTTTTGATGGTCCGTTCTCGTCGACCATCGGTTCTTGGGATGAAAAGTCAGTACTCATCTTGATGTTGTACCCATCAACTCTTGCAGTTCTTGCCAAAACTTTGATATGAACCTCGCATCACGATCGGAAACAATATCTTTCGAATACCATGTAACCGAACCACATGCTTTCTCAGAACCCAAAGCCACCGCATCTTAGACCAAGTATCTTTCATTGGAACAAAATGGGCTGACTTGGTTAGCCGATCAACAATCACCCAAATCATGTTGTTACCTTGTTGTGACCTAGGTAACCCCACAATGAAGTCCATAGAGATCGACTCCCATTTCCACTCGGCACCGTCGGGACTGAATCTTACCTTGAGGTCTCCTTTGTTCACCTTTGACCCTTTGGCAAGTCAAACATCTAGCCACAAACTCAGCTACCTCCCTCTTCATGTTCGGCCACCAAAAAGTCTTCTTAAGGTCCCTGTAAAGCTTGTCACCACCCGGGTGAACTGAATAAGGAGTGCAATGAGCCTCAGACAAGATCATTCTCCTTAACTCTGCATCGTCAGGAACACACCATCTCCCATCAAAACGAACACTCCCATCTGGATGTATAGAGAACCTAGATGCTGCTCCGCTCTCTACCGTTGACTTCCACTCCTGGATTTTAGGATCAAGCTCTTGCTTACCTTTGATGTTTTCATACAACTCGCTCGATCGTCAAATCCCGATGGTATTCCCCTCTCGAATCATAAAGATCCCCAATCTAGACATCTCATCTCTCAACTTCAAGAAGGACATAGCCAGTGCATAGCGAATGAACGCTCTTCCTACTCAAAGCATCTCATGACAACATTAGCTTTACCCTCGTGATAGATGATCTCCATATCATAATCTCCAATCAGCTCCATCCACCGCCTCTGTCGCATGTTAAGCTCCTTCGAGTGTAGATATACTTTAGACTCTTATGATCGAGAAACACCTTAAAAGTTGCGCCGTAAAGGTAGTGCCTCCAAATCTTAAGTGCGAACACAACTGCACCCAGCTCCAAATCATGAGTAGGGTAGTTTTCCTCATATTGCTTCAGCTGCCTCGAAGCATAGGCTATCACTCTTCCTCCCTGCATCAAGACACAACCCAAACCGTTCTTTGAAGCGTCGGTATAAATCTCAAAGTTCTCACAACCCTCTGGCAAGGCTAGGATAGGAGCTGTGGTCAAGCGTTCTTTTAAGGTCCAAACGCCGTTTCACAACTCTCATCCCAAACAAATCTGACTTCTTTCCTCATCAAGGATGTCATAGGCCGTGCTATGGTAGAGAAATCCTTCACAAATCTCCTAGAGTAGCCGTGAAGGCCTAAGAAACTCCGAATCTCAAGAACATTCTTCTGGCGATTCCCACTTGGTAACGGCCTCAATCTTACTAGGATCCACAGATACCCCTTCTTGGATATTACATGGCCTAGAAAAGCCACTTCCTCTAACCAGAACTCACACTTGGATAACTTGGCATAGAGCTGATTTTCCCTCAAAGTCTGCAAAACTATCCTCAAGTGCTCTTCGTGCTCTTCTTTAGTCTTGGAATATACTAGGATATCGTCGATGAAAACAACCACAAATTTATCCAAAAACGGTGTGAAGATCCGGTTCATCAAATCCATAAAAGCTGCTGGCGCATTGGTCAACCCAAAAGGCATCACTACATACTCGTAGTGACCATAGCGAGATCGAACGCTGTTTTTAGGAATATCTTCGTCATATCCTCACCGATGATACCCCGACCTCGATCAATCTTAGAGAACACACCCGCTCCACTAAGCCGATCGAACAAATCATCAATCCTCGGCAACGGATACTTGTTCTTCACTGTAACCCGATTGAGCTCTCTGTAGTCAATGCACAATCTCATACTCCCATCTTTCTTCTTTACAAAAAGAACTGGAGCTCCCCACGGTGACACGCTAGGCCTGATATAACCCTTGTCTAACAACTCATGTAACTGCTTCTTCAACTCAGCCAACTCTTTAGGTGCCATACGATAAGGTGCTTTAGATATAGGACCCGTTCCCGGCTTAAGCTCCACGCTGAAATCGACATCCCTCTTGGGAGGCAAACTTGGTATCTCCTCAGGAAATACATCTTCAAATTCCTTCACCACGGAAATCTCAGAAGTTGTCGGCGGCTCTACTCGGTGATCTCTCACATGACAAAGGATTAAGGGACACTTTTTCCTTAAACATGACTTTAAAGTCATAACCGCTATAAACCTACACTTAGGCTTTACCACAAACCCTCTATAGGACACCTTAACACCCTTGGGACTCTTTAAAGACACTCTCTTCTGTCTACAATCTATCCTGGCATCATACCTACCTAGCCAATCCATCCCAACGATCACCTCAAACCCATCCTTAGGAAACTCTAACAAGTTTACTGGTAAATCTACCCCTCCAATCACCATGGATATACCCTTATATAACTTGAGACACGACACAGACTCCCCCGAAGGTATGAACACATCATCTTTTACAACCTCAAACTTACCCAAACCCATAGACACAAAGATGACTTTTAGACACAAAAGAATGTGTAGCCCTTTAATCAAACAAAACAAAGGACGGTACATTATTAACAAGAAAGGTACCGAACTACATGAGCATCATCCTGTGCTTCCCGCTTATCCATCATGAAGAGCTTTCCACTATTCTTCTCGTCCTCCACCCCGAATCAAGCATTGGAGGTACTAGGCTTAGCCGCCGAATCTCGGGTGACACCGTTATTCGACGCCGATAAGATCCACCACCACCGCGGTTGTAACCGCCCGGCTACCCCCGTCCACCTCTGTTGCCCCATGAACCTCCCGGTCGGCTACTAGCAAAACTCTGAGTCGGCCCCTGAGAGAAATTTCCTGATCGAGCTCCTGAACCATTGTCGGGCTTGTAGCTCGTGCATTCCCGCCTTTTGTGGCCTATACCACCACAGTTGAAGCACCACTACTACAAGAACCCTTTACTACATCGGAGTTTTAGGGTCATGGACATGGGATAGTGCTCCGATGTAGAGTTCGGTCATGTCCTTATGGTAGTAATGCACATCGGATTTACAACCGATGTCCATTTTTGGATGGACATCGGATTTCTTATATATCCCATGTCCATTATTGTTGATACACATCAGATTTTACTCATAATCCCATGTCCTTTACTTGGATGGACATCGGATTTCTTATATATCCCATGTCCATTATTATTGATACACATCAGATTTTACTCATAATCCCATGTCCTTTATTTTGTCAATTTTTTAAAAAAAAAAAATTGGAAATGGTACTTCTAATGCAAATGAACTGTTAATCCAAAACAGAGGCCATTCATAAATGGCAAACCATATTCCATTCATAGATGGCTTACCCAAATTGGAGGCCATTCAACCAAACATATCAAATTCATACCAAATTTTGACAAACGTTGTTCGTCATACATTGTTTGAATTCAAGCAGCTAATTTAAACAATCCAACAAAGGTTTCGTAATACGTTTCTTACGACAACAAAACATGGCCTTCAAGATCCCGAGACAAACAGAGTTTTCGAATCAAACTAATAGATTACTACTACAACTAGGCATTCGTAAAAATAGTTCGCCCACAAGTCCCGAACTTCATCGATTTCATCTTGTGAATATGCCATTTTGTCTTGAAAAACCTGAAAATCATGCACATGACGACGTCTTATATAATACCACAAATACTAAAACAAATTAAGCTCAATAATGGGATTTTATGGTAGTAAAACTTGGCAAGGCGACAACAAGCGTGCCATCATAGGCTATCATAGTTCTTTGTTGATCGTGCAAGGGGGTAAACATTACTTGAAAACATTATACAAGAGTTTTAAAATTTCGGTAATCCGACCTCATCGATAGCTTTCGTCGGTCCGAACGAGTCACAATTTCAAAGATGTACCTCATTATGTAGTACCCGCATTCTCGTATCACCTTCTTGACGAGCACACTAAAACAAAGATGTCGGCAAATTAAAGCAACCATTTTTTGCTATTTAAACGTAATAAAACAAGTAGACATCTGATATAGTAATGAACTTACATTAATTTTCAGCCATTGCGGTGTTTGAGAACTCTTTCTTGTCCCACCGTTGTAGCCGTACACTCGTATAGCTCTATATAAGGTTTCCAATAAATAATTGTCGTGAATATAGTTCGAAATGGACATTCAAATAACATTGTGCATGCATAATAACTATCAAGTTCAACTTACGTATTAATGTAGGTTCTTAACTTTGAAGGCACTGAAAGTTGAGATACTTAACTAGACGATGCCTCAACTTCATCACTGGTTCATTGTAGATTTCTTGTTCTCTTGCCTAACCTTTCTCTGCAATGGGAAGTAACAGGGAAAATTTAGTAGCATCTCAGCTCACAAAATCCAACAAGCATTAAATTGAAACCAAACTTCAAAAGGCACACCTTAAACACAACTTTACTACTGTTCTAGTGTTTAAGCATTGGAATATATTAAATGACAACCCAAGTGAAAGACTATCAGAAAGCAAAGGCAATATTGCCCAAGAAGACAATAATAGAGAATTGTATGTTGCAAGTACTATTAATCCACCAATATTGTGCTTTTCATATTCTATAAAATAGAACTCTTCCAAATTAAACTAAAGGGTTTTACACTATAAACTAGAGTTTCATTCAAATCAAACATAACTAGAGCATGATATGCTGCAAGTTGCAAGGTTACCAACAAAAATCATATGCGGTGATTCAAAGAGGATGTACTTAGCTTACCTAGAACATTTATAAGTTAGCACATCGTAATCGTGAATATCAATTGTGCCACCGCCAGCCCTTTTCACTGAAAGAAGCGGAATTTTCAATCACAATACTCTCCTAACAATCTTTTGATGGTAAGTCTAGCCCAAAACCAAATAACATTAAACTAAAGGGTAGAAATAATCATACAATTGTAAATGAAACCCCAAAGATTCAAACTTTAATAGCATAATCCAAACTAAATCATAGACCCGTAAACATAGTAATTAACTTTCAAGGTTAAACCCTTGTCAAAGAAAGCTACTGCAATGGATAGTCATTAACCGTCAAGGTTAAACCCATAAATTTTACGACAAGTAATTACTGAGCCCGTGTTGAGTAGAGCACATCCAGTCGCTCCTCGCCTTTTCGCTCTCGTCTCTCCTCAACTTTCTTCTCTATCTCCAACTTACAGTCGCTGCAACAACATCAAACCCTCCATCGATCAATAAACAAATTAAAACCAAAACAAAATACTACTACCTTCTTCCTAATCATTTATTTACCTTCAAATTAAAATAGAAAACCCCTGAATTCAAGATGTCATCAAAGAGTAGCTACCGAGTTAATCATAAACAACATTAATGTAACATAAATTAATCCACCCTAACCAACAATCAAAATAGAAAACCCCCAATTTCACCTAACCCTAACCCTAACTTAAACAACTCTAAATTTTCAATCAATTCATACTAACAAATCAATTACTACCCAAAATTGTATGTAAATAACAATAATAAACCCTATTAAAACAACTTATAACAAAAAAATTAAGTAAAAATCAGACCTATATCAAATAGGAATTAGATGACTAGAAGAGAGTGAGACGGCGTACTAGGGTCGGCGGCGGGTCGGCGGTTCGGCGGTGGTTCTTCGGTAGGAAGGTGTGGTGTGGTGTAGTGTCTATAGAATGAGTGAAGAGGAAAGGGAGTGTTAATTATTTTTGGAAGGAATATAATGGGGAAAGGGAGTTGTGTCTCAGTATGCTAGTGAAAATAATTTGGGGCGGGGGAATTGTTTTCATTTTGCGCCCAAATTGAGGATTATATGGACATGGGCTGTACTTTAATCCGATGTCCATTATAATGGACATGGGTTGAAAATAACAACCGATGTCCATATATTATAATTACATCAGACTTTTATAAAAATCCGATGTGCAAACTTATTACATCTGTTTTTTCAAAAATCCGATGTCCATCCACTGATGTCCTTGATGAATTCTGTAGTAGTGCACGTAAGGTTGGTGTTGTCACTTACAGCCCGACCTCCATTCTTTCCCCAGCCACGAGAACCTCCAGAGAAACCAGCTCCACTAGAGAAAGCTTTAGCATGGTTGAAATTCCCTTTCTTGTTGGTTGGCTGATTGTTGTTCCCACTATCAGCCTTCCTCTTTTTCGGTAGCAGTCCTCTCCTCAATCTCCCTTGAGAGATCCACCATTCTCTCAGCTTGACCCGCTCTCAGATACACTTCCTTGAGGTCAGTAGCAACCCCAGCCGGCATACGACTCACGATCTTAGCAGACAAACCCCTCTCAAATCGGAGAGCCAAACCTCTCTGTCCAAGCTGCAAATCTTCCACATAACGAGAAAGCTCCATAAACCGATGATAGTAATCAGTGACCGTCATCTCCTCAGACATAGTGAAAGATTCAAAGTCAGATCTCATCTTGTGTCGGATATGCTCCGGCACAAACTGTTCCCTCATAGCACTCTTCAACCCAGACCACGGAATAACCCCTTCCTCCTGGTAGTAAGCTCTAGCATCATCCTTGACGTTCTGCCACCAAACTGCAGCTTCTCCTCTTAGGTAGTATACAACCTGTTCAACAATCATATCCTCGGGGCACTTAACCATTTCCATGAGAGCTTCAATCTCACGGTGCCACTTCTCGAGCAGCTTTGGTTCGCCTACCCCGTCATATGTGGGAGGGTGGAAACGAGCGATGTTGATGCTAAGCTGGGTTGCATCCACATTTCTCTCGTTTCCTTTTCCCACATTTTTGAGAGCTTCAAGGAGAGCCTCTTGTTGCTCAATCATGCGAGCAACCTCATCAACAGACATCTCCGAAGCTTGGATCTGGCGCGGAGTTCTTTTGGGCGGCATTTTGAGCTGGTAAGAATGAAAGAAACGTAAACACATGCTCAAAATATAACATCCCTCCGCCATAAGAACACTCGGCCGAGTATAAATCATACTCGGTCGAGTAAAGATCACTCGGTCGAGTATCCTCTCAGATACTCGGTCGAGTATCGACTCCAGAGACAAACATCAAAGCACAAAAAGAAGCACTCGGTCGAGTATAGCAACACTCGGCCGAGTGGACCATACTCGGTCGAGTGTACCCCCATGCTCGGTCGAGTTACTATAAACAGTAGCGATTGCTACTTTCCTTCAAACAACACTCGGTCGAGTTCCCGTATGCTCGGCCGAGTACTCAATACTCGGTCGAGTGCCTATCATGCTCGGCCGAGTAACACTATTTACAGGTTAACACTTTACGATCCCTCTATCATGCTCAGTATTCTCATAACAATACGTAAGAAAGCAAAAGCCATGTTATAAACATATCAACATGCAGTGCATATATCAAAATTTTAATGCCACATTGTAAACATATCAGCATACTATTCATGCTTATTCGATTTCTAACATAACAATCATTTACAATCCATTTCTTCCATCATTTCTCCCTTCATCACCTTCACAACTTTAACACATATATATATTCAACTATCAACTTTTACTAGCCTTCATCATCACATACATGTACATGCAAAACCTACTCTCACCACTTTTCCCCATGTTACCGGTTTGACTTAGTGAGGGCCAAGTTGCGACTCCGGGACGTCTCCCGAGTCTTTGCGGTAGCTCCGCACAACTCTCCCGGGTTCATTTTATTTAGACTCCCTAGGTTCATTAATTCATTTTGTTTAGGTGCCGGAATCTTCTGGCTCGATACCACTTTGTAACACCCCTCATACCAAGGTGCCTTACCAGGACCACCCTACCATGAAAGTGCGTTACCATCTCGGTTACCCGAGGTTAGTACATATCAAAAGCGTCTCGAATCGAGCACATTTATTAAAGTAATGTAAAATGCAAGGTTTACAATATCCGAAACCAAATACTGTCTAATGAAATACAACTTCAAAGTCTTACTAATAAAAGAAAACTCGCTAAGACTCGCATGGATGCTATGACTCGTGGTGGCAATTCTCCCAATGAAATCCCCAAGCTCTCACTAGCAAAACTGTCAAAGCCCGCTCACCATCCCCGAATGGATCACCGCAGATTACACAAACAACAACGGGGTCAGTGTTATGCAACAACAAGACAAACAAATGCAATACTCGTCCGATCATCGTCAACTCCCAATCACCCTGTCTCACATAGTAACCGACTACACACTAAAGTGTGTAGCCCCGCCAGATTACCCATCGCAACAGTAATCCTCGCCGCCAAATGGGTGACCGCACCGATCCCACCTAGTCCAGCTCCTCAACGAGCGACAATAATCCCCGTCCCTTAATGTGCACATCCCCTCCCGTGGCGGGTTCCACGGAGGGCGAACTAGGGTGTGAAGCCACTCCCGCAAGTGACTCCACCACAATCACAATCACATGACATTACTGTCATCTCAATCCCCTCACACCAACACTGTCACAACAATCTCCATATTACGGTGATCAATAGACAACGATAAATACAACAATATGTCATGTAAAGCACAAAGAATCGAGTAGGGAAACCCTACCTTAGCAATCACAAAGATAAGCAACACGGACAATCAAAAAGGCTCCTCTACGAAGTCTTCTCCTATACAAAGATCATACAACACAATTACACTTTGAACAATTCCCAACATCCCCTTCCATATAAATGTATAGCAACCCGAAACGATGCAATAATTACAAAGATGTACTTACCAACAGTGCAACAAGAACCTTTACGCAAGAATCACCGCAAATTATCGCCACAAAGATGCTACGAAATGCTCAAAGGGATGATTAGGGAATGATTTGGGTAGGATTAGGGTACGTAGAAATGTTAACGCTGTGAAAAGTGATATTAGAAACTGACGCGGAATTATAAAATACCCTAATCATTCCTTAATCGAACCGTCGAAATATAACTTCGCCAAACCAGACACTCGGTCGAGTGCAGCAACACTCGGCCGAGTGTCCAATACTCGGTCGAGTATTCGCTATACTCGGCCGAGTATTCCTCGGCAGAACCGAAATAACACGCACTAAGAGCACTACTCGGCCGAGTAGGCTCTACTCGGTCGAGTAGGCTCCAAAGAAGATCCGTATTGTTACAACTCGTGTATGAGAGCCTTGGAACTAACAGAACCGAACCCAGAAATAAAACTCAGAAGCAGAATATTATCATATATGAGAGATGTAAATTGACTAAGATCCGTTACTGGACTCCAAAAAACACACACGGGATTAAAGGAGAATAAATCTCCATAATCACGGAGATATAAATTGACTGAGATCCGTTACTGGACTCCAAAAACACACACCGCAGGTGCTCTACCCAAATCCAAACCCGAGCCGGTAACCCACAAGCCCAACAATCACCACAAAACGAAGGAAATAAAGGAGATAATCAATCCCTTTAATGACAGTCAATACGGGATTAAAGGAGAATAAATCTCCATAATCACGGAGATATAAATTGACTTGAGATCCGTTACTGGACTCCAAAAACACACACCGCAGGTGCTCTACCCAAATCCAAACCCGAGCCAGAGCGTGTTTGGACCCAAACCCACAAGCCCAACAATCACCACAAACTATATCGGCACGACCGTGGTGGTAATCGTCTCTCGCCGGTAGTTCCCCAAGGTTAACACTGCGACACCCGTACACAACCACTCGTGTATGAGAGCCTTGGAACTAACAGAACCGAACCCAGAAATAAAACTCAGAAGCAGAATATTATCATATATGAGAGATGTAGAAGAGTTGTGTGAATTTGTGTGTATCAAGTGATGAGAGAACAGCTCTATTTATAGTCGAAAATAGAGCTGTTACAGGCAAACGGAAGGATCAAAACGGAGGAAATAAAGGAGATAATCAATCCCCTTAATGACAGTCAATACGGGATTAAAGGAGAATAAATCTCCATAATCACGGAGATATAAATTGACTGAGATCCGTTACTGGACTCCAAAAACACACACCGCGTCGAAAATAGAGCTGTTACGGGCAAACGGAAGGATCAAAACGGAGGAAATAAAGGAGATAATCAATCCCCTTAATAACAGTCAATACGGGATTAAAGGAGAATAAATCTCCATAATCATGGAGATTGACACGAACCTGTTGTAATACCCTCCCTTTTAGGGATCCCTTTGACCAGCGTTGACTGCCCTCGGGGGCGGAAGTAACCTTAGGGAAGTATACCAAACCATCTTGGGGAGCGTTTTAAGAGTGGTACTCGATAGAGTAGAGGCTACTCGATCGAGTAGCTAGGTCACTCGATCGAGTAGGGGGTTACTCGATCGAGTATGTTGGGTACTCGATCGAGTGCCCGCCTCAAATGAGGGTTATATATCGCGATTTGTTAAATCCGCTTACCACTTTCGCCACTTTCCTCCTATCCTTCAGTCGCCCCTTTCCTTTCCCTTTCACCTCAAAACCTCCATGGATGCCTCTTGAAGTTCCTCAAACCTTAGGAGAGCGTCTCTTGAGTCGGGTAGCGGTCTTTTGTCTTGCCTCTCCCTAATAGGTATGTCATAATCATCATCCGTGCCTTTGTTTCCATAGTTAGGGTTTTGCTTGTAGTAATAGATGTTTGCATGATGGTAATAGGCTTTGCTTGTGCGCTGGATGCTGTGTTTGTCGACATGGATTGGTTGCGGTTGCGTAAAGGTAGGTTCGCCTACTCAGTTGCTGTAGATCGTCTAGTGTGTCGGTCGTTGTGATAGTATTGTGTTTGCTTGACATAGTGATCGTATTGTGTTGTGGTTGTGGTTGTGATCGTTGATGATGGCTCTCGAGATGCGTTCTCGGCTGAGTGGGGTCACTTGCGGGAGTGATCTCACGCCCTAGTTTCGCCCTTCGTGGAACCCGCCACGGAAGGGGATGTGCACATTAATGAGCAGGGTTATCGCTCGTACGATGAGCGGGGCTTAGGTGGGAACGGCTGCGGTCCCCCACTGGCAGGACTGGTCCAGTGGACAGTCGGTGATAGATTTGGTTGGATTGTTATGATTGTGGTTGATCTGATGTCATGGTTTGTGTTGTTGTTGTAGTTGCCGTTGCCTTGTCCTATCTCAGTACTGACCTTGTGTGGTTGTTTGTTTGTTATGTGTCTGCCGTGATCCCTTATGGTGAGCAGTCGGTCTTAGCAGGTGCTGGTGTTGATGATAGCTGGAGTCCGGGCAGGGACGAGTCCTCACGAGATTGTTTATAGTGTAGAGTAGCTTCTGAGTTGTACCTTTTGTATCGTCTTTTGGTTTAAATCACTTGTAACATGACTCAACAGTTCTGTTATTGACGTTTGATAATTACTTACCTCGGGCAACCGAGATGGTAACGCCCTTATATGCTAAGGAAGGCCTAGTTAAGGCTCCTCTGAATATCAGGGGTGTTACAAAGTGGTATCAGAGCGACGATTTTGGAACCTGTAACAAATGAACATAATGAACATAGAAAGTCTAATAAAATGAACCTGGTGTATGTAAGATGGGAGCCCCGGCTGATGCTAGATTTTGGGGTGAGTAGGCGCCCTCATTCCAAAATCTTGGCCCCATGATACTTAAGCCAGTCGCATGGGATGGGAATGTGGAGTCCGTGTGTCTATGCGTGTTAAGTATGTTAACTGTACCGGAGCTACCTCCGGTTAAGTTTTGTTAGAATTAGTAGCGGTGTGATAGTAATGTTTGGATTGAATATGGTAATTGTCGATGAAGTTATGAGTTCTTGAATGATTAGTGAACTTATATGATAGCTATGTGATGCGCGACGAAATTTCTCGTCATGGAAATGCGTGAAAATGTGAAGGCAAATGTGTAATAGGAATAGTGAACACGTGGGTAGTTGCCATAGAATTTATGATTACGGGAGTTGTACGGGGGGGGGGTTATATATCCTACCGCGATAGCTATAATGAAAATTATAGTATGGATGAGTAATAATTCGGGTCACGATATAGGGTAATGTGTATATGTTTTATTAGCTAGTTGAAATTTTCCGCTGCGAAATATTTGAATTATGCAAAATAGATTGCTTAGAATAACATATAATACATAATTGATTAAGTGATTGGCAATGTATATAATTATGTGACAAATAAATATGGGGATATTAATGTTAATCATACGTTTGAACTTGATGTAAACACGAGTTTAGTAATAGCATGTAAAGTAAGTAAATGTAATAATATGGCACGGCTAGGTTTGTACATAACTCGGTGACAGGTAGACCGAGTTGGGTAATTTGTATAACGTAACAGGATATGTCCCTTAGTTGTTGGAGAGTTGTATGTTGTGTGACGATGGTTATAAAAAGTGATTGAATGCGATGACTAGTGTCGAATTCCGAACTTAGTTGGAATCGACACGCGGTGTTGTTTTTGCAGGAATCTTCAAGTTACTTCGTTCTTTTGATCGAGCACTTAGCTATACTTGACCGAGTGCGAGTGCGTACTAGACCGAGTAGACCTCCCTCGATCCAGTTAGGAGGCTATAACGTCGGAATGAGGGAAAATCCCCCAGTTACTCGATGATTTAGCTCCTACTCGATCGAGTAGGGTGGTACTCGATCGAGTACCCAGGCACTCGATCGAGTAGGTTACTGTGCAGTGATTTCTACGGGTTTTCTTAAAACCCCTAAACCTAAACCTCCTATATCTCCTTCTTATTCCTCCTTATTTCGACACAACCATCTTAACCTCCCTCAAACCCCTTAATCTCTCTCAAATCCTCTCTTTCTCTTGGGTTGGTAGTGAGTCTTGGGGGTTGATTTTCTTGTTAATTCGTTTCTTTATCTTGCTAACCAATCAAGGTAAGTTATTCTTCTCAATCTATGTGATTTATTATTTTGAATGTGTTAAAATAGTGGCATAATCTGAAAATTTCGATTCACATGAGTAAGTTGTCGTTTTGATGATTGAAACTTGATTCACATGCCTTCTTTACATGTTTGTTGGAGATTATATGCTGTAAATTAGGTTAGGAAGTTGCAAGGATGAAATCGAAATTTCTAGGGTTACAAATTTGAAATTGGTTTTTGATTATTTTACATTGATTAGATGATGGAATTAAGTACTATACACTGTTTATATCATGTGGAAGAATGAATTTTGATGATTATCACCTTAGAAAGTTGCCTTAAAACTCCGTCTTAAAAGTGACTTAAATGGAAATTCGTGATTTGTAACTGAAAATTTATGTTGTAATTGACAAAGATAAGTATGAATTGAACTTCAATATGCTAATAGAAACAATGATTGAGGAATATATACCGAAATTCTCACAGCTGTAAAGACCGTCTGAAGAATTTTAATTGAGTTGTTTTTACATAATAAGTGAAGGATGATGTTGAATTGTCATAAATTGCTCATTCTCTTGATTTAGTAACATGTAATTAACAATGTAAATGGAACAACCGTTAGAGGCATGCTAGGTTATGCGAATTGCTGGGTATATGTGTGCACATGCTAAACTTTCGTAGTTATAGTTTATAAGAACCTACAATCGGAGACCATATGTAAAAATTGAGGACACCATTGATGAAATGTGTGTACCTATCTGAACATCTACGTTTAATGATATAATTTATGTGCTTCAAATATGGAACTAGCTGATGAGTTAGTGAACTTGCTAAGTATATAGGACTCAAATTTGTCGAACATATGTAACCGCCATGATAATTTCCGTCACCACCGTGACTTGTGAAGTAGTAGTAATTTGACCTGGTATGCTAAAGTGTTAGAAGTTGTTGATAAACCTGAGCACTTATCTCAATATTCAAGTTTAATAACATGAGCTATGCGCTTCACATGTCAAATTGTTGGAAAATTGTGTGCTTAGCTGGGTATGTGAATTCAAATTACATGAAATAAGTGTATGGATGTTTATACAAGTTGTTTGGACTTATGCCTAAAACAGATGCCGAGACTAAACCTTGGAACCCGTCAGAGTAAACGGGGAAGGGTTGATCCACTTGAGAGGGGGGAGGCTAGTGGACCGGTAGTACCCGCAGTTTCTGAGTACCCTTCTGTTGTTTTTGTTGACTTTAAGCAAAGGGAGCGTTTTGTAGCTTTACAAAAACGCAAGATGAGACCCACAAAGTGTATTGACACCGGTGTGTTAGAAGAGTTGGAAATAGAGACGGATGTCCGTCATATATTCGAGACCTTGGGTTTTACTGGTTTGTACCGGTTGAGGAAGCACACTTACCCTTTCCTTACCCTAGAATTTATGAGTTCCTTTAACTATGACCCAAATGGGTCGGTATCGTGGAGTTCGGACTAATGAATACCGCTTTCCTTTTGACCATGGATTTGTTTGCCTCTCACCTTGGGTTGGCCAAGCCTCCCAAGGACTCCATCACCGACATTCCAAATGAGTGCGGCGTCCCGCCGCCTAATGCCTTGCTTGACTGGGAAGCAAGCTCCCACCGCGAGCAATATGCTGATTAATGACGTTCAGCACATCACTTTGAGAATCTTTCTCCGTTCCCTTTCAAACCTCCTCTATGATCGAAAAGATATCAGTAAGTTGAATAACCATGAGGTCTTGCTTTTGATGTCGTACCTCAATCCGGAGCGGGCCAAGAAAGTGGTCTTTAATGCTCCTTCCATAGTTTGTGCTGCTCTTGCCTTGATGGCTTCCTCTACTTCTCGGTACCTGAGCTGTGGTGCCATTGCCACTCGGTTAGCTGAAAAGCTAACCTCCTTTGAGGCTTCTTCAGAGTACGTGCCTCTAGCTACCCCTGTGCCTACCATGGATCGTGAGTACTATCTCGACCTGAAATGGTTGAGAACCTTGGCTGACGGTAGCCTAGCGTGGAGAGTGCTTGGCATGAGTTGGATGAAGATTCCAGCTCCTGAGCACCTCCCGCCCACGAGCCCTTGGAGCCTAGCAGGTGGTGACGTGGATGGGGACGATGAGGAGGAGGAGGAGGAGGATGAGGACACACCCCGCCAGCTGCAGACCTATCTCATTGATGGCACGATCCTCCAGGAGATGCCGGAGCCGATGAAGGGCGAGAATGCGGAAGTTCAGAGGGTGGAGAGACCCAGAGTGGTGAGGGGACCCCGTCGAGTGAGGGAGAGGGCCCCGGAGGCTAGGCCACAGCCAGTAGCACCACCGCAGCAGCAGCAGCCTTTCCCGTACTACCCTTACCTTGACACCCCGGAGACGCGATCCAGTTACCTAGCGGAGAGAGTGTCATCTACCTTGACACTCCGGAACATGCACGAGATGGCGTACGCTCAGGGGATAGGTACAGAGGGACCGCATCCAGTTTGGTGGAGTGGAGTTGGGGACTACTCGGGGGTTTTCCATTCCTACGGGGTGGAACAGTCGACATGGGGAGCACCTCAGTCCTTTCCTTATGGAGGCTTGACGCCTTGGTACGTGGGCCCGGGAGCAGGAGCAGGGGGTGATGCGGGAGTAGGTTCATCTGGAGGTGGTGGTGGTGATGATGAGGTGATGTTCGAGCAGCAGCAGCAGCAGCAGGAGTGATACTCCTTGTTTTATCTTCGTTCGTGAGTGTTGATAGTAGTTGATGTTAGATGGTGGTATTGTTGTTAGACTTTGATAGTTGTTTCCTTTTGTTTTGAGACTTAGTTGGATCTGTATGATTGGCCATAAGGCCGAATTTGATATTCTAACTGTTTGCAGGGTATTAGAAGTCGGGGAGTCGTCCCGACTCGATTTTATATGTCAAGTATGCGCATTGGTGTTAGCTCGTGACAGATTTATGAGGAGTTGGCCTGTAGGTACTCGATAGAGTACCCCGTACTCTATCGAGTAGCTACAGGATGACATGAGAAAAAGCATTCTGATCTCGGGCTACTCGATCGAGTAGCCAAGACACTCGATCGAGTAGCATGGCACTCGATCGAGTACCGATACTTACTCGATCGAGTGTCACTGTTACAGGGGGTTTTTGAAAATTAAAAGTGTTCAATTGTTTTATAATTACGATCTTAATGTTTAGAGCAGTTGTGAGTGCGTAGTAACACATTTGAACCGTTAATTTCATATGTTACAAGTCATGATTGAAGTTTTATAAGCGTATTTGTCACAATTAGTGAGGCGATAATAATTTCTTGTTTCTTTTATTTTGTATGCGCCTTTTTACGATCTATTTATCAGAGTTGTAGCTTCTCGTACTTTTGTGCTTACCATATTAATATATGTTATCAATCGGTGGCTTGGTATTCCGGTGACATGTGTATGATTTTAATTTAACGAGTGTATAATTAGTGAGTAATGTCCATAATAAATAATATGGTTATCTTTAATGATTAGGATACAAGTAGTAAATTATGTACGTGATAATTTGGGGTGGTGAACTTCGGGGACGAAGTTCCTTTTTAGAGGGGAAGAGTAATGTCGCGGAATAAAAAGGTTGTTTTCGTATAGTGTTTTGCTGATTTATAATATTGTTAGTAGTTGTTTATGAAGGGGTTGGTGTCTTGTGTAAAAATATATATATATATTTATTTTGTTGTTGAATTATAACGACTTATTTTCTTTGGTTCTTTAAAGTGAGTGTGATTGTATCTGAATCATGTTGCCAAGTAACATGGTGGCATTAGTTGTACCACATGAAAGTTGATATGAGACATGTTCTAGATTGACAATTTAATAGTTATTATTGTATGCTGGGAGATCGTGAGCAACGATTCGCATTCCGAGTTGGATGACGGTTGAATGTGATAAAGCTTGCATGATAGTGGCAAAAGTTAATAGGTTTAAGTATGGACGGTGATGATGATGACATGGGGGGGGAAATAGTATTTACAAGGAGTGACGGTCTGACCGGGAAGTTTGGTGAGATTGTGTTGGATCCGTGCCACGAGCGGGAGAGGTGAGTTGAACTTCGGGGACGAAGTTCTTTTTAAGGGGGGAAGACTGTAATACCCGCCCTTTTAGGGATCCCTTTGACCAGCGTTGATCGCCTCGGGGCGGAAGTAACCTTAGGGAAGTATACCAAACCATCTTGGGGAGCGTTTTAAGAGTGGTACTCGATAGAGTAGAGGCTACTCGATCGAGTAGCTGGGTCACTCGATCGAGTATGGGGTTACTCGATCGAGTATGTTGGGTACTCGATCGAGTGCCCGGTTTCAAATGAGGGTTATATATCGCGATTTGTTAAATCCGCTTACCACTTTCGCCACTTTCCTCCTATCCTTCGCCGCCCCTTTCCTTTCCCTTTCACCTCAAAACCTCCATGGATGCCTCTTGAAGTTCCTCAAACCTTAGGAGAGCGTCTCTTGAGTCGGGTAGCGGTCTTTTGTCTTGCCTCTCCCTAATAGGTATGTCATAATCATCATCCGTGCCTTTGTTTCCATAGTTAGGGTTTTGCTTGTAGTAATAGATGTTTGCATGATGGTAATAGGCTTTGCTTGTGCGCCGGATCTTTGTGTTTGTCGACATGGATTGGTTACGGTTGCGTAAAGGTAGGTTCGCCTACTCAGTTGCTGTAGATCGTCTAGTGTGTCGGTCGTTGTGATAGTATTGTGTTTGCTTGACATAGTGATCGTATTGTGTTGTGGTTGTGGTTGTGATCGTTGATGATGGCTCTCGAGATGCGTTCTCGGAAATGGTGGGGTCACTTTGCGGGAGTGATCTCACGCCCTAGTTTCGCCCTTCGTGGAACCCGCCACGGAAGGGGATGTGCACATTAATGAGCAGGGTTATCGCTCGTACGATGAGCGGGGCTTAGGTGGGAACGGCTGCGGTCCCCCACTGGCAGGACTGGTCCAGTGGACAGTCGGTGATAGATTTGGTTGGATTGTTATGATTGTGGTTGATCTGATGTCATGGTTTGTGTTGTTGTTGTAGTTGTCGTTGCCTTGTCCTATCTCAGTACTGACCTTGTGTGGTTGTTTGTTTGTTATGTGTCTGCCGTGATCCCTTATGGTGAGCAGTCGGTCTTAGCAGGTGCTGGTGTTGATGATAGCTGGAGTCCGGGCAGGGACGAGTCCTCACGAGATTGTTTATAGTGTAGAGTAGCTTCTGAGTTGTACCTTTTGTATCGTCTTTTGGTTTAAATCACTTGTAACATGACTCAACAGTTCTGTTATTGACGTTTGATAATTACTTACCTCGGGCAACCGAGATGGTAACGCCCTTATATGCTAAGGAAGGCCTAGTTAAGGCTCCTCTGAATATCGGGGTGTTACACCTGTCATCGATCCGACACAACCCGAACTCAATATAATTTGACGTGCTTTAACCCAACTCATAAACAATCTGAATGACTCGATTACCAATGTGGACTAAGGCAATAATGTTGGAAGATAATTCGTAACAATGAAAACAGACAGAAACTTTAACAGAAGCAAGAGACAGAAAAAGACTTATCGAAACTGAATTGCAGCGCCGTGGTATGGAGGCCACTGACTTGAAAACTATATCGGCACGACCGTGGTGGTAATCGTCTCTCGCCGGTAGTTCCCCAAGGTTAACACTGCGACACCCGTACACAACCACTCGTGTATGAGAGCCTTGGAACTAACAGAACCGAACCCAGAAATAAAACTCAGAAGCAGAATATTATCATATATGAGAGATGTAAATTGACTGAGATCCGTTACTGGACTCCAAAAACACACACCGCAGGTGCTCTACCCAAATCCAAACCCGAGCCGGTAACCCACAAGCCCAACAATCACCACAAAACGGAGGAAATAAAGGAGATAATCAATCCCTTTAATGACAGTCAATACGGGATTAAAGGAGAATAAATCTCCATAATCACCGCAGGTGCTCTACCCAAATCCAAACCCGAGCCGGAGCGTGTTTGGATCCAAACCCACAAGCCCAACAATCACCACAAAACCTCCTCGATCTAATCTCTTACCCACCATTGAACCAAAGACAATATAAACACAAACCATACAACTCTCCTCACCGATGTGGGAGAGCGTATGAACCAAAAACCAAAAACCTTTGGCTTTACTTGGCATCACACCAACAAATAAAAGTACAAGTATATTGTTTTTTTTAATATTTCGTCTATTTTCCATAATCTTCTTAGGAAATAGCCATGATTTCCTAACATATTATTTTCATGGTTTTACTAGGATTTTAATTCCTACTTAAATCCGTACATGATTAAAGTTAGAATAGCAATATAGACGATCAAGCTGATTATCAATGACGATCCTGGAGGGCCTCAACATGGACGTTATCCTCATGGAAATCCTTCCGAGGTTACCTGCCAAAACCCTAATCCGCTTCAAATCCGTCTGCAAATCCTGGAATTCCATAATTTCATCCTGGGATTTCGTCCGACTTTATCTCCGCCACCAGTCTCTCTCGTCCTCCGAAGCAGACAAACGCCTCATCCTCGCAGGAAACGTTCGCATTAACTGCTACCAACTTGACCCACACGCAACAACCACCACAACAACCTTCGATTATAGCAAAACGAGTCTATATATGTCCGTCATCGGGACATCCAATGGATTGCTATGTATTCGTCGAAATAGGGGCAAATTCAGCGAGTACTGTATTCTCAACCCGACAACCCGAATTTGCCGATGTATCCGTAGTACCCTTCATGAAGAACTTGGGGTCGTACACAGTTTTGGGTTTGGGTTTGATCATGAAAACCTTGATTACTTAATAGTTGTTGTATCCGAGTATCACAACAAAACGCGAATAACTAGTGTGTACAGCTTGAATAAGAACTCCTGGAGTGTATTTGATGAAATAACGTTTCCTACAGATACAATACACCCACTTAGGAAGTATGGTGTCCTCATTGATGATAACAATTTGTTGCATTGGATGTTTTGGATGCCCGCATTGCACAAATATAGGATTGGTTGTTTCGATATTTGTAAGAAGAAGTGGACATACGATGTTTTATTGCCTCGCTTCTATGACGATCCAACCTGCAACCAGGAAACCTACCGAGTTGATATTGGGATTAATGATGATTGTTTGTCTTTGACATTCAAGGATGGAATTGAGAATCGATACGATGTGTGGGTAATGAAGGAATATGGGGTACAAGAGTCATGGGTCATGTTGGTGAGCATTCCTGTTTTAAGTTGTTTCCGAGGAAAAATTATCAAATTTGTTGCTAGTTGTCGGAGCTCAGAGATGATTTTACTTCGACATTATTTTAGTTGTAGATTCTTCTGGTACAATAAGGTTAATGGCGGACTTAGCGAGACTAAATTTGATGGAGCTCCGGATTTGTCGAATATTCAAACTTATATTTGTAGCAGGAGCCTTGTTCACCTTCCTGGTAGACAACTGTTTGAGCATTCTAAGGCTGTTTGCATGGAATAAATCAACCATGGTGTGATTGGAGAATAAAGTAGTGTACTTAGACCTTAGGGGCATACACATACTGTCAAATGATTGCAAATTACATTCTACATCGATCAACCTTGCTGCTTTGATCACTGCAGCTTGACGTCTTGACATATGGTTTGGATCACATTAGCTTCTACATTTTCTTGTGTAGTTTTTAAAATGAATTCCGGTGTTACTCCTCCTCTCTTATTATTTCATTTTTTTTCATTTTCAATTATGCTCAATCAATTGTTATTTCTATTTTAAGGGTGAAATTGTTGAACAATTTAATCATTCATACCCAATTCGTTCCACTTGTTATTTGGTAATTGGCCTTCTCCTCTTTCATTTAGTCTTTTCTTTGCTTAAAAACCAGAAACAACAATCACTAAAATGGAGAATAAGATAAAATAAACGTTATTAACCTAGCTTAATAGTGACCCGAATTAAAACCAATCCACTTGTTACCCGAAAATGACGAAATTATTTGTAATCGACATGAACCTGTCATTAACCCGACCTAACCCGAATTCGTTATAAATTGACAAACTTTAACCGACCCATAAACAACCCGAGTAATCACCGCTCTAAATTTACTTAAGCCTAAGAATAATCAAAACTTTATACTCCCCAAATATCTATGTGGACCAAGGGAATAAAAGTACTAGAAAAAACGATTCCTACAGATACAATGGAAACTTGGATGTTTTGGGCAGGATATAATTTACGGAAAGACAGTAAAGATGAAAGTAAGTGTTGAATATGGTGAAGAAATGGAGAGATGGCAGGACATGAAGATTTCATGGAAGCAGAAAATGCAGAAGCAATTATCACAAGAATTGAGCATAAATCTCGCAAGATCGAAAGTCTTCTCAAACAGTAACTCCTACCCTTTTTTCATTCTTCATTAATCTTCCATTTTCTTCATCAAAGTTTTCATCTTTCATTCTTTTACATTCTCATTTCTCTAATTATTCTCTCAATTTAATTAATTACCCTTAAGGTATAAACCTGTTGAAGCTCTTAAAACTGCAATCACCAAAGACGACCGTTGCAAGGTACTCTATTTACGATTTATAAATACTTGTGTAAGCCGGTTTTATATATGGGTATTGTAAGACAGATCCTTTTAGTTAAAATTTGTGGCTTCTGTTTCATGTTTGTAAAACCGCCTTACACAAGACTAATTATGCGAATTTCTGGGTTTTGATCATTGATTGGTTAATTTTTGTGGGTAGTCGGCGAATTGGATAGCTGTGCATCGGGCAATCATGGCAATTAAAGATGTTGATGGAATGCTCTCTTCTTTAGATGCTGAGTACTATGACATTCTCATCAAGTATGCTCTTTTTTCTTTAATAATGTTGTCTCATTTAGTTTCATTTGTTTTCGGGTTTGTGATTAACAATTACATTGCTGTAAACACAATTGGGGAGGTTGTATTTGTATTTGACTTTGAATTTAATGAGTTAATGGTGCTTACTATCAAGATTCAAGTTTTGGGTGCTTTGAAGATGAATTATTGTTTGTCAATTTTGGTCGGGTGGCAATTATTTGGTTGGGACAACCGAGGCGAGATGATTGTCACGTTGATTGTTTAACTAATTGATGACGATGTCAATGAAAATGTAAGTAAAGTGAAGTAAAGTAAAGCTGTAAAGGTGTGAAAATGTAAATGGCACAAGGTTTTGGTGAGACGGAAACCCCTTGAAGTGGGTAAAACTCTGGGGTAGATCTGTCTGTACCATCCACCATTATCCTCTTCAGGACTTGGTCACTACAAGCTTCTGGACGATGACTTTATGTGCAAGTGAATTGATTTATGATGCTAGATTGCTTGAGGTTATATGAGTATATGACTGCTTCCTGAGGGATGTACCTGTGTCCTCCTTCATGTGATCAAGTGCCTTTTTACACTTGTATACCCACCTCTCCACTTGAACCTTACCATTCGTTGTGTATCACAACTTCCCTTCTAAGCCTAGTCCGCTTTTCTCCTCATTCTTCCTTTGTTCCATGTCATTCGAATGTTAGTTGCTTCTTTCTGTTGGTACCATAGGATGAACCTCTGCTAAATGATGAAATATTTTCCTTGAATGTAGCTACTTGCACATTTTCCGCTAACCCTATACCGCGTGATCATTGCTTGTTTGACACTACTTAGCTGTCATTCCTCTAGTCATCAATGCTGTCTTTGAACAACATCAAGATGTTGTCATTACTCATTAGCTTTAGTCTGCGAATGCGAATCTGAAAGTCTTACTCACGACTCACCAGACCTATTTGTGGGCAAACAATGATATCAGTAGAATGTAGAGTTAAGTTGATAAGATTTATACTTTTCAACTTTTGAAGATGCATTTTTAGCCAAGGAAAGAAGAAAACGATATTTGGACATATTAGAATTTAGGAGGTCTAGAATTTGTAGGTCGCAGCATTTTCATTTCGTGGCCTAAATCACTTACAATGCCAACAATTTTCTAGTAATTGTGTGGCTTTGGAAAGATCTATGTATGGTAGCTAAGACACACTTTATTCAAGAGAGTTTTAGGTGTAAACATATTAACAGTAGTCTTGTTGTCCTTCAGAGTTCAGAGTCAGACTACTGAGTACTGATTGCGGAGTATAATTAGGTCTCAAGTATCATTTGTCGGTTTCCATTTTAGTTGAGTGAAAGACCTGTTATTCTTTGGTATGAAATATGATGGGATTAAGCCAAATTACTTGCTAAATATTGTGAAATAGTATAGTCAGTCACTGTTCTTGCTGCAGTTTTCATTATCAGTCATCCAGAACCTGTCTGTGTTTTAAACATTATGATAAGTCTGCCTACTTCTGACCCTTCCTTACCTTGCCATGGGTAGGATCCTTTAAGGAATATGGTTGTATGTGTTGCTGATGAACATATAAGGTGTTAACCTTTGTTCATTTCCCCAAGGCTTGAGCATAGCTAGTTGTCAATTGAGTAGTATGAGTGTTAATTCCTGTGGGATAGATAACTATGAGTAATTTACAAAGCTAAGTTCTGTTATAGCACTTAGAGATAAGGTGTTTGGTATGTCTCGCTTAGTTCAGTTCGGTATTGCTAGAAACATAGTGACATACCTACTTGATAGCGATCTTGGTGCCTGCAATAGCTGAAAGTTGAAATGTTTGTTTACTAGATTGTATAATACTCCGTACTATATTGCAATAACAACGGAATCTGACAGGAGAGGATATTGACTCTTGAAGTGGGAGCAAATCATGGCATCCTTTGTGGGCTGTTTCTGACAATTTTGTCTGAACAATATTAGACTTGGTAGTTGGTAGTGTATTATGTACTTGTTAGAGTTCCATTTTCGCCAATAATCCCCCCCGCTTGCATTTTTTTTTGAACAATGAGGTGTAATGATTGAGATGGATGATTGGGAACATGAGAGGGTACCATTCGGGAAAATGAAAGTTTGGGGATGCTATGAACGTCAATTATTTCATAGGCAACAATTATTTCATATTTTTGGCAGATAACAAGTCGCATGCTTATAATGTAAACTTTCATGGAGAATTAAAGAAACAGTAATCCATGCTTTCTGTCAGTCTCATCAGCTATAGAGTAACTCAGTGTTGATATCGTATATTTGGAATTGCAGGTATTTGTATAAAGGTCTATCTACTGGAGATCGGCCTACATGTGATCAATGCCTCAGAATACATGAAAAACTCACACAGAAAGCTGGTTTAGGATGCATCCTGCGCTGTCTTGCTGATAAAGAGAACATGGTATAATTTAATCCTATGTTACTCCGATTCCACCGCAAGTATCAAGCGCGGCTCAATGTCAACTGTCGACGAAGCAAATTTGTGATAAGGTTCGTGCTAAAGTGTCGTTATGGAGTGTCGGACATGGGATACACCATACACGGTTGGAGTGAAGTGCTGAAGTAACATAGATTCAATCTAGGAAAAATTTGTAAGAGAACTTGTCGACAATTTTGTACAGAAGCTTACTGGTATACACTTCCTGTGATCACTTCTCTTGTCATCCTTGTAAAATGTGGGTCATATTTACTATCTGCTTGTTACAGTATATGAAAGGCAACCTTTATCTGAAAACTGCGGCTCTTAATATTACTGAAATTTTCCCCATTGTACCCTCTCATTACGCTTCATTGTTCAAATCCTCCGCTGGCCAATGAAAAGTTCGAAAGTTTTACAATTTCTGAAATTTGCTCTAAGTTTACGTTATGTCATTACTCGTTCACGGTTCACCCCCTCAGTGTTAGAGAATGCAAATAGAGACTGAACTCCTGAAGGGAAATTTTGTTCAGATTAGGATTCTCTTCATATGATTTCTAAGCTCAATCGATCTGAAATTCCGAAATTGATATTCTGCATTTAAATCTACTCTGTAGTTCATACTTTTTACAAGAAATTAAAACAAGTTCAAAGTTTACTAGCATTAAACTAAACTGCAACCATGAATAAACCTACAGTTTACAGTTTATCCACATTAATTATACACGGGGAAGGTTAGATACGAACATGTTATTGTTTATCGTCAGAGACAACTTGTTTAGATTCAAAGGGGCAGGGCGGTGTAAGACACCAGCAGTCGGAGTTTTACTGCTGCTAGCGAAGGAAGGAGAAAGAGATACACTATTGCATGATGAGCACATGATCTGCCCATGCATCGCTGACTGATCAGAAAGTCCCATCTTCAGCGCCGCCCTTAGTTCCTGCACCTCCTTCTGTAGCTTCATGTTTTGTTCTTTCAACGTCTCGGAGAACCTCCTCAGATATTCACAGTCCACTTCTGTTTGCTTTAGCTTTGTCCTAATAACACGAAATCACACCGGTTTCATTATTAGATATCAAATACTCATGCAAGACGGTCTTAAAATACATTACAGGCGCGGAAATGCATATTTACACAATTACACATACCTTGCCCTTCTGTTTTGAAACCAGACCTCTACTTGCCTTGGCTTTAGCTTAACTTCTCTTGCTAAGCTCAACTTTTGCTTCTGGAAATGGATAACAAGTACATGTGTCACCAGTCAAACGTATAGTAGTTGTACAATGCTTATTATACAACTGGAGATATAGTAGTATTTGTGCCCGTTCACTTGGTAAGTACAAAAACAAGAAATTTAGAAATTTAATGAGAGCATTAATTAAACATGTATTTCATTCTTTTTTCGATGAAAAATGGGGAGATTGTGAAATTTCTATATATATCAAGAAATCAATAATACATTTGTATTTTGTACGTATGTTGTGAAAACAATTACTAGGATACGATGCGAATCACGATCTAGAATGGATAGATACGATTCGAATCTCATGGTAAAATCTTTTTAATTAGATACGAATCAATCATATTCTTGATTATATATTTATAATTATTTCATAAAAACACGTTTAACATTATACTATACATATCGTTCCAAATTCACGTTTTAAACATGTTCATTCAATTTATTTGCAAGATTTTAGATTCGGTTTGTAACATTCTTGCTGATTAATAAAATAACCTTCCGGCCTATAAAAACAAGAACTAAATTCAATTAAATTGTTTCAAAAACTAGTAAAAATAAATTACAAATGACAATTATGCCACCTTTAGTAGTTAACTTAGTTAACTCGTACTTATTTATTTACGAACTTAAACAAAAACCTGTTATATCACTCATAATTAAAATTACTACGAGTAAAATAAAAATAAAATATCAAAAACAAAAATAAATAATACTTGGTAGAAGAACAAAAAATGAAGAGATGACTAACCGTATTAAGAGTGGTGTGTTCCCCAAAAGCCCGTTCCAACACCATGATCTGCTCCTTAGAAAGCCTGAGTTTCTTCCTCTCTCCACGTCTACCGCGGCCACCGTCACTACCACCACCACTACCACCTTCTTCGTCGTCGCTTTGAAATCCACCAAAATTCTTGCCAGCATCAGCATTGCTTGATAAGGTGCTATTTGGGGAACCAACTTTGGTTTTCTCCATTTCCTCCAAATCTATTACCAATGGTGCTGGTTTTACATCCATCTCCATCGTCATCGTTAATCTTTCATTTGGTTTATGAATTTTTGAGCTTTTCTCTTCTGCATTTAATCCAACAATAAATTATTATACAATATCTTGCCACTTTTACTTCTCTTTACCATAAACACATTAAATTCTTTCCTATTTTGGTTTCTTATCCTATGCTTAGTGGGCATAGGTTAGAAAAACCCTTTTTTTTAACAAGATTTTCAGGGCAAAATGCTGGAAAAATAGAAGTGTGAGTTCTCTGTCCCATTTTTACGTCTCATTCATTTTAAATTAGAACACATCATTCAATTAATATGTTTGACGAAACTTTTATAAGATTAAGGATGATATATCGAACATGATACGTAACAAAAATACCACACCAAGTGTGATACCAACAAGTCCAACAAGTATTTATCATCAATTGGGGAAAAAATACATAAATCTACGGAACACGAAGAAAACTATAATCTAAAACTGAATTGATTATGAAAAATCAACCCTTTGTAGTAGACATTTTGACTAAAATTTTCTAAAATCTAATTCATACATATATCTATCACCATTATTATATTAAATTTATTCTTATACTCCGTATATATAAAGGAAGAATGTGAAATCATGAAAACGGGTCAGGTCATACCCAAAAAAACGAGTTTAACAAAGAATCATGTTGTTTTTCATTACAAACAAGACACTTATTTAGTTATACAAAAAGGGCACTCGATCGTATGGGTTAGACAAAATTCATGGACATGTATGTTCTTACAAACAAATGATTATTATAATCATATCATACCACCCTTTTCGTAAAGCAAAATATTTTTAAGACAATTTTATAATTTATTTATAAGATCATTAAACAATCTGTACCACAAAAACATGATCATAAATTACTCTATCCGTCTCAATTATTTATTTACTTTTAATTAAAATATCATTATAAAGAATATAAAACGTAAATAAACGACTGAGATAAAAAGAGTATTGATTAAAAAGGTACCTATGGAGAAATGAGAGACTCTCTTGCATGTAGCCTTTTCATTAACACCATTAAAACTTGGTGGTCTCAAACTCAAACTTAAACCCCATGCATCATTCTTATTTTCCTCACCCATTTTTTTTTTGCACACTAATTATATAATTTGTTATTGTCTCTTTTTTTACTACTTAGGATTTGTTTATTTAGTAGAAAAAAATGAGATGTGTATATATATTTATATAAGGTGAAAGAAGTGATTAGGGGTGCATTCAATCATGAGTTAAAGGGTATATTTAGAGGATTTTGTTAATTGGAGGATTAATCATAATGGAAAATGTGTAATTTGTTGCACAATTATTTTTAAACATATTATGGTCAAAGTAATTTAATTAATTTCTTCCTTAACATTTATTTTATGTTCCCTTTTCTCCTATCTCTTTGACTATAATTATGTTTGTAACTCCACCTAATAATAATTAACTACATAGTTATAGTAAGGTGTTATAAGTTCAATTTAATGAAATCATATGTAACTACTCATTATAATGTTGCTATTACTATACCGTTTACCAAAGAATAATGCTGACTTACTACTAGTAGTATTACTCATCTGTCTGTAATTCTGTAAATAATGAGTTACTCCTCCATCTCAGTCAATTATTGTTCTTTGGTTTTGACATAAAAAATAAGGAAAGAGGAAGGGGCTAATTATAAGATGACAAGTTAGCTTATAAGACGGCTTTATTATAACGACAATTGCAGATGTCAGCTAGCTTAATTGGTAATAACGTCATAAGAGGAGGTGTTCATGAGTTATGACCTTGGTTCGTATACCATCGATATTAAATCATCCTTGTGACTCCCGTCCACTCAAAATAAAATAAAATATCATATCGATAATTGAGTAATTGAGCTGGTCTCAAAATAGTATCATCCTGTATATAAATTTTCTCAATGTTATTTTCTTGTTACATTTAATTCGAATTGCCACTTTACAAATTGAAAAATGACTTACATAATTACCAATGTTTATTGTTGTTATTCTCACTTTGTGATTTTAGTAAGATAATATAAATCTTTTATTAGTTAGATTTTAAATGTGTGCTCTTAAAACATACGTTTAAAAATATTACCATATAGTACAAATTGTTAAATAAAAAATGTCTCACGTTATAAGATGATCCTCCACAATACTATATATGGCGTATGTTAAAAATGGGATCATATCGCACTAGATTTGATACACCACCTGCCCTTCTTGGTGATTTCTTTTCTCCTTTCATTAATTGTTTCTCCACAATAATTAGTTGTGTAATTAAAGGATGTAAAATAGGGAGATTAAAAGAGTCAAACAGAGTTAATAATAAGGGAAATAATAAATACAACCCAATGGGTTGTATTTAAGGACCTAAATTAGGAAAGAAATTTTTAATATATACATTAATTGCATTTGTTAATGTGTAATTTAGTCTTGAATTCCTAAATTAATACCAAATATGGAAGATATTAAATGCTTAAATACAACCCAATGAATTGTATTTAGCATTACCCTAATAATAATTGTCAAAGTTGTAAGTTACGGTGGCATAGAAGCACAAGTATTTTAGTGAGGTATTTAATTATTTTAGGTTTGTGGAAGGCAGTTTCATGCCAAGAAGCAAACTAAATTATGGTCTCTTGAGTCAAAAGCAATAAATTCCATTGTTTTGGAATCGTGATAAAACAAATTATACCTTAAAGATTATTACGGGTAAAATCGCTTAAAAAGTAACCATTTTATATTAAAATGTGATTATTTTATATTAGAAAATGACAAAATTTATTACTATTTTGAAAGTTATCGTTGTTTTACATAAAATGGTCATTGTTTATCAACAAATAGCCATTTTTTATCCTGCACATCATACAATAATCGTACATAATAACTATTATCCGGATAAAGCATGATATCAAGTAGGATTTGGGTTATATTTTTTTTTTTTTTTTGGTACATAAGAGAGCTATAAGCCCGAAACTAAGCTATCAAACGAGGGGTGGTAACCCCTAATAAATCCTCACGGAGAATTGATCTAAGGGTATTCGGAGGTTCGTCAATAAAGGTGACTTCAGTGGGGGCGTTGACACCTTGATTAGCTAGCCAATCACTAGCTCGATTAGCTTCCTTGAACACATGTTCTATGTGCACTCGCCATCCGGGAAGCCGAATAAGCTCCTTACATCGAATCACTAGAGGGCGAATGCTATTGGAAACTAGCTGATCTTTCAGAACCAAATCCACGCATACGACATTATCCATGTGAACAAGCAGCTTGTCGACTTGAAGGCTCCTCGCTCGTTCTAACCCAACAACTAAGGCTAGCATCTCCGCTCTCATTGATGTGCAATACCCACCTGAGAACAAATAAGCTGAGATAAAGTTACCTGAATCATCTCGAAGGATACCTCCGCAGCCTGCTGGACCTGGGTTTCCTTTTGAGGCCCCGTCGGTATTGAGAAGGCACCAACGATAGGGAGGGGGATGCCAACGGATCAAAACCTCTCTGTGACGAGTACCCGGCGTAGGTATGAACAACGAGTATTTATCAAAGGCATTTTTTGAAGACTCGAATTGCTGATGGAGAAAAGGGATTGGATTCGTAGGATTGTCGGAGTCTCGGCCAAACGCGACATTGTTACGCCATCTCCAAATCCACCAACAAGTAATGGCAAACTTCATCGACCAGTCCTCGATACCCACATCGATGCTATTACTAGCATTCAAAGAAATCCAATCCGAGTAATTAATGTTGTAAAAAGATGGGAGAGTTGAGGGTATACCGAGAAGGCTCCAAATGTGACGGGAGAACGGGCAAATACGAAGGACATGGTCCATATTCTCTTCATCAGCGCAGCAACAAGGGCAACTAGGATCGTCTGACAAATTGCGACGAACTCTAGCTACATTGCACATGGCCCGTTTGTGAGCAGCTAGCCATATGAAAAATTTGATTCTTTGTTGGACGGGAAGTTTCCATATCGCATGCCATCGGACTTGATTAGTTTCCGGAACCGGGTCCATTGCCTTGATAATATTTAGCGCGTATTTTATGGTAAACTTACCATGTGAAGTTCCATTCCAATAGAGTGAGTCCACAAGGTTCGGGTCAGGAGACAACGAAAATGATGCAATTTTTAGAAGACTCTCATTGGGGAGGAAGTTAGCGAAAACATCCCATTTCCAACCCGATTCCTCATCCCACATGTCGCTCACAGTTGCACTGAGAAGAGATTCCGGTATGGGAATGATTGCTATGTCTGATAAGGTGCCTTCTTCTACCCAAGAGTGATCCCAAAAAGGGTTCGTTGACCGTTTTCTACTGCGGTTGTAGTGCCCTTAACGATATTAGCTGCTTGTGATGATATACCCGCCCATACATTTGACATATTCGCTTTGGGTTTGAACATATCGAAGTCACATCTCCCGCTGCAATACTTTGCCCGTAAGACCCGAGCCCATAAACTGTTCGGGGATGACCGAATGCGCCAACCTAGCTTCGTTAAGAAAGCTGCATTTGCTTGTCGAGATGAAGTTAACCCGAGACCACCCTTTTTCTTTAGGCTTTTGAACTGTCTCCCATGAGATAAGGTGTATCTTCTTTTTGTTCTCATCGCCACCCCAAAGAAACCTTCTGGTTTTAGCATCAATAGAGTCGCAAGTGGTTCTTGGTATCTTGGCTGTTTGCATACTATAACTGGCCCTAGAGGAGAGTGTAGATTGAATAAGGGTAGCACGGCCTGCGAGGGAGAGATGCTTCGTGCTCCAGCCAGCCAGTCGAGTGTTGAACTTTTCTAGTATGCGATTAAAGGTTTGTCGAGTTACGCGACCATTTATCGTTGGCATACCCAGATAAGTGCCTAAGTCCTCGGTAATTTCGAAACTCAATTTGCCAGCAACCGCTCCTCTAGTGACCGTATTAGTATTCGAGGAGAAAAACACTCGAGATTTTGCCACGCTGAATTTTTCTCCCGAGGCCCGACAAAAGGTATTAAGCACTTTGTTGATAATAATAGTCTGATCAATATTAGCTTCAGCGAAAAGAACCATATCATCTGCAAAGAAGAGATTAGAAATCATAGGGCCGTTACTACAAACTTGGATTGGCTGCCAATGTTGGTTTCGTACTTCCTCGTCGATCAGCTGTTGTAATTTCTCAAGACACATTACAAAAAGATAGGAAGATAGGGGATCTCCCTGTCGAACTCCTCTCGAGGGTTTGAATAATTCAGTTGGCTCACCATTCCAAAGGATTTGCATCCTAGCTGTTGTGACACATTCCATTATCACGTCAAACAAATAAGCAGGGATGCACATATCATTCAACGTGTCCCGTATAAAATCCCAACATAAACGATCATAAGCCTTCTCCAGATCAATTTTTATTGCCATAAAGCCTTTATTACCCTTCTTTTTTCGCATAGTATGGATAACCTCTTGGAATACCACAATATTATCGGAGATTTGACGACCTGGGACGAAACCACTTTGTGTCTCCGAAATTAATTGTGGTAGAACTTTTTTAATGCGATTTGCTAAGACCTTGCTGACGATTTTATAAGAGACATTGCAAAGGCCAATGGGTCGAAATTGTGTAATATATTCAGGACCAATTACTTTGGGTATTAGGACAATATGAGTATCATTAAAATTTTCAGGGAAACCTTTACCTTGTAGAGCTTTTATAACTGTCTCGCAGACAGCTTGTCGGACAGTAGTCCAATTTTTTTGATAAAATAGGGCTTGAAAACCATCCGGTCCAGGAGCTTTAAGCGCACCCATGTTGAAGATCACTTTTTCTATCTCAGCTATGGTATAAGGTCGTGTTAGCCAATCAAAATCATCCCCTGACAATTCCGGGAACAAATCATACGGGACTTCTGCATTAGCGTCATACGCCTCTTCTTGTGTGTACAATTTTTTATAAAACTCCACCACTAGAGATTTGAGCTCATTCTTATTCTCGACCCAAATTCCCTCGCTATTTTTTAGCGCATTTATCTTATTGCGCCATCTTCGAACTAGTGTACTCACATGGAAGTACGATGTATTTTTGTCCCCGTCTCGAATAAAATCTACTCGAGACTTTTGATACCACAAGATCTCTTCCCTTTCCTATACCTCATCGAGCTCCTTGCGCAATCGTGCCTCCAAAATAATAGTTCCTCTGTCTCGACAGGAAGATAATTTTCGTTGACAGCCTTCAATCCTAGCTTTTAGATGTCGCTTCTGTTTAAAAATATTACCAAAGATCTCCTCATTCCAAGTTTGCAACTTGTTCGAAAGGTGGGTAAGCTGGGACGTTAGGTTCCCGTCATGTTGCCAATTTTCTGCGACGAACTCGGAAAATTTCTCATGTGTGAGCCAAGCAGCCTGGAAACGAAAGGGTCTTTGTATCGAATGGAGTGAGGCAAAACCATTCGGCGATATAAGAAGGGGGCAATGATCAGACTGTATAGCTGGTAAATGTTTCACACTCGCATCCCCGAACAACATGCTCCAATTACTATTACATAGCGCTCTATCTAACCGTGCACTTTGTCGGGTCTCAGGTGTGTTGCCTCTGGCCCAAGTATGGGACGGACCAGAGAATTCCAATTCAACGAGAGCACAATTATCAATCCAATTATTAAAGAGATCGCAACGTCTAGCCATGTTACTATCTCCTCCGTGCCGCTCCATTAAACTTCTGGTTTCGTTGAAGTCACCCGCTACCATCCATGGCTGGTTGTTCCTCCTAGCGAAATTTTCGAGTTCTACCTAGAGCTCTCTTCTATTATTAGGATCGGGACTTGCATAAAAAGCCGTAAAGAACCAAGGAGTCTCATTGACCCGGGTTATTTCCATGGTAATATACTGTGAGTGTTTCGTGACGGGGGTAATGCTCACGATATTCGAGTTCCAGTAGACCCAAATACCTCCCCTGAACCCAATAGCATCGACCCGAGAGTGACTATCATAACCAACAATTTTTTGAACCTTTTCCGCGTGTTCTCCCCCCATGTGAGTTTCGATGAGGGCAAACACAGACGGTTTGTAAGTTCGAATAATATCCTTAAGTGCTGCTAATTTAGCTCTACTAGCAGAACCTTGAAAATTCCATACCATACACGTAATGTGAGGTAAGTTGGGCGTCAAACTTGGTATTCTATCCGACATAAGAAAAGGTAGAGATGGTAACTGAGAAACGTAAGAGCGACTTACTAAGGACAGTACCTTATTAACATTCCATGGAATCGACATCTCGACCCATAGACGTGTTGAATTCTCCTGAACTTGCTCGAACGTTAGATTCATTATGTGAGATTACCTCACCATCACCCCCATAAAGGGTACTGCCATCCCCTCCCAAGTTCTGAACATGAATCGTCGATATGGCGGTATCATGAGAACTTGGGTTAAGCTCAAAATTGAATGGTCCTGTGATGGAGATAGGTCGACCACCGTCGAGAAATTCAGGTCCATTGCTAATACTCGAGTTCACTTCTAAAACGGATAAGTTTTCTTTTTGACAGAGGATAGGAGAAACAGAGCTGGTAGATTGGGTGTGAATTGAAACGTTATTAACTAGGTTGTTTGATTTGTTTTGAGTTGCAGGCGGAATAGGGTTGGATTTGTGTAAATTAGTAACGTTTCTTAGGGCTTCTCGGGACACAGGAATTTGATTATGGGAAAGAGATTTTTTTGGAATATTATTATTATTATGTGTTTTATTAGTAGAAGTATTTTTAATTGGTATGAACTTCTTATTTTTTGGCAATTGGGATATATTTATCTCCTTATTACTAGCCACATAAATAGGGGTTGATTGTGTGAAGATTCCCTTGGATTTACCCGAATTATTGCCATTCTCGTTTATCGAATTAAGGGCTCCGAATCTCGAACCCGAATTCTCTTTTGAAGTGCTCCCAAACTCGAATGGCTTCTCTGCTGGTTTCCTCCTTGGAGGCTTGCGGACCATCATCCAGTCACCGAAATCCGACTCCTCTTCCGGACGTAGGCCTGCCTCTAGAGAATTGGGATTGATGATATCCGAATTGTCTATCATAATTGCATTCGAACCATCCTGTTCTAGAGTTTCAGGTGAAGATGTGGGAATACATCCCTCGGATTGGTGACCCATTTTTCCGCATTTAAAACAAATCATCTTCAATCCTTCATATTGGACACAATAGATTTTGCCGTAAAGTCGGAACTTGGAAAGCAGAGGTTTTGTGATATCGACTTCAACACTCAGTCTCGTAAATTGGTCACGTTCAGCTGAGGCTGTATTCCTGTCGATCCTGATAACTTTACCTATCTTTGAACCTACTTTCTTAAGGAACGTTTCATTGAAATACTCCACAGGTAGATTTGGAATACGGACCCAGGCTGTTTGATGCTATCCTCTGAAGGAACGAAGTTGGGTACCCATTTTCGGATGGTGAGATAGTGGTCATCAATCATCCAAGGTCCTTGGGTGATAACAAACTCATAATCTTGACGAGAGGAAAAACGAGCCACATAGTAGGAACTAGTGAGATCTGTCAAGGTTAGTTTACCTTTGATCGACCATTTCGTTTGTAGCTTTCGCATTAAGGATAAATATCCGATCTTTTTGTCGAACATCTTAATAATGAGAGCATGCCGCCAGGGTTTGCGTATGGTGGCTTTTTCTTCTTTTGTAAGATAGATTCTAGGGCAGAGTTTGTCTTCCTCTTCTTCATCTTCAACGTCATCTTCAGAGTCGCTCTCATTTTCATCTGACCAAGAGTTGTCAGACGAATTGGGATTAGTCCTGAATCCCTGTGCCATCGATGAATACGATACAACCGGATTTTGAGGATTTTCAGGGTGGGAATGGTATTCACCGGGGATGGGTTCTGAGATTGCAGAATCTGGTTGGGTAGGGTTTGCGAGGAAATCAGAGAGATGCATAGTCTTCCTCTTAGCATTTTTGGGGAGGGGTGGGAACATATCAGTGCCATTGTCAGAGGAAGACGGAGCCGTTAGGCTGCTGTTGCCATGAGGAGGGGTCTCCGGTGGGAGACCACTTTTAGGGTTACTCATTTGAAACAACAGAGGATTTTCACCTTGTATCTTATCTGATGCCAATGAAGAATATATGTTTCTATAAACTAGTTTTTTATATTTTATGAAATTCATTGAAATCTATAATTGGTGTGGTTCCGAAGAGACTAGTTTATGAGAAATGATATCATATAATCCCTTCATTCACATGGCCTTTCTAAAATGAGTTTTAGCCTAAAGCACAAAGACCAAAGAAAAGGAGCGGGTTAATTATATTATAAGATGACAAGTCGATCAAATTGGGTGTGAAGGATCAAATTGCTCATTAAATGCAATCATGAAATAAAAAGGACAATAGTTGACTGAGACACCCCAAAATGGAATAGGACAACAAATAACCGTGACAGAGGGAGTATCTCTTATTTGTTAAAGCGACAACCAAAGGCAGTAGGTCGATTATACCATTAGACTACAATTGATGGCATAAATTATGAGCTTTATAATAGAGTTTTTGAGCTTAAGTGTATAGTTTATGGTTTTATACATTATGACGGTTTTTTTTTAAAACGTGCTCTAAGGACACATGCTAATTGTTATTAAGAGTATTAAAATGTAAAGTTCGACAATAAATATGACCTTTAAATCTAAAAATGTGTTTTCTTATTTTAATTTACCATGATATTTATTTATCATAAACATTCAATTTAAGTCTTTTTAATATATACCTTTGAGACACATTTTAGAAAACCATTATTATAAAGTTTATCAGATCTTTTATAAAAATATTGAGCTCAAAAACTTATACTCCCTCATATTCATTTTAACTCTCCCCTTTCAAAAGAGCACGCAAATTAAGGGGAAGATTATTTTATTGTAAAATATTGTAGTGGTGTAAGGTAATTGGAGAGATGGAAGGTATTATTGTGGGGTAAGATGATTAAAATAAGTATTGTTGTGGGGTAAGGTTATTAAAATAAGATAAAGTATGAGTATTATGGGGTATTGTTGTGGGGGTAAGGTGATTAAAATAAGTACTCCCTCATATTCTCAATAAATGTCCCATTTGGAGGAGGGCACAAATATTAAGGAATATTGATAAACAATGAAATGTTAAAGGTAGGGGTAAGATTATAGGAGAGAGGGTGTTATAATTAAGAGGGGTAATTTGATAATGAAATGCTAATGATTCCCTCCTTTTTTACACAGCAACTGATTTCCCACCAAAACGAACCAAACTTGGCTGAAACTTTGTTTTTTCATTACACGGTTGCGATATACAGACGATTTCGCTTACAAATAAAATGACATTATAATTATTACACATTCTATTTTCTAATTAAATTACATAATAAAATTACATTACCTTGAAATAAAATTACAGCACACTTAAAATAAAATTACATTAACTCGGGAAAAAATTACAGCACACTTAAAATAAAATTACATTAACTCGGGAAAAAATTACAGCTCCAACTTGAAAGATCGAAAGAGAAAATTGGACTTCAGATTAACTTCAACTTATCTTGATTGGCGTGTCTTAGTTGTTCCATAAGCCAAGTAAACTCAAATTGTCAGTCCAAATGTAAATATCCAACTCACCAACATTGAAAATTGGCACCAAAATTGAAATATGGAGCCAAAATACAAAGAGGGAAATATTTTCGCCAAACCGAAAATTCAAAAGAGTGCAAAGTTCTTTTGTCTATAAATAGCAGGTGTGAAACAAAAAATTCATTTACTAACTTCAGTCCAAAACACATCTTTAAAACATAGAGCTATCAAACAAAAAATTCACCAACATTCAATGAAGAATCTGACCAACTTAGAAAGATCAAAAATAAATGAAACACTATTGAATAACAGCATAAATGAAAAACCAAGACATGGTATTATCAATGAAGTGGCAGCAAGGTTTTCAGTCGACAGGAAAACAATAACAAGGTTATGGATGGAAGCACAAAAACAGAGAACTTCATCCTTACCAGTGAATGTGAGCAGCAAAAAGAAAGGCAACAAAAAGGTGGGAAGAGCAATTTTAGATGAGGAGAAGCTCAAATCAATTGACCTACTGGATAGGTCAACACAACACTCATTGGCCACGCACTTAGGTGTAAGCCAATCAACCGTTTCAAGATGGGTGATGTCAAAACAAATCAGGTCACACACAAATGCACTCAAACCAGGTTTGACTGATAAAAACAAACTTGCTAGATTAATTTTCAGTCTACAACATTTAGTATATCATAAGCACACTAAAATAATTGTTTTCAAAGATCAAAGCAATATTATTCACATGGATGAGAAATGGTTTTCTAAAACTAAACCTACTACAAGGTTTTATTTGGCTAAAGGTGAAACTGACCCACATAGATGTTTACAATCAAAGAGTTTCATAGAAAAGGTGATGTTCATGTGTGCAGTAGGTAGACCATTATATGGGTCAAATGGTGAATTAATTTTTGATGGCAAAATAGGAATATGGCCATTTGTTGTTGAAATACCAGCACAACGAAACTCAAAAAATAGAGTAGCAGGAACAATGGAAACCAAGTGTATTGAGTCTATAAACAAGCAAGTAACAAAAGACATGATAATAAATCGTGTGTTGCCAGCTATAAAGGCTAAATGGCCTTCTAATGTTAGTAAACGCATAATCATTCAACAAGATAATGCCCGTCCCCATTTTAGCAATGATGATCTTGATTTTAAAAGGGCAGCAACATCAGATGGATGGCAGATTGAATTGGTCTATCAAACACCCAATTCACCAGATTTGAATGTCTTGGATTTGGGGTTTTTTAGGTCAATACAATCTCTCCAACAAAAAAAAGGCAATCAAATTGGATGAGTTAATCAGCAATACAATCAAGGCATATGAAGAACAAGATGCACTAAAGCTGAAGTATGTCTGGATAACATTGCAAGCATGTATGGTAGAAGTAATGAAAAAAAAAGGTGGCATAGACTACCCAATTCCACATATGCATAAGACAAAACTAGCAGCACAAGGTTTATTGCCTGAATATCTTGATGCTAACATCGATTTAGTGAAAGAATGCATACAATATGTACAGAATGTTGGTGATCCAAGCACTATAAGTAAATTAGTTAATTCACTAAACAGTTTGACAGAGAATGCAGAAAATCAAGCAAGTACCAGTGACACCAGTAATGAACCAACAGGGGACAATGAACCTGTTGGCACCATTACTGAAGCAGGTTAAGGTAGTAATGACCCAACATTGGAAAATCCCCTTGTTGGTAGCATTAGTAGTTGGTTCGTAGATTTATGTACAGGGGAATGAACAAGCAGAATTTAACATCATCAATAAGCACCATTTTGGACTGTTAGAAGTTATCAAAGACTGGATATGTTATCAAAGTCAATTTTTTGCGCAGATCAAGCAAGAAGCAAGCAAATCAAACAATCAAGAAGGTCACACTGAAGAAGATGTTGTGACTGTATTCAGTTTTAATGTAGAACTTTGCAGCTCTTTTGTAATATTCAGTCATTGACACTAATATGGATATGAACTTCAGAAATGATCAAATGAGTACAATAAGCTTTTGTAAACAAAACTCTTCAATTTTGATGTACATACACAGCCTCATCACTACAAAAGGTGGTGGCATTGTATATGAACATAAAAAATGATAACCAACCAACTACCCTCAACATTAGATCACTGGGTAGATAAAATAAGATGAAACAGAGTATATACGGCCGAAAAAGTTATCATCACTAATCCATTAAAAAAACAGATTAAAAATTAAATACAGGGAGTAATAAATCAACCTCCTAACGGTTCGTCTTCCTGTGTAAGATCAAAACCAGGCCAATAATTAGAAAGATCCTTTATAAACCAACTAGTAATAACTGCATTTTTTCGTACAACCTCCGGATCTAATTCAAGGTCTGAATTAGAAGCATCATCAATTTTACATGCAATATCAAATGATTGTTCCTTCGCCTTCTCCTCATACTCATATTCCAATAAAACCCCAAACTGAGGCCAGATTCTACATAGTTCTTCCATAAACCGCATTCTATTCTTTAGATATTCATGCTTTTCCAACCACTGCTCAATCCCTTCATTCACGATTGTTACAGGCACGATTGAGCGACATGCATCAACATCAGACGAAGTTTCATCAACTTCTTCATCTTCCATCTCCATCTCACCCTCATTTAGATAGAAAGCTTCATAGATCTTCTCCATACGACGAAGATCAAAATCACCAGAAAAAGGTTTAAATTTTTCCATTTTTTTTGAAATTAATCAAAGGAGAAGACAAAATTTTGTGAATCAGATCATTTTTTTGATGAAGATTAAAAGAGGACATGCAAATTTGATGAAGAAATTAAAACAGTTCACGTATTTGATGAAGAATCAGATCATTTTGATGAAGAAATTAAAACCGTTCACATATTTGATGAAGAATCGGATCGTTTTTTTGATGAAGATTAAAAAGGAGATGCAATTTCGATGAAGAATCAGATCCGTTCACATATTTGATGAAGAATATGAGAAGATTTGAGAGACGGATGAGAGAGAATGAGAGGATTTGTGAGGCGGATGTGATAGACTTTGGGTTTCTGGGGGAAGGGGAAGCTATATAAGGCGGGAGGTATTAGGATTAGGCTGGGTTAATTAGGGAATGGGATAATTAGTGGACTCGGTTAGTTTAATAATAGGTTGGGTTAGGGATGGTATGGGTTGTAAATAAACAAAATAGCAAAGGGTAGAAACGTCATTATTCATGTCCAAAAAAGGCAAATGGGACAGTTATGTGAATAGACGGAAATGACAAATGTGACACTTATTGAGAATAGGAGGGAGTATAAAACTTTATTAAATAAGGAAAGGGGGAGAGTTATATGAATAGATGAAAAAGGAAATGGGAAGAGTTAAAATGAATAGGAGGGAGTATAATGTAACTAAAAAAAACATATAAGCTCCTCTAAACATCATTCCATCTTATAATAGCTGAAATTTTATCATAATGTAGTAAATTTAACTCCGTTATTTAGTCTTTTGCTAGTAGGAAGTCTAATTCAGTAGCGCATGAACTTGCTCATTCTCGTCAGCCCGAACTTGGGGTCACTACTACAAATACAGGCAACCACAACGGCCCTTTAACAACGCTTATTCACGAAAATCATCAAAACACGTTGTAGAATTGATTCCGCGAATTTTACCAAACTTAATTACAACGGTTATGTGTTGTTAACCGTTGTTATTGGTTTTAACAACGGGTCATACTTAAACAACCGTTGTTAATGAAAAAACTAATAACAACAGTTAAATTTTAACCGTTGTTAATGGTTTGGCGCCAAATTAGTGAAAAGTAATCACAACAGTTATATTAGAACCCGTTTTTAATACCTTTTAACAACGGTTGTAGACTCAATAACCGTTGTTATTAATATTATGAAAATCTTAAGAACAACATATTGCTTTATTCTGCTATACGCTACAAACACAAACACAAGCTAATACTGCTACTATATCATCCTCCATTCCTCCCTGATCGTCTCTCTGTCTTCATCTCCGTCACTGTTGTCACGTACGTCTTCTCTCCCTCATCGTGTTTATCAATCAGGTATATATATGTTTCTTAGCAACGCTTATAGATATAGGATTTTTTGGGTTATTATCTAATTTGTTGATAATTTAGCTTAATTGCTTTCCTGAATTTCATTTATTTGTTTGCCTATTATTGTATTTTCTGAATTAGTTGCCTATTATTACGAATGTAGAATAATGACTCGAACTTGGATGATTGATGCAAATATGAGTGACCGCACCTACAAGGATGGTTTAGCTGAATTTTATGAATTCGTTTCGAACAATTTGAAAGGTTCTTCTAGTATTGCATGTCCTTGTGAAAGATGTGGTAATATTAGCTATATGGCTTTTCTGGACGTTAAAATACACCTAGAAAAGTGAAGATTTAGTCGATCCTATACACTTTGGATTTTTCATGGGGAATCATTAGAGGAAGAGAATAACTTTGAAGAAGATGATGTTGAGGTACACGAAAGGCTAACTGATGATCCTGAGTTTGCCGAGTTTTTTGAGTTGGAAGAGTTGGAAGTAGAGAAGTTGAATGTTGGGTCTATAGATAATGAAGAGAATGATGATGAGTCATTGCTTTTGAAGATGTAGGTGATGACACTAGTAATTGGGATGACCTTAACAACATGTATGAGAAGTTGTGTGAGTCTGAAGCACCTCTGTATCCTGGTTGTAAGTTCACAAAAATGTCGGTTGTGGTGAAGTTGTATAATATCAAGGGAGCAAATGAGGTGAGTGACACGTGTTTCACTAGTTTCTTAGCCTTGATAAAGGAGTTGCTTCCTGATGGTAATGTTCTACCTGTTAAGACATATGAGGCGAAAAAACTAATAAGAGGAGTGGGTATGAAATATGAGAAAATACATGCATGTCCAAATGATTGCATATTGTATCGGAAATTATATCAAAACTTAACCAATTGCCCTAAATGTTTGGAGTGGCGTTATAAGGATAAGGAAGGGATCCCGGCTAAGGTGTTGTGGTATTTTCCATTGATACCAAGAGTCATAAGGATTTATGCGAATCCCGATGATGCAAAAATGTTAACTTGGCATGAAACAGGAAGAATAAATGATGGAAAGCTAAGACATCCGGCAGATGGTAAGCAATGGAAATCGTTTGACGCTAAGTATCCCGAGTTCGGCAATGAACCTAGAAACTTACGTCTAGCGCTGTCCACTGATGGAATGAACCCATACGGAAACATGAGTAGCCAACATAGTACTTGGCCAGTAGTGTTGGCTATTTATAACTTACCTCCATATGTGTGCATGAAAAGAAAGTATTTGATGTTGTCGTTGTTAATTTCCGACCCTAAACAACCTGGAAATGATATAGATGTATATTTGGAACCTCTTCTAGATGATTTGCAATTGTTGTGGGATAGTGGGATAGAAGTATTTGATGCATATAAGAACGAAACTTTCAATTTGAGAGCGATGTTATTGTGTACAATAACTGACTATCCGGCTTATGGCGACCTTTCTGGGCACAAAGTTCATGGGAAAGAGGCTTGTCCATTGTGTGGGGAGGATATCGAGTCTGAATACTTGAAGTCTTCTCGTAAGTATGTGTATATGGGAAATAGGAGGTTCTTGTATCATGAGCATTATTATCGCAAGATGCAGAAAGCATTCAATGGAAGACAAGAACTTCGTCAACCTCCTAGAATTTTGAGTGGGCATGAAGTTTATCAGAAAGTAAAGCATATTGAGATAGATTATGGGAAGAAGAGCGGCTCTAAATTGTCTACTCGTGGGTATAAGAAAAGATCCATATTTTTTTATAAACTTCCATATTGGCCTCGACTGGAGGTCGCATTGCCTCGATTTCATGCACATTGAGAAAAATGTCCGTGATAATATTATCAATACCCTTCTGAATGTTCCTGGTAAAACAAAGGATAACGCCATTTTAGGGAAGATATGAAAATGATGGGTATTAGGCTAGAGTTGGCACCACAGAAGAGAGGTAATCGTACATTTTTACCGCCATCAGCTTTTACCCTTTCACGGAATGAGAGAAAAGAGTTTTGTGCATGCTTGAATGGAATTAAAGTGCCACATGGTTATTCGTCGAACATCAAAAGCCTAGTGTCGATGCAAGACCTAAAACTCACCGGGTTAAAGTCACATGATTGTCACACTTTGATGCAACAATTACTACCTGTGGCTATTCGTTCCATTTTACCTGAAAAGGTAAGATATGCTATAATTAGATTCTGTCTCTTCTTCCAGTCCATATGCGAGAAAGTCATCGATCCCGATGACGCGGATTCATTGCAGGACCTCGTTGTAACCTCTCTTTGTCAGTTGGAAATGTATTTTCCACCCTCTTTCTTCACTATCATGATTCATCTGACCATTCACTTGGTTAGGGAGATTTTGTACCTTGGGCCCGTGTACTTGAGATACCAGTATCCTTTTGAAAGATTGATGAAAGTCTACAAGGACTATACATCTAATCGGTATCGTCCGGAAGGTTGTATTGCTGAACGCGCTATTTTAGACGAAGCTCTTTCATATTGTTACGCTCATCTCTCCCCTGAGGAGTTGATTGGCGTTCCTAAGAATCGTCATAGTGACTGGATGACCGGAAAAGGTATTAGGGGCCGGGTTGAAAAAATTGTGACACGTGAAATGTTGCATTTAGCACACATGTATGTGCTAAACAACGAAGATGAGGTGCAACCTTATATTCAACAACACAAAGATGAGCTCAAATACGATCACCAAAACAAGACCGAGAAGTGGATTGCGAACGAGCATACGAAGACGTTTCCAGAGTGGTTTAGGAATATTGTCTTACGAGTATCTGATCAAACCGGTGATGACATCTCTCCTAGGTTACTACGTCTTGGTTTAGGTCCAAATGCCAGGGTCACTTTTACAACAGTTTTGCCATTAATGGATATACTTTTTACACCCGCGAGCAAGATGAGTTGAGCACAATGCAAAATAGTGGTGTGAGTTCTGAATTTGAGGCAATGCACTTTGCTACTTCAAAAGATAAAAAAGCCTATTTGGGGAAAATGCCTTTATTATGGTGTTATTCAAGAAATATTGGTACTAGATTATTACATTGATTTCACAATGCCTTTGTTTCGATGTAACTGGGTTGATAACAACATCCATTGTGTCCGAAAGGATAAGATGGGATTTACGTTGGTCAATCTGGGTAAGGTTGGCAATAATAAGGATGATCCTTTCATAATGGCATCCCAAGCTAAACAAGTGTTCTATGTCACCGATCCTATGGATAAGAAGTGGTCTGTTGTACTGTCTATAAGGAGTAGAAGGAGTAGTCCATCCGATAATGGTGATGATGATCAGGATGTCGTTTTTGAGGGAATGGATCAGTCTACCACTGTATCTTATTTCGACGATGTTGACACTGATCATGAGGACACTGAAAGCATCTATATGCGTGATGACCATGGTGAAGGTATTTGGGTTAACGAAGAAACTACGACATCCAAGAAACGCCCCCGATCCCGAGATAGTTCATCGGGACACGATGATATGGACGACCAACATTTTGAGTCATTTTCGGACCAATAATTTGATGGTTTAATTTATTGGTAAATCAATAATGGTCATTATATTGTTAAATAAAAATTCCCAAATTTGCATGGCATGGTAAATCCCGTAGCTTAGATATGCAAAGATGCATGCATGCTTTGGTGTTGTCTTATTTTCTTGATCTTATTATTAGATGTGGATGCTGGTGTTGAAATTGCTTTGAATAATATATGGTGCTTCACACATTACAGTATGTATTGTTACAGTTTGGACCGTAATGGAATTACATAATTTTAAAAAAAAAAAAAAAAAAGGTTCAACAATAACAACGGTTATATTTAAATTACCCGTTGTTAATACTTTCAACAACGGGTGTAGTACCTCTACCCGTTGTCAATGATTTTTTTGACATATTTCATTTTGGCGCAAATTTGGTGAAAATATATTACAACGGGTATATTTTAACCGTTGTAATAAACTTTTGACAACGGTTGACTTTTATTGACCCGTTGTTAGTAACATATAACAACGGTTCTTCTCTAAGCACCCGTTGTCAATAGTTTGTCTTAATAAAAAAACTAATTTAGAAACCCATACAGTATGCCATACACAAACACACACAACATTAGTTCAACCGTTGGTATCCTGAGTTAATTTTTCTCTCTTCCTCGCTTTCTACATTTTCGTTGTCGGCCGTCGCCCAATTTCCGACGCCCAGATTCCGTTTCCTTCCCTTATCATCCTACTTGTTCTCTTTATCATCATCATCATCAGGTATGTTCACTTTAATTTTGTGTTTCGTCATTAGGGTTTTAAGACGATCATCTTGTTTCTTTTTCATGCATCTGTTTGTTTTTCGTCTTCTTTGTTATCTTTATCATCCCGCATCATCTACTTCACTCCTCTTATTAGGGTTTAGGATTTTAGAAGCTCAATCTGTTGTTTTAAATTTTCATTCCTATTAGGGTTTAGGGTTTTAGATAATACTCTGCATGTACGTTGTTAAGTTGTTCATTTCCTATATCATTCATATTTGGGTTTTAGGATTATCATGGGTGAAAAACGTAAAAGAAGTCAAAAGAATAATAAGCCTGGTGATAATAAGCCTGGTGAGAGTGGTGCTAGAAGTGCCAGAGAGTCCTTGCAGCTATAGCCGCTAAACAGCCGTTCAAAATAACATGGAGTGAGATGGGTTTCCCTACTGGTCCAAATGCGGGTCTTTTTTCCAGTTGGATTGGTACTTGCACAAGACAGTTTGTGCCTATCCATTTAGATGATTTTAGAAATTTGAATCCAAAATTGGCGGAGTTATACTTGGCTCGTGTAAAGGAAGGCTTTATTATACCCGATGAAAGCCATGATCCGTATTTAATGCATAAGGCAGCGGATGTCCACAGGCAGTGGAGGTGTGACGTTGCTAGGGATTGGTTGTATGTGGACAAGGCAACGGGGGAGATGCGTAAGAGCCCACCGGAAAACAAGTGTCCCACCATCAAGCAGAACAATGGGATCTTTTCAAAAGATGAGAACTACCGAGAAGTTTCAGTTAAATATCCTCGCCTTTTAACGATTTACCTATCATTTTTTTAATTAATGAGTCCTTTATATAATCTTTTTATTATCTCATCTACTTGCGCTTTTATATAATTATTTGAAGGCCGTTAGCAGAAGAAATCGTGCTAACATTTCATGCAAGAAGGGGAAATGGTATGGTTCTCGAGGCGGTTCTGAAAAAGATAGAAGAGAACCTCGTAAGTAGCATGCATTATTCCCCTGTGAGACTTTATTTTTTTAATCACACTTGGACTTGCATAAATGTTACCATGTTAATGTTACCATGTTAATGTGTAGGTGGCAAAGGGAGTGAAAGAGGTGGATCGGCATGTAACTTATAAAGAAGGGCACACGCCTAAAGGATCCCGGTCGCGTGACAAATATGATGAGGAAGTGTTGGCCAACATAGTAAGCATTATTTTATTAAGACGAGTTCATTACTAACTTTATTAATTTAGTCACAAATATAATTTGAAGTTTATTTAATATATTATAGGACAACGTATTGAAAGAGGTAGAAGAAGGGAAATTCACTCCCAGTGGTCGTAATGACGTTCTTGCTAGAGCGATCGGCCGACCCGAACATCCAAGTCGTTTGAGGGGCGTCCCGTTACAGGTTGGAGTAACGAAATATTATGGGAAAACTGCCCAGATAAAGAAGAAAAGGAAGACTAAGTCTGAGAAGGCTGACATGGTAACATTTATTCTATTATTTTCATTTAAGTTCAATTCACATGTTATTGTTGGGATAAAAATTGCGACACATTACATTCTTGGCAAGCGACTTGATTAATGGCATCCGTACTACTAAAGCTGAATGCTGGAGGTAAGCTTTCCGAAGATGAAGTGAAGATGATGGAGGATGTCATTTCTAAAGGGGGTAATAATAAGGTACAACAGATTGGTCAAGAGGCCGCTACTACCTTGGCAATACATGAGAAGGAAGTATTGGTCAACGAGATTCAGAAAGATCAGGTACCTAATAATGCTTTTGAAGTTGTAACAACTAAAGCCGATCAGGTACCTAATACTTTCTTATTTTTCTTTTCTTTTTTTTTTTGGGTAAGATCAGGGGGTGTGTTCCCTGCCAGCTCTAATTCTATAACTTCTGACATGGTGCCATTGGTTAATTTTATTAGGTAAATAATGGGTCTGAAAAGGAGATGCAACTTGAGAAGACGGCTGATGGAAAACAACATACATCCCCTTCAAGTCAGTTCCCTGTTTTCAGTAAGGTATGCATGAAGTGTTTAATTAGTTAAATTTATATGAATGCTGAAGTTTGTGCAAAAATCGGCCTGAGACAGAAAGCGTTTTTGCAAAATCTTTTGAATGCTGAAGCGTTTTTGCAAAGATATAATAAGGGTAATTTGATAACTTATACCTTGAATATATCAGTTTTTCAAATCTTATACCTAAAATAATTTTCTTTAAAATCTTATACCTAAAATAACATTTTCTTACAAACTTGATACCAAATCTTATAAAAATCCCTAAATTAACGATTTTGTCCTTACTAATTTGATGGTTTTAGTGGTGGTAATCGTAGATATGTGTGTTAATGGGTGAGGCAAATGATAACAATGTTTAATTAGTAAGAGTAAACTTGTCAATTCAAGGCTTTTTTTTCAGATTTGGTATAAAGTTTGGAAGAAAATGTTATTTTAGGTATAAGATTTTAAAGAAAGTTATCTTAGGTATAAGATTTGAAAAAGTGACTTATTCAAGGTATAAGTTATCAAAATACCCATATAATAATGTATGTGTATATTCTTCAGGCCGTAAACAAGAGGTCAGTTATTCTTGCTGACCCTAAAACCGAAAAGCCACATGTGCGTGTTGGCCGGGGTCTCGTAGAAATGCACACCAAATCTGCAAAGCAATGAAAACGTAGTTCATGGCGAAAAACTTTTGCCGAATCATACCAAAGTAGAGATAACTACAGTCTTACCAGGCCATGAAAACTTGCAAACCGCTGTCCCGATTCGTGACGACATTACCATTCTGGGAGATGCGCTTGGAAGTTTCATCCAATGGCCTGAAACTCACATCTACTTGGCTCGGACGTCTCCGCCTCGTGCGGAAAGCAGTTGGGGTTAGAAGAAATACCTTTATATATATGTTAAATTTTTAATTGTTGAATGTTTTTATATGTTAAATTTATATGTTATTTTTTTTTGTAGGGAACAAAAAACCCGGCTTTGGCGGATAAGCCTAAGTCCACAGACATGCCAACGACCTCGTCGAGACAACAACTTGATGAGGTATTTAATTAACTTCTCCATTTTTTTAAAAACCTCGCTCCCTTTATTTATATTTTTTCTGTATTTATAAAAAGCATGGTAATTTTGTGTAGGGGACAAAAAGACCCGATAAACCTAAGTCCCCAGTCTTACTCGCTACTACCTCATCATTGAAAGTTAGGAGTTTAAACGACAGACAATATAAAGGGAAGGATTACATGGGATATGTAAGAACAGTGACGATGAGGAAACTGCATGAGGAGGCTGCCCATCGCATAGCAACCGAGCAATTGATAGTTATTCCGCTCGAGGAGGATATTCTTGGGGTTGAGCGCCAAGCACTTCTATCATGGGATATGCTAGCCGTATGGGCTGGCCTAGACCAGATTGATATCCAACACGTATTTGTTTGGATGAAGTAAGTTTCTTAATAAATAATTTCATATTCTAATATTCTGACTACTAGATAGTGTTTTAAATACCGGAATTAATACCGTAATAATGTAGGATATTGAAATTGAGAGTGATCCCCGAGAAGAATATTCCATCTGATCAATACGGATTCCTGTGCCCCTTTATTTTATCTTTATTTATTGCGGATTTCTCGTTCCAAGACCGGGTAGATTATATTGCTCAGCAATTGGCGACAACCAAGAAGCTGATTTTTGGCGCTTATAATGAAAAAGGGTAATAAACAAATTAATATTACGTTTCCCTCTACAATTGCATTTTCATAACTAATATATGTACTTGTTAATAATGATGATGTCTCTTGATGTAGGACTCATTGGGTGCTAGCAGCCATCATGCCGATAAGGAATAAAGTTTTCTGGTTGGACTCTTTACATCATCAACCAAGCGAGACTTTTAAGTGCTTGATTAATATGTATGTTTATAATACTGATTTATTTATAATAACATTTTCAATTTTTATTTATAGAAAAAAGCTCTTTCATATTTTTGCCCCTAAAAAAATTAGTTCCTGCCTCCTTTTTTATTTTTTAAAAAAAGGGCCTTTGAGAAGAAAAGAGCAAACGAGCAGGATCAACCCACGAAAGATTCTGATGTTGGCCCTGATTTTATTACGATAACAGGGGTACGTGCTCAAATACAATAACATTAAGTGCAAAATCTGTGTTTAATACTAATACAATACCTAAAGTTCAAGATTCTGATGTGAGCCTTCTCTCGTCTGTTTTTTTTTATGTAATAATAGGCCCCTCGCCAGCCAGATAGCATACAATGTGGATACTACGCTTGTCGGTTCATGTTGGAGATTATTAGGCGAAGATATCTCATTATTCCAGAAAAGGTTAGTAATAATTTAAACATGTGTTTATTACTTCTTTTTAAATTAGAGCTAATGTTGTCTTGCTTGCTGCTATATATACCATGATGTTGCTAATGTTGTCTTGCTTGCTGCTATATATACCATAATGTCTTCTCTTTGTTTTTTCCGCAAAGATGCAATCAACCCGTCACAACAGTTGAGCGACTCAAGTATAGATATAGACGAGGTAAGAGACATGTGGGGCAACTACGTCTTAGAATATAGAAATGCATGATACTCATAGTTTAGATCAACTTATTAGTAAATTTTTTGTTGAAGTTAGAGAATGATTAGTTCATGTAAATTCAACTCCTTGTAATTATATATATATATATATATATATATATATATATATATATATATATATATATATATATATAGAGATAGGTTCAGATAAGTCCACAAATTTGGTTGAGTCCCTAAGTCCCATTCTTAGCCAATCATTTTTGAGTGTAACTTTACTGATTTATGAGTGTAACTTTAGCCATTTAATGATTTGTAAGTGTATCTTATCTTTTAAGGCTAACTTATATACACAAATTTGAATTTGTAAATTAAAATTTATGTAATTTTAACAAAAATCTATGTAACTTTAGTGTCTTACGAATATAACTTTAGTCATTGGGAGTGTAATTTTAGTCGTCGGAGTTATAACTTTTGTAATATGGTGGTTTGTATGTAAAACTTTGAGTTTATATACTTTTATGAGTGTAATTTTAGTCATTTGAGGTGTAATTTTAGCCGTGAAAAATGTAACTTTAGTCATGTGGTGATTTTTATGTATAAATTTGAATTTATATACTTTTCCGAGTGTAACTTTAGTCTTTGAAGTCGTAACTTTAGTCGTTGAAGTTGTAACTTTAGTCGTATAGTAGTTTAATGTAAATATTTGAATTAATATACTTTTCTATTGTAAAAGTAGAGTGTAACTTTAGTCCGATACGAGTGTAATTGTAGTCCGATACAACTGTAACTTTAGTATGATAAGGCTGTAAATTTAGTTTGATAGCTTGTAACTTTAGTTCGTCAAGTGTGTAACTTTAGTCCGCTAAGTGTGTAACTTTAGTCCGACAAGAAGCTAATACAACCATGACCACCACCACCACCACCACCCTCAGATCTGGAAAAAAAGAAAAAAAAGGAAGAGAGGGAGGCGGCTATACACCACCACGCATCACGCACCACAAACACCATCCCCCACCCATTCTCCACCGCGGCACCACCATAAAAAAAACAGAAAAAAAACGAACAAAAAGACACACCAAATTCACCCATCAACAACCAACAACACCCACAACTTTTTTTTAAATCTGGAAAAAAAAGATAGGAGAAGAGGAGGAGGCGGCGTGGTGGCAACAACCAACCACCATCCCAATCTTCTGCCCCCATCCCCCACGTCAACAGTAAAAAAAAAAAAGAAAAAAAAAACCACCAGAAACCCACCACGACACCCACCACGACACCACCATTAAAATAACACAAAAACTGAAAAAAAAAATGGTAACAACTCACCCATCAACAACCAACATCAACAATCATTTCAATTTTCGAGATCTGAAAGAAAAAAAGAGAAAAAAGAAGGGGAGGAGGACGGATGGTGGCGGGGTAGGCGGCTGCAAGAGGGAGAGCGACGGGGGTGTTGTTGTCGGTGGTGGGTAGTGGCTGTCGTGGATGGTAGTAGAGAAGGAGGAGGGTGTGTTGTGAGGGAAAGATCGGAGGGAGAGAGAAAGTGGGAGGAAGAGAGAGAATGAGAAAAGTGTGTTGTGAGGCAGTGAAATGAGAGAGCTAGGGTTTTGGAGTGTTTTAATCTAGACCCTTTATTTTGATCTAATCTTGGCCATTCATTTATTTGATCCAAAGGTCTAGATTGGGACTTATGGACTCAACCAAAATAGGTGGACTTACATGATCCTTTCTCTATATATATATATATATATATATATGATGCTGCTGTTGTGGTTGAATTGAATCTATTGAGTTCTGATGAACCCAATTTGTGATTTATCTTTGTGTCTTTGGTATATGGTGTCATTGATATATGCGAGGTTTTTTGAATGGCATGAAACAAATTTAATTTTTCAAAAAATTAGGAGTTCGCAATAAAAACGGTTACTAAAAAAAACCGTTGTGAATCCTTTCACAATGGTTAATAAAAATAACACCGTTGTGAATGACTTTCACAAATACCCGCGCATAATATTCAACAACAGGTTTTAATCGAAGAACCGTTGTTAAAAGTCTTCACAATTTTGGAGGTAAAATTACAACAACGGGTATTAAACTAAGAACCGTTGTTACTAAAAATTTCAACAACGGGTATGTAGCATAAACCCGTTGTTAAAAGACTTCACAATTTTGGAGGGAAAGTTACAACAACGGTTATACATACGACAACCGTTGTTATATTATTCCCTCCAAATTTTTGAAACACTTTCCACAACGGTGAACAGTCAACAACAACGGCTTTTAACCGTGGTGAATACTTTAGACAACGGTTTCCTTAAATAACCAAACCGTTGTAAATACCTTCTACAACGGCCGCTTTAACAACGTCCGCTTTTTGTTTTTACAACGGTTTTTACCCGTTGTTATAGGCTGTATCTGTAGTAGTGGGTGCATTACTGGTCGCCTTTCCCGAGCAGGGTCGTCTCAAGAAAAGTGGAGGCCCAGTGCAAGAAAAAAAATGAGGTCAAATTCCAAAAACTTGCGTCGCAACCGTCTGTGATACGAAGTATAAAAAATGAGATCATATGAAAACGGAAGTATAAAAATCAATCTCCGACTCTTTATCCTTCCCCAAATAGCTACAAATGCATTAAATTTTAGAACAGAATTGAAAATTTTCAATTCAGAAAACAAATAAAAAATAAGTTAATAATATAAAAGAAAAATAACGACAAGATTCGCAATAAATCGATATTATCATCCAAAACAGAATAAGTAACCCAATCTAATTATATACATATACTAAAACCTTTTTACATCACACGATAGTTCAAATTATAGTTGTGTTGTGTAATGTTTATAATCGTGAATACATAAAATATGGAGTATGAAATTCATTAAAATTAAGAAGAGTATTACCTATTTAATCTCTTTGAAAATCAAGTGTGAAACTGCAATTTTATAGGCAATCGAAACTCAAACGGAAAGATTTGTTAAAAATTGATTTGGGCTAAGTTTATTGGAAATTAAAGAGCAAATCTAATTTTTTTGGGAAGGAGATTTAATTATTTAGGGAAGGAGGTTGAGAATTGGAATAGTCAGACATGATTGAATATGTGGCGTCATTATTTCATTGCTTAAGTTTCTTTTTTTTTTTTTTTTTTTTTTTTTTTTTTAACAATCACAGTAATGTAAGGATTTGGGCCCCCAAATTTTGAGGCCCAGTGCCAGTACACATAGAGCACCATGGCTTAGACGGGCCTGTTCCCGAGTTATATTGTGGCTATTGTAAACCCGTATGGGTTTCCCTATAAAAAATTTTACATATAAGCTTCTCTAAAAAACTCTCTCAAAAAAAAAAAAAAAAAAAAACTCTCTAAAAATACTAACCTCTATCAATTATATTTGGGGCTTCAATCGGTAACCAGTCGATGTTAAGCCTCAATACTGTTTCATTTTTCAATCAATAGTATGGATATCTATCTTTTAGTCAACAAAAGTCTCCTTTCAGAGTTTTTTTTAAATCGTTTTTCAGTCCCTTATTTCAGGGGGTTTCCATTTATTTGCACCATTATGAACTCGTAACTAAGAGATATGAGCAGTTAAAATCAATTTTATGAGCAGTTAAAATCAATTTTGAGAAAAATAGGGTATTTGAGGAAAAAACTAGTTTTGGAGCCGTGAAAATCACGGAATCGTTAATAATTTATTGTTTTAATCAACTTAAAGATTATGGACTGTGAATGTTTATCTTCCAACAAATATTTAGGCGTTATTTTAAGTTCTCTTTATTGATTGAATGAATTAGAGTGTTTAGACTGACAAAATAAAATCTCAAAGGTGTTTAAGGTAGACAAATAGAGATATTGTGATAACACAAGAGATGATAATCGTAGACAAAAATATGACAATGTGTATAGGTAGTATAAATGAGGAGGGAAGCCAAAAATTCATCATTTAAGAAAAAAAGTTAGATATTAAATTAGTAGAATGTATTAATTATTAATAGGTATAAAGATGAGAGGAAACTAAAAAGTTTATTACATTTACATTTTTTTTGTCACATTAAAATTTGTCATTTTAGGTACCATTTAATTAAATTGTATAGATTTACTTATAGATGAGTGAATGAAATCAATGTCATGTAACTATAAATTGATAATCCACGTCACATTAAAATTTCCATGTTACATTTAATTAAATTTGTCATTTTAAGTACCCCTTTAATTAGATTGTATAGATTATAGATGGGGTTTTAGGGCCACCGCATGAAACTTCATAGTGAAAAGAGTTGCATATTCAACTAATAAAAGTTGCTTAAGGTAACAGTTGTTTTGATATGTGAGTATGTATCATCCTCCTGCAATTTGAAAACACAAAAATAATTAAAAATAAGATTCTAATTAATTCAATATACAATAAAGAAAAAAAAGTAAAAAAAAATATTCTAGTTATCTATGTAAACTTTACATACCAATTTTTGGAATAAAATGAAAATTTTGATTGTTATATAATGGTGAGGGGAAAGCAAAAAGATCATCATTAAATAAAAGTAATAAAGTAAAATAAATAGGGTAAATTGATGACTAAAGTTATGAGAGGGAGATAAAAAGTTTGAATCAATTTTTTTTAATTTATTTTGTATGTTTGAGACTTTATATTTTTTAATTTTTTTTTACTAATAAGCATGTGACACATGATAATAAAAAATGAATTCTTTTTATGACACATGACTTAGTGAGATGACTTAGTGAAATATTTAGTCTTGTCTTTTTATAATATTGTACTTTACATACTAATTTTTTGAATAACATGAAAATTATGATTATTGTTATATAATAGCGAGGGGAAAGCAAAAAGATCAACATTAAGAAGATAATAAAGTTAAAGTTAAATAAATAGGGGAAATTGATAACCAAAGTTATGGGAGGGAGATAAAAGGTTTGCATCAATTTACTTTTTTTTTTTTTTGGAACTTATATTTTTAATTTTTTTAAAAAATTTATGAATGAGGTGAAATATAAGGTTTTGTTTGTCATGTTGAACTCAAAGCTGGTAAGAATAGAAACTATACATATATGAAAATTAAAGGGTTAAACAGATTAAAAAAATGGAAAAAATAAAACAATAGGCGAAAGTAGTAACTTACAACATAACAATAAAACGTTCACATCAATGAAGATCATGACATTGAATCCTATAAAACACAACAAAATAAAGAAGTTAGACTTAATTTACTAATAGAAATATTAAAAAAACCATAAAAAAAACAATATCAATATATACACAAAAGATATGTAATTTCACTTCAGAGATGGAGTATATATATAATAAAAAATGCTATAACATTCATTAAGATTAAGAATTTAAGAGTAAGATGAAAGATTGAAATTAGGTTACGAATGGGAGAAGAGGAAAAACAAAAGTGGAGTAAATGCATAATAAAACATCTTGAATGTGTTATTATTATTATTATTATTATTATTATTATTAGAACTTAATTAGACATGAAATATTATAGCATATTAGGAGGTTTTTGAGAGTTGTCACATGGCAATTAAAGACTACTCAAGTTAGTCTTTTAATGGTATTTTATAAATGATTTAGCTAGTCATTTAACTATATTGTATAGATAGAAATATATTTCAACGCCGGCAATCAAAAGGCATTTTGGCAAAAAAATTGGGCAAGATGATATTTTGAAAATTGTATATGTAGTTGATTCATATGTGGGCGGAATAAAAGAACAGGGATTACTAATCCGATTTTGGTTTTTTTTTTTTAAATAAGGAAAAAAGAGTGGATTAAAAAAATAATTTATTGCTAGGTGGCTTTTAGTCGATGTCTACGTGACATTTAATAGGTGTTTCAAGTGGACTTTTAATAAAATTTTATAGATTAGAGTGACACGTGCATTAAGATGTGGCATTGCAAATGCATACGTGGTTTTTCCTTATTCTACGTGGCATTGTCTGCGTGGCCTTTTGAGGCTAGCCTTTTAATAAGATTTTATAGATGTAAATTTCAAGGGTGCCATAGAGTTTATCCGTAAATTTTATGTTAAATCAAATTTTAAAAAATGCCATAAAAAAGTGTTGTAAATGGTATACTTCGCAATCATATATGCTCGGGCGAAGCCCAGCACCAACCATATCATTAAAGTTTGCGAGAATTACATTTTAGGGGATTCGAACTTGTGACCGATTGTCAAAATAGTTTGCAAGAATCTTGTAAATTCAACCCCAATTAGTAATCATTCTACTTTCTATTTGATTTTAATTAATTTTTGTTTGCTATAAATTAGGTTTTTTTTTTAATTTTAATTACAATTAGCAGGATTGCGATATGGTACTGAAGCGAAAGCGATAGGGAGATGAGTTCTGAAGAAGAGAAGGAGTTTTTGAATGAGGTACTAATTTTTAGGAATTATTATTGTAATTATGATAGTTTTGGATGGTTGAGTGAGTTGTTATTTGATGTTTTGATTGTTTTTTAATTTCGTAGGTGAGTGAAGAAGATGAGGAATTAGGTGCCGATGATGGTAGTTACGAGGATGATGGGAATGACGAGGACGGGGATGAGGATGGCGAGGGTAGGGAATTTGTGATACCGAAAGACGATGAGATGGAGGAACTTGAGAAAGAGTATCGGGATCTTCAAAATAGGGAGGAGTATGTTTTATTTTGTTCAAGTTCTGATTTTCGGTGTGGAAACTAATTTGTTTTGATTATTAGATATATGAGGAAATTGTTGTAATACGATCCCCTTCCCTTCTCCTTTGCAACGGCTCCTTGCCATACATAAGCCCCTTGTATATTTACCTTATTTACATGATTTATAGCTGTTGTAGATTATTCTATTTCCTTGTATACTTTCATCCCACAAGTATATATATGTACATATCCTTTTGTAAACAAACACATCAATAAAATACATTCTATTATTCTCTATTGTTCTCTATGCAATCTTCTATTCTCTAAATTATAATATGGTATCAGTTTCTAGGTTATTCTTATTCTGAAAATAAAACAAAACAGACGATCATCTACTTCTCTGCCTCTTCACCATGACTAATTCTACTGATTCTTCTCAAACTTCGTCTTCAATCTCGGTTTTACAAGTTGAAAATCCAGGCACAAAAATCACCCATGTCATCTTCAATGGAAATAATTATGATGAGTGGGCTCGCGCTTTCCGTCTTGCTCTCCTTGCTAAAGACAAAATGGGTTACATCGACGGGTCAATCACTAAACCCTCTGAATCCGCCACCGACTTCAAAATCTGGCGTTCTACTAACGCGCTTGTGACTGCCTGGATGTAACACCCCCATTTATTTAAGGGCCTGAACTAGGACTCCTCAGATAAATGACGGTGTAACCATCTCGGAAACCCGAGGCAGTAGATAACAAAGGAAAGAAACACAGTACTTTATTAAATGCTTATAGTGAGATTACAACTGGAATTAAAACAAAGTCTCCAAAATATGACCAAAAGATGAAGTCTGATAAAACTACTAGTAAGACTAAGGTGGGCTAGGCACTAAGTCCGTCATCCAAGCTCTCTTCCCGGCCAGCTCCTATCAGTCTCTGAGATACCCATCAATCTGCTCCCCAATAATTGGATCATCACGGGCATACACGAATACACGGGTCGGCGCGAAGGCCGAGTAGGGAAAACAATTAGACAACAAAATATAATATGCATGATCCTCCGTCACCTCCATCTCCATCTCAACTCGTATCTCATATCTCATTCCTCATATCTCATAACCCGGACAACCCAGCCATACCGATCCCCCCTAGACTATATATATCGACCGTAGCCGATCTGCCCGGCTCGCGTTGAGGACACCAGGGCAAGTCTGCGAACCCGCTGGGCCTTATCACAACATCACATCGTATCTCAACATCGTCACCACCACATCGTCCTCCAACTCCAATGCATATGAAATGCTCAACAGTAATTAATGCAATGCAATATGTATATAAATCACGAACCGATAAATCATAAAGTCATGCCGATTACCGATGTTGTGATATCATACTCAATACGATCAAATCAATCAATCACCTTCCCGAATATAAATGATAACGTAATTCAACCACCATGAAACAAGTCAACACAATTCGATCAATGACGATAATAGGACAAGTGTATTTCCCTACCTCAAAGTGCCAAAAATTCCAATTAAGCGATTAAGCGATCCAGAAAGTAAAGCAATGAATTTGACTATCGATCCTTCACGAATCCGTCACCTAAAACAATTATAATAATTATAATTACTAACTACTAAATATAGTAATTTCCCAAACTAGAAGCTTTCCCGAAATATAATCCCGACACCAACTTGTGCCCAATTGTTAACTAAAATAACCCGATTAATATTTGACCCACTTCCCAAAATAGGAAGTTATTAAAGTATAATTTCTTAAAATGGAAACCTTCCCGATATAGTAACTTTTCTCTTTTAACAAACCCGACTCAAAACCCGACTTGAATTATTTAACCGACTCGGGAATTAATTAAATAAATTATTTAATGACACGGGGATTAAATTAATTAATTATGAATACGACTCATTACGAATACAACGATTACATTATGAAAAACCCGCTTCTAAACCAAAACAGCCCGTCATCGCACTACCCCCCCCCTTCACACGCACTCACGCACCACCACGCACCACCTCACCACCGTGTCAACCACCGCAGACCAGTCCCCCACTTCAACCCACCATCAACAACCAACCCCACCCTGGTCGATCGCCGCCGTAGTCGAACCAGGGTCGCTAACCTGGCCGGTTCACCACCGCGCATCCCCAAACACCTCCTTTTCTCCCCTGACCACCGCCACAACCAACAACCATTAACTATTCTATCACCACCATTCAGCTCGCCGCCAACCCACGAACACAGACACCACAAAGACCACCGTTTCGACCTCCCCTAGTCCACGGTGGTGCCACCCAAAACCCACCTGTCTAAACTCCCCTGAAAACCCGTGTAATAACCCGTTTCTACCACCCATGTCGCTGCTGCCTTTTTCCGCCATTATCACCACCAACAACCACCCTAAACACCACCAATACACTCGCCCCTTACCACCCATTACCAATACCACCCGCCAACAACTACCCTAGACGCCATTATAAGACACGAAACAACCCACCAAAAACCCGACATTAAACGAAAACAGAGAAAGTGAGTTGCTCTTACCATCTTTCTGCCACCACAACGGCCACCACGGCCACCCTAGGTCGTCGCCAATCATCCCTACCCCTTCCCTGCTCCGCCGTCAACAACCCAGGCACTCTCTCTCTCTCTCGTTTTGTGTGAAAGCCGAGATGGGATCTGAAGAAAAGAGGTAGGAGGGAGGCGGGTAGAGGGTAGGGTATAATTAGGTTGATTAGGTTTAGTTTAGGGTAATTAGGGCTAAATGGGCTTTAGGGTTTAATTGGTAATTGGGCTGATTAATGGGCCACTCACCGGTTTAGCTCACCTTTCGAATTCAATATAAAACCGTCTCAATTAACTTACGACGACAATGTAATTATCGACTCAACAATTACCCGACTTAATTAATATTGTAAAATGTATAATAAATAATATTTAATAATATCCATTTAATAATATCCGTTTAATTTATTATATAAAAATACGGAGTATTACAGTCTTCCCCCCTTAAAATGAACTTCGTCCCGAAGTTCGCTCCCTTACCCAAACCTCAGAAGGGTATTGCATATCGTACTTACGGACGTCGCGTAATTCTAACTCGATTAACACACACTTTTGACACCTCAATTAACATAACAAATACGGAATGTTACATTCTGCCCTCCTATAAATAAACTTCGTCCCGAAGTTTTAGCTCTTCTTTACTTAACCCAATTAACTACAACTAATAACTGCATGCGAACACAGATATATGACAACTATATAATTATCTGAGAACACCGTCATCTTCCATCTAAATTCCGATCTCAAACTCAAGTAACTCAATAACCATGGTCGCACTGGACCGTAAACATAGCTCCCGAAATCATCACTCTGCTCATAGGCCAACTCATAACTCATTACCAGTAGTTTAACTACACTCTTTTTACACATCAACCAACTACCAGAAGTAGGAACAAAACATATGGAACTCATTTGCATAGGTACTCCACCACGAAACATCTACTTGGTCAACTATAATCTACAAACAAGTGCAAATTAAGCATCAAGATTTTACAATCCTACCCAACTAAAAACATGGTTACGTCCTCGTAACCTTCATTATTATAACTAAAGTTCTCAAACTACTGCCAACCACTGAAAGAGGATAAGAGATTCTCAATTCACGCTCAAGTTAACTAATCCTTACCAAAGACAAACGATATGCAAGCTCTCTCAAGGTAGTTACCGTTACTCGTAGAAATCATTAGTAATTATTCATTTCACCACTCATTGTAATCTCATACTTTAGAAATATAGGGGATCAATCCTCCTAAGAAAGAATTAGGATCAAAACTTTGATAAATCGACTTATGAAAATTGATAACCTAATAGGTCCATCTGAGTTTCCTTTACTTAATTGTACGATTTAGGTCAAGACACGTAATCACCGATAAAATGAAAACAACCGGTTTAGCAAAGACTTATCGTCCCGAGAAATATTTTTAATCCTCATCGCAAAGGTGTGGTAAATTTTATAACTTATTGGTCGAGTCACACAAGTGATTAAACAACGACATTAGAAATTTAACATACAAGACTATCATGCATAAAATTTTCGTTCTTGGTTTTAATTATATCTAGCCTGTATCCAACACAATGACAGAAAAGATTAGATGTATTTAACTACACCAATTTTACAAATATTCATTATATGTTATGCTAATATCAACTTACCATGTTAACACATAATTCACTTAAATCACCACATTACATTTCCCGTTTTGACACTCGTAACTAACCACACCCACCAATTTGCTATATGAACGAACAACATGTCTAAATTATCCCACCACTTATGACTCCGTTCTAGTTTCATTACTCCAGACTTAGCAACTATCATGAAACCATACCACCAGACACTGGCTGGAAATCTCCTTCCGAATTTATACTCATATGACCAAAATTTAACTTTATTCTCAAAAACTTTTACTTTCCTACTGGCTGGTGAATACTTCCTCGACATAATCTTATAACAGGGTCGTCATAGAATCCATTTACAGCTTACTACGAAACTCGAAACCAGATAAACTTAATTCAATTCCTTTAAACAAAACGAGCTTAGGCGTCGACTCATATATCGTAATTTACAGTTTCATCTTGTTCATTTCAGTCCTCTCTTTATTAATGAACGACTATTACTTCCATCATCAGGATTTTAGTTGTACTTCTTTACTTAGTTATATTCACGGCTCAATTTAACGTAACTATAACGACTATCATTTAAACCAACGTGTACCATGTGAATCATAAAAGGGTTATCCCATTATAATATTGCCAACATAGTTATCATAAATAATCCTTATTAGAATATAATTGATAGTGATGACTCGAGAATATAGATATGCTAAATGTCGTATTATATCAAACAGTTTCCTTTATATCATGCTCCTACAATTGCAAGAATCCCTTTAGTATTTTATGACGATAAAATGATGAACATATCCACTAAGAATTAACAACATTGTTTATTATCATGTTATAGGTTTTAGGTTCAACTGAAATAATTTAATGCAATGAAAGCAATAGGTATAACCATAGGCACACAGACTCACATAATGGACCTTAGAACTCAGATGACATCCTACATATGTGAATATTTAGACATACTCATTACTACCATCCATGTGTAAACTTTTAAACATCACTATTATAATTTTCATGCGAGTATATTAGAAAAATCAAATTAACTTTTAACGTCATCAACTTACACGAATATGACAATATGGTTTTATATTTATATATATATATATATCCGACCACTATGCAATTATGATGAATACGCCAGAGATATTACAACATGCCAAACGTATATAAAATATGCAACAACTGGACTCATATAAAATATTTCACCCTCGATTAAAATCAAATTAAGCTATCCAATTTTACTCATACTATCATGCCAACCATGTTATCAACTAAGTTTTAAATTTTGTCACTTGTTAAGATACATAACTACTGAACATGCGTGCTACTGTCGTTATATAAAACATTATAAATTCACATTGTTAAAGTTCATGAATTAATCAAACAAATTGTATAAAAATTCAACATTGAACGCACATTTTAAATGTTTGGATTTACATTGTAACTTCCGAAAATCGCGAATAATTAACCGTTTGATTAAATACTTGATTCATAATATTTTTATAAAACACGGTGAGTTACAAACACATGGGAAAAAAAAATAATTAGGTCTAAAGCACAAGAATTCCATTTTTAAAGAATTTTACAACTCAGTTGGTCCAAACAAACATGTGACAGCTATTGGTCCAAAACTTGGGTCAGTTTGCAAAACTTATTATTTAATATTGAGACATCAAGATTTTTCGTGGCTTATTAATTTGAAAACGTATACGACTCTTTTGATCGGTGGAGTTGGAATTATGCAAAAATTATTAATACAATTTAAATGAGAATTTTATAAAATCTTTGGTCAAACATCACTGCACAGGAACTCTCTAACCATAGCTCACTAAAATATTTATTACTCCTAATCTGTATATCATATAAGCATGAAACCGACGCCAAATGAACACTAACTCACAAGGCTACCTCGCATAAAATTTTTATCCGTAGGCAATAAACAGAGAAGAAATGGCAGTAAGGTCAATTAAAGAGTAACACCAACCAAAACGAGTTTTATCACTAAGTCATTCATTTCTATGTCCCAATTCTTATAACTATACTATCGATACTAATCCATCCCGACTTAAATCCAACACTGTACAATTCGTATCATCTACCCCATAGAATCCCTTCGCATCTCGATCTACTCATTACATCTAAATCACGATTGTGATGACTAAAGATATGAAATTCTATCGTGTCTCTTATTACTAACACAATACTATACTAGCATGGCTTTGGGATCACATAACCGCATATTACTAGACCTAATAGTACTATCAGCACATCATTCATACAAAATACTTACCGTAGCGTTGTCCTGCATAATGGTTAGTTTATATGATCTCAAGGCATACATCAACTCAATTAAGCAATAATCAATGCATCAATCAGTTAATACTTAAGCAACGATATTTGAATTTCAAGTTCAACCTTAGGCAACTTTTCTACCCTTTCTCTCGTATACACTCATGGTTTCCGGTTCAACTGAGAGGACCACTGGTTCGGTGTGAGGGGCCCCTAACTCATACCTTACCTTCGTGTGCTCCTAACAGTTCTATCCCGGGGTTCCTTTTAATTAGACACATCCTATGTTCATTGGGCTCATTGGTTTAGGCCTGAGGATCGTTCGCTCTGATACCACTTTGTAACACCCTCATTTATTTAAGGCCTGAACTAGGACTCCTCAGATAAATGACGGTGTAACCATCTCGGAAACCCGAGGCAGTAGATAACAAAGGAAAGAAACACAGTACTTTATTAAATGCTTATAGTGAGATTACAACTGGAATTAAAACAAAGTCTCCAAAATATGACCAAAAGATGAAGTCTGATAAAACTACTAGTAAGACTAAGGTGGGCTAGGCACTAAGTCCGTCATCCAAGCTCTCTTCCCGACCAGCTCCTATCAGTCTCTGAGATACCTGTCAATCTGCTCCCCAATAATTGGATCATCACAGGCGTACACGAATACACAGGGTCAGCCGCGAAGCTGAGTAGGGAAAACAATTAGACAACAAAATATAATATGCATGATCCTCCGTCACCTCCATCTCCATCTCAACTCGTATCTCATATCTCATTCCTCATATCTCATAACCCGGACAACCCAGCCATACCGATCCCCGGTAGACTATATATATCGACCGTAGCCGATCTGCAAGCTCGCAGCTGAGGACACCAGGGCAAGTCCTGCAGAACCCGCATGGGCCTTATCACAACATCACATCGTATCTCAACATCGTCACCACCACATCGTCCTCCAACTCCAATGCATATGAAATGCTCAACAAGTTAATGCAATGCAATAATATGTATATAAATCACTGAACTGATAAATCATAAAGTCATGCCAGTTACCCGATGTTGTGATATCATACTCAATACGATCAAATCAATCAATCACCTTCCCGAATATAAATGATAACGTAATTCAACCACCATGAAACAAGTCAACACAATTCGATCAATGACGATAATAGGACAAGTGTATTTCCCTACCTCAAAGTGCCGCAATTCCAATTAAGCGATTAAGCGATCCAAAAAGTAAAGCAATGAATTTGACTATCGATCCTTCACGAATCCGTCACCTAAAACAATTATAATAATTATAATTACTAACTACTAAATATAGTAATTTCCCAAACTAGAAGCTTTCCCGAAATATAATCCCGACACCAACTTGTGCCCAATTGTTAACTAAAATAACCCGATTAATATTTGACCCACTTCCCAAAATAGGAAGTTATTAAAGTATAATTTCTTAAAATGGAAACCTTCCCGATATAGTAACTTTTCTCTTTTAACAAACCCGACTCAAAAACCCGACTTGAATTATTTAACCGACTCGGGAATTAATTAAATAAATTATTTAATGACACGGGGATTAAATTAATTAATTATGAATACGACTCATTACGAATACAACGATTACATTATGAAAAACCCGCTTCTAAACCAAAACAGCCCGTCATCGCACTACCCCCCTTCACACGCACTCACGCACCACCACGCACCACCTCACCACCGTGTCAACCACCAGACCAGTCCCCCACTTCAACCCAGCCATCAACAACCAACCCCACCCTGGTCGATCGATCATTGCCGGTGAGTCGAACCAGGGTCGCTAACCTGGCTTGGTTCACCACCGCGCATCCCCAAACACCTCCTTTTCTCCCCTGACCACCGCCACAACCAACAACCATTAACTATTCTATCACCACCATTCAGCTCGCCGCCAACCCACGAACACGGACACCACAAAGACCACCGTTTCGACCTCCCCCTAGTCCACGGTGGTGCCACCCAAAACCCACCTGTCTAAACTCCCCTGAAAACCCGTGTAATAACCCGTTTCTACCACCCATGTCGCTGCTGCCTTTTTCCGCCATTATCACCACCAACAACCACCCTAAACACCACCAATACACTCGCCCCTTACCACCCATTACCAATACCCCCGCCAACAACTACCCTAGACGCCATTATAAGACACGAAACAACCCACCAAAAACCCGACATTAAACGAAAAACGAGAAAAGTGAGTTGCTCTTACCATCTTTCTGCCACCACAACGGCCACCACGGCCACCCTAGGTCGTCGCCAATCATCCCTACCCCTTCCCTGCTCCGCCGTCAACAACCCAGGCACTCTCTCTCTCTCTCGTTTTGTGTGAAAGCCGAGATGGGATCTGAAGAAAAGAGGTAGGAGGGAGGCGGGTAGAGGGTAGGGTATAATTAGGTTGATTAGGTTTAGTTTAGGGTAATTAGGGCTAAATGGGCTTTAGGGTTTAATTGGTAATTGGGCTGGACAGTTAATGGGCCAGCTCACTGGTTTAGCTCACCTTTCGAATTCAATATAAAACCGTCTCAATTAACTTACGACAGCTTAATGTAATTATCGACTCAACAATTACCCGACTTAATTAATATTGTAAAATGTATAATAAATAATATTTAATAATATCCATTTAATAATATCCGTTTAATTTATTATATAAAAATACGGAGTATTACACTGGATCTTTGCTACCATCACACCCGAATTAGCCAAATCAATTTCTTGTCGTCCCGAGGCTAAGCAAGTATGGGACAACATTCGTCAACGTTTCAGTCAAGATAATGAAGCCCGCATCTACCGATTGAAGGCTGAAATAAGTGCTTGTCGTCAGGCTCCCACGGAGTCCATCCTGACATACTACGGCCATCTCACCAGTCTCTGGGACGAATTGTTGGAGCACGACCCCATACCCTCATGCTCTTGCAAGTCGTGTCCCTGTGATTGGGTTACCATATTTGATTCTCGTCGCGAAAAGGATCGAGTTCGTGACTTTATGATGGGACTTGATGATCGATTTGCCACTGCTCGTTCCCAAATCATTGGTATCACTCTTCTCCCTAACCTTAATCTTGTTTATAATCGCTTACTTCAAGAAGAAAGGGTTCATTCCCTGTCTAAAATCACATCTGACACTCGCCCCGAACCGATGGCCTTTGCTGCCAAAGCGGGTTATGGGTCGAAAACTGGTAGGGGAGGGCATCGGGAATACCAATCTGACCGTCCCAATACCTCGACAAACAATTCCACCAATGCCCGTAACAATAGTAATCCCAATCGCCCCTACTGCATTGTATGTCAGAAACATGGCCATTACTTACGTACATGTTACAGTGTCACGGGAAATTGGCCCGAATATTGGGGTGATAGACCCCGTGACCGAGTTTATATTGATCCTAATGCTACGGATTTGAGCGAGGCTGTCTTCGTTCCCGATCCTCGTCGTGCTAAGCAGCAAGACCGTAGTAAATCCAATGCCACGGCCAGCAGCAATCCGCGTGCTCACATGGCTTCGGCCCCTGGATTTTCGTCTGGTAATGAAGCTTCTACCTCTCGCTCTCCTCTTAATACGTTTGACAGGATTGATTTTAACACGCTTAATGCTCGGAAACTCGAGGAATTAAGCCACATGTGGAAGAACCGTAAAACTGAAAATCAGGCACCTATTTCTCATCTAGAGATGTCGTTTTTATTGAACACGAGTTCCTGTATCAGTCCCTAAATATCCATGACATACCATCCAATGCATCCCCTTCTCTCGATGAAACTCTCACACCCATCGAACACCTCATCATTTCAACACCCTTTACCAACCCGCCTTCTACACCAGCCACAAACACTGACCACGCCACCACTCCCTCCACCACGTCTGACCCAACCCCTACGACAGACTCCACCACGGACCCACCCCCATCCACGACCGCCACTTCTTCCTCCCAACCACAGCATACTGTAGACACCTCGTTTCTGCACCTCCCTCAAACCACCCGGTGATGATTGGGCCGCATGTTTGATTCGCGGAACGATTTGTGACAGCTCGTAAGATTATCGTCAAGTGATTGCTCAAATATTAATGTCTACCTCTTAGTTGTCATCTACGTCCTGATACGGTCGTTTTGGCAGTAATTAGAGTACATTTGGAGTCCGGGTCAAAAACCGTCTTCATTTCCTAAAACCGTCAAATCCCGAGTCAAAGCAATGTGCTTGTCTACCTAAGGTTAGGATGTCATAAAATGTTGAGATTATATCTCATTTTGAGTCCCATGTCACTTCTTTAGGCTAAACTAAAAGTTTACATTAAAAAATGTGCATTTCATTTAGTTAAATTGACACCCCGAACTTTAGGCCCGTTTTACGAGGTCATAACGGATTTTTTGGGTCAGGCCTATTTCATAGAAAGTTCTAGATCTCTTTCTTAGCTTTCCAACGCCACCGAAATCACCTTAATCCGAGTCTTGTAGAGAAAGTTATGCCTAAAATACGACAGGCTGTCAAACGCGTTTTCTACGCGCAGAGAAACCTACCCGGGAAAGGACGCGGCGGTCTTTGCCTTTTCCAAGGGACGCAGCTCTGCTGCGCCTTTTCCCAGGGCTTTCTTTTTGTCCAAGTTTCCGTGTTTTAACCTAAGTCGGTTATTTCCGGATCTTTCCTTCCGTATCCTAGTCTTACCATAATTCCGTCGCGTGATTAGTATAAATAGGAGCCTTCGTTCCTCATATTTCTCACGCGAGTGTCCGCCCTTCTCTTCTCCCTTTGCATTCTAGACTTCGTTCTTACTAATTGGCGCCTACGTGCTTGGACTTCCGACCACGTAAGCTCGGATCTTCCGGTACCCGACCTCCCCGTTGCATGACCGACCAATTTGACCAACTACACTCAATCAACTTTAATTAATCAATCGTTTTCCTCTTACGAGGGCACTCTCTTTGCATTCGCGTCGAGCATTCACTAGTCGATATCTTAGTTCATCTCGTTTCGTCAACATGTAAGTCTGAGGGTGTATAATCCTCTTTTATTTATTGTATTTTTGTACTTCTAATTATCGTATCACTCATGTAAGGTTTCTGTCGAAAACACCATTAAAATCGATTTCTAAAACCGTCTTTAAAACCTGTTTTGCGGATTTCCAGTAGACAGACGTCGAGAAAAGACGCAGCAACTGCTGCGCCTCTTCGAAGGAGCGCGATTCTGCTGCGCCTCTTCGTGAGGGCCGCCGCAGCTTCTCGCTTCTTTTCTTCTTCCTCCGTCCTCTGTAATTCGTGTTTGTTTGTTTGTTTTCTGTTTGTTCGTTAGCATAATAATTCATATGTATATTCATCATCATTAATTCACCTGTTTTAATCATCATTGTTCCGACTTAAATCCCAAGTAATCAATATTTGCGGGTTTTCGTCATTAATATTCAATTCGAGTTTTAGAGATTCAATTTCGTCATATTGAGTTTCTGGAATTTATCTTTGGTATATTTTGCATCCCTGTTCATTGTTAATTCGTCATATTCATCATGTTTAGTCTAATCAATTAATTAGTTTGTTTAGTTGTTTATTGATCTCATTCATTAACATCGTCCCTTCATGTAATTAATCCGTTTAATTCCGTCTCATTCATGTTTTACTTTTTTTTTATGACCCATTCATATGTAAATGATCCATCAATCACTTTCATCCGAGTAATACCATCAATCGATCCATTAAAATTAACAATTAACATTAACGATTTGCGATTAAAACTTCACGGCCCGAATTCACCCTTGGAATGACGCAAGAATCGCTGCGCCTCTTCCAGAGGGCGCAGTCTCTGCTGCGCCTGTTCCAGGATGAGTTCTGTCTCTGAACTCCTTTTCTGCCTTGACCTAGTTTGTTTAGTTTACGTATTAGTTGACTAATATCCGTATTATCACCTTCGGTCTTGTTCGTGATTCATTTAATTCCTTCTTTTATTCCATTTTCTCAAATTATCCGTTTTAAAGGTATTTTCGACATAAATCGCCTATTCCATTGTAATTAATGTAATTTTCATTATTGTATTTCATATTTATTGTATTTCTTTTATTGCTTGTATGCTTCCACATGTAAATCAACATTAAATCCAACTTCGACATCAATTGTATGCTAATTAATTGTCTACCGACTTAGTCTAATTCTCACATGCTAGGATTAATCTATGGATGTTGCATTGCATGCATATAGCCGATAATATATCAAGTACGAATAACTTCCCTAATCATTAGTAGAGGCCGCTATCGAGGCGGGCGGGATTAGGTGTTCGATCAAAAGAGCTTCCTAATACGTACCCTCACCCCTTACTCCAGATCTCCGTGAGCACCCGTGTTCATTGGCATCCACGAGAGTCATTCTAGACATAGAATGCTAAGGGTAACGATTGCTTAGTGTTCATGTCACTACTTTATGTCTTGACATGACATGAGGTATTCGAACGGTTCCAATTTCCCATAAAAATTGGTGGCGACTCCATACAAAATGCAAACGCTTGTTTTCGATCCTCACCAAGCGCCCCCGTGGGCGGCCCGCTGTCCACAGTTTGGCGACTCCGCTGGGGATAATACACTTACGTGTAGCCAAGGGTGAAACTTGAACAAGGTTAGGGAATAATTTGTACAAGACAATTGTCGGTTTTCATAACTCGGTCTTCCTAGACCGTTTAATTCGGCCTTCCTAGGCCCAACCCAACCCATTCGACCAATCGTCCCGTCTAAACGGTCCTAATTCTTATTTGGGCCTAAGGATGGATAGCGATTGACGTCATCCATACCATGATGCTTACTCTTGTTTGTATCAAAGGCCTTCACTACTTGAGGAAATGGACTAGGAATCGGCCTTACTCTTGTTTGGCACGAGCCTCTCCACAGACTTCGGGTTTGATGGTTCGGTATGGCAACCCACCCTTTAAACCAAAACCCTTTTAAATGCACTCAGCATCCCGTTATAATGCTTGTATAAATGTGCAAACCTTATGTGATCACCATTTCTAAACAAAACCATGACAAAATTTTTAAAAATCAAAAACCTCTTTTTTAAACAAAAATTTCGAAAAAGCTTTTAATTAGCGCAAAATCCAGTCGAAATTCTGTCCGTTTATCAAGTCAAATTTCGGGCCTCAAACCCATTTCAAAAAAAACCAAAAAAAAAAACAAAACGTCTTTTAAAAAAAAAAAAAAAAAAAAAAAAAAATAAAAAAAAAAAAAAAAAAAAAAAAAAAAAAAAAAAACAAAACGTTTTATTCAAAATATTTTCCAACCATGTAAATGTAAATATGTAAATTCAATTGGGCTAAGTTAGAGTCAAAGTTCAAACCGACTATGTCCTAGTCGGAACTCCGTCGAGTCATGAACCCGTCTTCCTTTACATTTTGGGTCTTTTCAAAATCAAGTCAAATCCTAAGGCGTCACGCCGTCATTGTGGACCCCCCTACCCCCAATTCAGTTAGGATCTAAACACTCGAGTCACACGTTCCGAAGCTCAATACACGAGTCTCAATGGGCCTCATATTTGAGTCTAAACTACAGCAGTCTTCTTAACACCTATAAGCAAACCTCGAGTCCAGAATCAACATGTGTCGTCAATCCCATCAATAAGGTCAATCATATGAATGTCACTCCGTCAAAGTCAACACTCGAGTCTAAAGGTCAAGGTCAAACACCGTGGATTCAAACACGAGAAGTCGCTCACGACATTTCATGAATTCACAAGTCAAGTCTAGATTTGTCATCTTGTCCCTTCCTTTGTTTGTTGCCTTAGTATGCGTGATCCCATGTCGAATCAAGTTGTAATGTGCGTCATTTCTGTCGAGTAGGAATCCAGCAAGTTCTGTCAATCAGCAAGGTCACGAAGAAGTTCAAGCCACAATCACCATGTCTCTTCAAGACATTTATGCCATAGTCCTACGAGTTCAAGCTACAGTGGAAAATTTGAGCATTCGCGTCCTCACCCTTGAAAATGGAATGGTGGAAAAGAACATACCAACTAGGGAAACCTCTAGTCTAGGTCATCCAAAGCTTATCTCTTGCAATAACCATCGTCCTAGAAATCCGAAAACAGCTGAAAAGAAACCTGGGAGGCATCAAAGGGTGCTTACCGATTTAGGCATGTCTTATGCCGATGCTTTGAAGAGACTTTATGCCCAAGGCATGCTACATCCAATAGGGCCGACTCCGGATCCACCTTTGGAGAAACAGATGAACCTCTGGAACGGCAACAAATATTGCTTATATCACCAAGGTAGAGGCCATGATATTGAAGAGTGTTTTCTCTTGAAACACACCATCGAAGATATGATCGAAGAGGGCAAGCTTCCTAAGCCACCTTCCGCCAAGAAATCCAAGAAGATCGACCCTCTTGGGTCTAATATCATTAAACATGACGAAGAATCATTCCTGGATTGCCATCATCTCCTCAATCATCATGATGACGAAGAGATCAATGTTCTTGAAGACGAAGATATCCAAAATGGAATGCTCATGCTTTCCATTACCTTCAACAATAAATTCTCCAAAATAGAAGGAGCCATTGATAATCTAAACTCTCGACTTTCTAAGATAGAGAATCAATTTGCTGAAATGGGTAAGAAGCTTGATGCCCAACCTCTCAAGATGAAAAATATCCAGACAAACCCTCAGCTTGACAGTCTTAAGGAGAAAGCAACAAATGGACAATCTATTCTTAGTTCTTCTCATCCAGGAATCAAAGTCAACAAAGGCAACCTCATGGAGCCTTCGGGGTCATTTACAAAGGCTTCCGAAAATAAGGGCACACCTCCTAGGAATTTTACCAACATTGGTATTACATACACCGATGCCCTTCAGAGACTCATGGAACAACGAATGTTGAAGCCTATAGGACCTACACCCGAACCAGAAAGGAAATCCAAGTTCTGGGATGAGAATACGTACTGCAAATACCATAGAAGCAAAGGGCATGATACAGAGAAATGCTACAAATTAAAACATGTGATCCAAGATATGATTGAAAACGGGAAGTTGTCCCTCTCAACTTTTAACCCAAAAGGTAGCTTAGGCAATCCTCATGGATATACCAATTATCAAGAAACTCTTCTTGACTTTTATCCTTTCAGTGTTCCCAATGATGAGGACGAGGTGCTCAAATGGGTGAATGCTCAAAGCCGGATGTCGAAGCCAGTTGCTGGAAGAGAAAATGTTCAAGCATGGGCCGATGATTACGAGTCTGGATCTAAGATCGCGTCAAAGTCCGAGTCCGAGTCCGAGTCTTAGGCTTTCTATCTCATATTTGTTCTAGTAACTTTCTTCGTGTCCATTTTCATTTCTAGTGACAACCTGGGGGCTGTCCCACGAGTCACATGTCTTCTCAAGTCTATGTTAAATACATTTATTCTTCATTTCAATAAAAATACAATTTTCACTCTACATATTCTATCCTATCTCTTCCTCTACCCTTTTCCTGTGACAACAAGAATTGGTTTGAGACATTTTTTAAAAATAATAACAACAACACATGCCAAGTCAATGTGAGTGCACTTATATGATGTTCCGTTCAAAGTTGTAGAGGACTAGAAACTCCGTGTTCGTTTTCTTACCTATTCCATGTCTGGCAATAGAAACCACAATATAACCCTAGTCTAGGACGAGCATATCCCAAAAGATTCTAGGACGAATCCAGACCGTCTCCCTTATTGACAATCCATGACGGAAGGCAAGCCCATTTCCCACAATAAACAACCCGTGTTACTAAAGACCAACCCGTTTCACATCAAAAGGTGCTAGTCTGACCCAAATCCATGATACAAGCAAATCCAAGATGATACGAGCCATGATCAAAGACAAAAGGCTCAATGAAGAGAAATGACCAAGATCAATATCCAAAGACAAAAGAGTCAAAAGAAGAAGGCTCAATCAAGCAAGTCAAGTCAATACCCAAGGTCAAAGTTATCTTCAAAAACCGAAATCAAGAATCTGAGCAAAAGCCGAGATATGCCCTAGACCAAGAATCTGAGTCTGAATCAAGAACAAGCCTGAAATCAAATACTAAACGGAATACTGCTGAAGTCTAGGTAGAATCAAGACATCAATCAAGATGGTCGGCTAGCACCCTCACTTAGCCCGTCACACATTACACCCTAAGTCCTTCTCGAGACCGTTACGGGGAGATAGTTAGGAATTTTGAGAATCCTCTCAAGCTCGTCAAATATACCCATCCTTTAGGGCCAAGACATGGAAACTTGAACCCGCGTCATTTTAACCTACCTTTATGTGCTCAGGCTACATCAAGCCAAGAGACTCCATTTCCAAGCCACATTACAAGCCTTAATCCCATTAAGCCTTAACTCCACAAAATCAAAGCTCCAGAGATTTGTTCATCAAAGCCTCTTATTACCGAGCTCCACATTCCAAACATCCAATCCAGTTTCACCTTGACCCAGACACGGAGTCTTCAAATACTTTGCTACCAAGAACGGGACAAACCCATATCATCCTTAGGGTCCACTTCTAGTGTGCTCACATGACAAGGAAATTTTTTACAAACTTAATTATACCTCTTTGGTCTATGATTAGAGGGAGTTATCTCAAATCGATTCTTCGAGTCACCAAAGGAATACACCCTTGTGACCCATGCACTTTAAGGCCCTAACAACATAGCTTAGGCACACACCTGAACTACGATCTGGTTTGATTTCACCTACTCAGGTGGATACGTAGGCAGTCCTTTCTTACCCAAGAAGGATACAACCACAACACCCAAACAAAATTAACCAAACCTCAGAACTACGATCTGGTTTGATTTCACTTCACGTGAATACGTAGGCAGTCCTCAGGGACACAACCATCCCCACTTCCAACTTTCAAATCTCAATTATCTTCCACCTCAATTATCAACCATCACAATTTTCAACCTTCCAACCTCATTTAACATCCCTTCCGCAACCAACACCTCTATACTAGGGGCTCCTTATTGTCGCCCAGCCTCTTTTTTACCAAAATTCCAGAGTCATCTTCTCATCCTGGGGGCTTCTCTTCCGAGATGCCACCCTTCCTTTATTCCTTTCTCATTTGAGTCAAGCTAGTTCTCGGTCCGGACAATGATAAAGGTCTTAGATCAATTCTCCAAGTCATCGTGCCTCACAAGGGTCTCTTTTACAGCAAACGGTGGCGAAAGAAGTCCTAGTAGACAGATGATCCATGGCTCATGCCTTGCCTTTATATGCCTTCATCATTCTTGCAATTCTTATACCTTTGGAACTGATACGCATTATCACCCACACTTGGCTAGGGGTTGCGCATACTTAAGCAAGTCTGTCAAAATCATCCCTGTGTCGCGTCAAATCTAAGTTAGTGTTGTGTCGCGTCAAACCTAAGTCCACATTTCACGTCCTAGTAGGTCTACGTCGTGTCAGTCCTATGTCTAAAGCCCATTGAATATGCATAACGCATTACGAATGACAAACTTCTTTGAGCAAGTTTTAAACAACTTTTAAAAAAGAAACGACTTTTGCAAAGCCTATGTGTCTCCTCGTTCGAGGTCCATGTGATAATCGCTTACGTGCATATATTAGATTGCATTCTTGTGTGGCTACTAACCATGCAGGTAAGTATCAGAAGCAGTGCTCGCTCCGACTAGGGACTTCACCCAAGTCTTCATTCTCCCAGTAGCAGCAAAGATTTTTGCGATTGCTCACTCAAGATTTCTTCCATGACGATCAAGATGTTCCTAGTCGTCAAAATATTTGTCCCAGTAGATAAAGATTTTTGCGATTGCTCACTCAAGATTTCTTCCATGGCGATCAAGATGTTCCTAATCGTCAATATATTCCCCAACAAGAGTTCGCTTGAGACCGACGCAAGCAGATTCAACCTCAAGTTTTTGCCAGAGTTCGCTTGAGACCGACGCAAGCAGATTCCCCAGCAGTTTCTACCGACGTCCTGCTACCCTCGATATTATTGTTTCCTCACGGAGTTCGGCAATGGTGTTGTTCTCCAGAAGTTCCCAAACCAGCGCCTCCTTCCTTAGGTTCGTAAACCCAAAGTTAGGATTCTTACCCCTAGATTCTTAGATCCCAAAACGACCTTAGGTTCGTAAACCTTTAATCTCCCACACCAACGACCTTAGGTTCATAAACCCATAAATCCTTTTGAAGTTCCCATACCATAGGAGGCTTGGATGCATGTGTCCAAAACAACAATTAGTAACCCAGTAGTTCTTAAACTTAACCCTAGGATCCCCATTCCTCTTAGGTTCACAAGCCTTTAAATTCTCATACCAGCATGTCCTTTCCTTTTAGGTTCGTACACCCAGGTTCGCACACCTAGCTTCTTTTAAGTTCCCAAACTCCCTAGAGTTCATACACCTTTTACCCTTAGGATCATATTCCTTTAGGATTACCTTTTCCGTTTAGGATCATATTCCTTTAGAATCACCTTTTGCTTTTAGGATCATATTCCTTTAGAATCACCTTTTGCTTTTAGGATCATATTCCTTTAGGATCATCACTTCAATAGAGTTCCTATACCCAAACCTTGGTTACCCCCTTAAGTTGAACTTATATTTGACCTCCTTCCCGTCGATGCTTTCCTTTAGGGCCCCACACCCTAGCACAAATCCTTACATAACTTTTAGGTCTTACCCTTAGCTCCTACGCTTAACCTTAGCTCCTACGCACCTCCGGAAGCATCTCGAGAAAGAAGTCTCAGGTATGGTCTCTTCTTATGGCTGGCGAGCCTCCTTACGTAGTCTAATGGACTTTAAACGACCCTCCCCGATAGTCGACAGACTCTAAAATGTTCCCGACGACAGGTCCTTGGCTCAGACCCCTTGAGCCGCCTCGCGTCGCCATAGTCGTCAGGTTGTAATCTTCGATTGACCTGATGGCTATACTTTGACTTTCGCCTTGTCCAAGCCTCAGTCAAAGTGGGGGCTCTGTAGACACCTCGTTTCTGCACCTCCCTCAAACCACCCGGTGATGATTGGGCCGCATGTTTGATTCGCGGAACGATTTGTGACAGCTCGTAAGATTATCGTCAAGTGATTGCTCAAATATTAATGTCTACCTCTTAGTTGTCATCTACGTCCTGATACGGTCGTTTTGGCAGTAATTAGAGTACATTTGGAGTCCGGGTCAAAAACCGTCTTCATTTCCTAAAACCGTCAAATCCCGAGTCAAAGCAATGTGCTTGTCTACCTAAGGTTAGGATGTCATAAAATGTTGAGATTATATCTCATTTTGAGTCCCATGTCACTTCTTTAGGCTAAACTAAAAGTTTACATTAAAAAATGTGCATTTCATTTAGTTAAATTGACACCCCGAACTTTAGGCCCGTTTTACGAGGTCATAACGGATTTTTTGGGTCAGGCCTATTTCATAGAAAGTTCTAGATCTCTTTCTTAGCTTTCCAACGCCACCGAAATCACCTTAATCCGAGTCTTGTAGAGAAAGTTATGCCTAAAATACGACAGGCTGTCAAACGCGTTTTCTACGCGCAGAGGAACCTACCCGGGAAAGGACGCGGCAGGTCTTTGCGCCTCTTCCAAGGGACGCAGCTCTCGCGCCTTTCCCAGGGCTTTCTTTTTGTCCAAGTTTCCGTGTTTTAACCTAAGTCGGTTATTTCCGGATCTTTCCTTCCGTATCCTAGTCTTACCATAATTCCGTCGCGTGATTAGTATAAATAGGAGCCTTCGTTCCTCATATTTCTCACGCGAGTGTCCGCCCTTCTCTTCTCCCTTTGCATTCTAGACTTCGTTCTTACTAATTGGCGCCTACGTGCTTGGACTTCCGACCACGTAAGCTCGGATCTTTCCGGGTACCAGCCTCCCCGTTGCATGACCGACCAATTTGACCAACTACACTCAATCAACTTTAATTAATCAATCGTTTTCCTCTTACGAGGGCACTCTCTTTGCATTCGCGTCGAGCATTCACTAGTCGATATCTTAGTTCATCTCGTTTCGTCAACATGTAAGTCTGAGGGTGTATAATCCTCTTTTATTTATTGTATTTTTGTACTTCTAATTATCGTATCACTCATGTAAGGTTTCTGTCGAAAACACCATTAAAATCGATTTCTAAAACCGTCTTTAAAACCTGTTTTGCGGATTTCCAGTAGACAGACGTCGAGAAAAGACGCAGCAACTGCTGCGCCTCTTCGAAGGAGCGCAGTTCCTGCTGCGCCTCTTCGTGAGGCTGCCGCAGTTCCTGCTTCTTTTCTTCTTCCTCCGTCCTCTGTAATTCGTGTTTGTTTGTTTGTTTTCTGTTTGTTCGTTAGCATAATAATTCATATGTATATTCATCATCATTAATTCACCTGTTTTAATCATCATTGTTCCGACTTAAATCCCAAGTAATCAATATTTGCGGGTTTTCGTCATTAATATTCAATTCGAGTTTTAGAGATTCAATTTCGTCATATTGAGTTTCTGGAATTTATCTTTGGTATATTTTGCATCCCTGTTCATTGTTAATTCGTCATATTCATCATGTTTAGTCTAATCAATTAATTAGTTTGTTTAGTTGTTTATTGATCTCATTCATTAACATCGTCCCTTCATGTAATTAATCCGTTTAATTCCGTCTCATTCATGTTTTACTGTTTTTATGACCCATTCATATGTAAATGATCCATCAATCACTTTCATCCGAGTAATACCATCAATCGATCCATTAAAATTAACAATTAACATTAACGATTTGCAGTTCCGGCTTCACAGCCAGAATTCACCCTTGGAACAGACGCGAAGAATCGCCGCGCCTCTTCCGTAGGGCGCAGATCTCTCTGCGCTTTCCCAGATGAGTTCTGTCTCTGAACTCCTTTTCTGCCTTGACCTAGTTTGTTTAGTTTACGTATTAGTTGACTAATATCCGTATTATCACCTTCGGTCTTGTTCGTGATTCATTTAATTCCTTCTTTTATTCCATTTTCTCAAATTATCCGTTTTAAAGGTATTTTCGACATAAATCGCCTATTCCATTGTAATTAATGTAATTTTCATTATTGTATTTCATATTTATTGTATTTCTTTTATTGCTTGTATGCTTCCACATGTAAATCAACATTAAATCCAACTTCGACATCAATTGTATGCTAATTAATTGTCTACCGACTTAGTCTAATTCTCACATGCTAGGATTAATCTATGGATGTTGCATTGCATGCATATAGCCGACAATATATCAAGTACGAATAACTTCCCTAATCATTAGTAGAGGCCGCTATCGAGGCGGGCGGGATTAGGTGTTCGATCAAAAGAGCTTCCTAATACGTACCCTCACCCCTTACTCCAGATCTCCGTGAGCACCCGTGTTCATTGGCATCCACGAGAGTCATTCTAGACATAGAATGCTAAGGGTAACGATTGCTTAGTGTTCATGTCACTACTTTATGTCTTGACATGACATGAGGTATTCGAACGGTTCCAATTTCCCATAAAAATTGGTGGCGACTCCATACAAAATGCAAACGCTTGTTTCGTTTCTCACCAAGCGCCCCCGTGGGCGGCCCGCTGTCCACACATACACCTAGCATCGATTCTATGGGAAAGGGACATCGTCCCAAAATCCCCAATTCTCGCCTTAAAGGTTATGTTCGACCTCCCATCGGCCCCTCGACTCATCTCGCTCACGCATCATCACCATCCTCAGGTACTCTATACCCTATCTCTAATTTTCTTACTTATGACAAGTTTTCCCCTAACCACAAAGTTTTTCTAGCGGCCGTGATTGACAATCACGAGCCAAGTTCTTTTAAAGAAGCTATGCAGGTACCTCACTGGCGCGACGCTATGACACGTGAGATTGAAGCTCTTGAACGCAACAACACGTGGACTCTTGAACCTCTTCCACCCCACAAAAAGGCCATTGGCTCCAAATGGGTTTTCAAAATCAAATATCATGCCGATGGATCCATTGAGCGATACAAAGCCCCGGAATTTACGTCTCACAAAGAAAATACACTTTAGACATCCTGAATGAAACAGGCCTCTTGGGATCCAAACCCGCAACCATACCCATGGACCCACATCACACTCTTCAAGACTCTACCACTCCTACCCTAAACGACCCTCACAAATATCGACGGTTGGTAGGGCGTCTGGTCTATCTCACTATCACCCGGCCCAAACTAACTTATTCGGTCCATATCCTTACTCAATTCATGCACGCGCCTCGAATTGCTCACTGGCAAGCCGCTCTTCAAGTTGTACGATACCTCAAAACTAATCCGGGTCAAGGTTTGCTTCTTCGCTCCAATACTAGTCTCTCACTTCATGCATATTGTGACTCGGACTGGGGAACATGCCCTACGAGTCGACGATCACTCTCAGCATACATTGTCTTCTTTGGCAGTACTCCCATCTCGTGAAAGACTAAGAAACAAACTGCGGTGTCCAAATCTTCAGCAGAAGCCGAATACCGGGCTATGGCCTTTACCGTATGCGAACTAAAGTGGCTAAAAGGTCTAATCAATTATCTCGGTATACCACATAGCCAGCCCATAGCGCTCTCATGTGATAACCAATCGGCCCTACACATCGCTCGCAATCCCGTTTTTCACGAACGCACCAAACATATAGAGGTGGATTGCCATTTCATTCGGGACGAAATTTTGAACGGACTAATCAAACCCAACTACGTCCCTACTAAAGTACAGTTGGCCGACATCCTCACAAAGGCTCTCGGCCGGCAGCCATTCGAAGTCCTCCTCTCCAAGTTGGGCGTCGTCAACTTGCACGCACCAACTTGAGGGGGGTAATACGATCCCCTTCCCTTCTCCCTTGCAACGGCTCCTTGCCATACATAAGCCCCTTGTATATTTACCTTATTTACATGATTTATAGCTGTTGTAGATTATTCTATTTCCTTGTATACTTTCATCCCACAAGTATATATATGTACATATCCTTTTGTAAACAAACACATCAATAAAATACATTCTATTATTCTCTATTGTTCTCTATGCAATCTTCTATTCTCTAAATTATAATATGTTTATACAAAAATTTCATTGTTCCTACTATTTCGGGTGTGTTTCTTTTAGTCGTGCCTCGTGACTGTTTAACCCCGAGATTTGTAGACTGTAAAAAACTTTGTTGGCTTCACGAAAGCAATGTTTAATTATCACTTCATCGAACAAATGAAGGTCTAATTTCACATCCTTGATAATACTAGAGATTTCCCAAGGAATTTGCCATTGGTGTTCTGTAAGTTGATGAATAGCAAAAGGACTTGCTTGGTTGCCCAATGAAAAATTGGAAAATTTCTGTTTTGGTGTCTTGAAGTTTGGCTAAATTTCACTTTGGTCCACAGGGTAACTAGAGGTTTTTAACGGTTTTACAGGCTATCAAGCTTTGTTAGCTAATTTGCATTTATTTATCTGAGCTATTTTCAGAAACGTGCACTGTTCTATACTGTGTCAGTGCTGCTTGTATCTTATGAATAATTTCCATAATGAGCTCATCTATTATGACGCTCTGAAATATGTGTTCTCTTTGTCAGCTGCTCTTGCCTGATTTGTGTAATCAGTAGTCACATGTAGACTCTGACGTACTGTTATACTACTGAGGAAGCAAGGAAAATTTGGTGATAGTGCATGACTGTATGCTTAGCATTTGTTTTCTGTGGTTCACCAAGTAGTCAGTTGCTGAAATGCATGGAATGCTATAGATGTAATGATCCTTATACGCTTATCAAGTGCTATCTTATCTATAAATGATTCATATAGGGTGTCAGGAGTTGTTCCATAGCATGTGATTTTTTACATTCTATCTTTCAGGAGTGCATGCGCTTTCCTTGTTTCTATTAATTTAATCTTTAGCCGCCTTGATATATATATATGTGTCATTGCACCGTCTTCCTGGTTCTTTTGATTTTGTATTACATATTAGCTCTGTCAACCATCGTCCTCGTGATAGTAGATGAGAAGGTGGATGGTTGTGCTGTGCCATGTTCCCTTTGGCTAGTGCAGTGATATTGATTTTATTTTTTAGGGAAATTCTACAGTATATCATTGAGTTTTTCGGTTTTCTACCTTGTACCCCTGTTTTTTATAAAATTTAGGTGGTACCTGATAAGATCGTATTTATACTATCTATTTAGCTTATTTTATGCATAATAAAGCGGCATTTGGGACGTGGTTTCACATGATTTACGTCACATTTACCATATTCTTAATGCCGAGTAAGTAATGGAGTTTTGAGCAATGATCGGAAGCAAAGGCATGTCTTGAAGTCTACCATGGTACAAAACACCTACAAGCAAGAAGGAAGACTAGCTAAGACATGAAGAAGTGAAAGGATGAAGCAATTGAAGATTTGAAGCGTCGTTTGCATAAGGATCGACTTCAAATGGGTATATCTTGAGTTATAGAGCTCATATCGATGCAAGGCCAAGTGGAGGTGAAAGCTTATGTTCTTAGCTTTCCAACGGTAGGTCACACGCCTCATTTGCCCAAGTAACGAGAGAGATATGGCCTTCGGAAAAAATGCTGTCCAGCAGGGAACTCGCACCGTGCGAAATTCCATGACCCATATTTCGCACGGTGCGAAATATCTGGGTTTCAGCGTGTTTTAGCGTGTTTTGATTACGGGCTTGTACCATGTTATGACCCATTAATCCCTTTCATACCTAGACTATATATAGATGATTGTCTCTAGGTTTTCAATATCTTTTGTTCACTTTAATTAATCAAAGTTTTAATTTGGGAATATTTTCATCTTTTGAATTGGGTTTTAGATCTAAATATGGAGAACTAATCTCCTATCTTAATCCGACTCAAGGCTTAATCTTTGGTTGTAAGACCCTTTAATCCTTCCTTAATTTTCATTATCATTGTTAATCCTTTTGTGTTTATTGTTTGAATTTTGGAATCCTTGTTTATATTGAGTAATTAAGTGTGATTTCCTTGTTGCTTAATTAATCAAGCTCCTTAACTTATTGTTGTTGGGATTATTAAGTGTGATTTCCTTGTAATTTCATCTTTGCAACACCTTGTTATTATGCTAATGAATGTGATTTCTTCTTGGCTTAATTAGCAAGTAAAGGATTAACTTGTAATTAGGCATTAATTGTGATTTCATTGTGTCTAATTACCTCTATTGAATCTCTTGTGCTCATATCTTCTTGTTAATTTGACCCATGTATGTGATTTCTACTTGGTAGAATTGATAAGTTGAGTTATTTGATTAAGTGTGATTTCCATGTCATTTCGCCATTACTAAGGAGATTTAGAAGATTTATCTTCACAATAGAGTGATAATATATAATTGAAGGAAAGTGCCAAACTTTGGGTCGGGTTAAGTCTCCCTTAATATTGATTAATTTCCATCTTAAACTCTTGATTGTTTACTTGCTTTGCACTCTTGTTTGAATTTGTCTTGCTTTTGTCACAATTGAAAACTCAACCAAAACCCCCCTTTTTTATATATTTGTTGTTATTGTTGTCACAATTGTTCTAATTGCTCTTTAATTTCACTATTGCAAAACCCATCTTCTCTTGGTTCGACCCCTTGCTTGCTATTTTACTAGTTTATAATTAGTGCTAATTAGTGTGTTTAGTGGTATATAAATTGTTAATTTGGCCGTTTTTAGTGCGACATTTTAGGCGGATCAGTACCCCTATACTCTCATACTTAGTCTGGAATGTAACCTTAATGATTAATTTCTTCATGTTTCCATGAAGTCCATCATTTTCCACAACCTTTCTTTAACCTATATTCTTAACCACCAACAATACCTCACCATCCTCCATAAGAGCCATTAGATACCACTCTTAAGTCTTAACAACCAAACAGCCTATATCTTCCACCACAAGATCTGCCTAGAACGAAAAACCCCTGCAAATTGGGGGAGATGAGTAGAGGACGAGGGGCTTGGCGTTGTGGTGGATATGAGAGGCGCAGTTGTTACCTGTTTATGGACATGCGCTCATGGTGGTATTTAGGTTGGTGCTTGGCCAGAAGCCCAGAAGAGTGAAGGAGTTTGACAGGGGAAGGAAGATGATGGTCATGTGAGGGTGACGAGCCATCTTGCTCCTCCATTGACCAATGGAAATTGGTGTTAGGTCACTTAGTAGGTGGTTTTAAGGGTGATTGAGTGGGGTAATGGATACTTTGCTTTTTTTTATGGGTCAAAGTAAATTAGCAGACCGATTTCACGGTTTAGTTGACTTGGGGACTAAGAAAACGAGTTCAGGGGAATATGGTATGTTTAATAAAAAGTAGGGGTACAACGTAGAAAACTGGAAAACTTGGGGGGTGCATCATTGAATTTCCTTTTTTTTTTCCCCCCTTGTAGTTTTGATAGCGGAATTCTCTCTGTCATAGTTCATCTCTGCTTGAGTAGATTTGGGATAATGAACGCAAGACCTATAAAGATCTAGCTGTTGCTCATTATGTAGTATTGATCTTGCCATGCTGGGCGGTGTATGCTTTACTTTCTAGTTTCTACGAATATATATAGTCTTACATATTAATAGTTTAACACATTGTTCTAGCTTTTTAGATAATGTTTTTAGATACTCTTTACATTCTAAACTCAATCTTTGTTACAAAAACGTGGCTGATAATGCCCTTAATGCAATCGTGGTGACCTTGAAACCCTTTACAAAGCGGTTCCATTGCGTTGTCATGGCAAATTTGATATCGTGATCTTGCCTATGGATTTGAGAAGGATTTAAATTACACTTGGGATTCTGTTTGGATGAGATGACGTGCGTGCCAGCTAATAGCCTTTGGATTTCGTCTTTATTTTAGCTTAATTTTCACCTGCTGTTTGCAAAATAGGAGGTTTGAGACGAACTGAAGCTGGTTCTTTTGGAAAATTCTGGCATAATGGATGGCTAGAACCGCATAAAAAACATTCCTCCTAGAGTACCCGTGAGAAGTTTCATGTTTAAGGCTTTTGTATTGTTGTGATCGTTATGAGATACTCCGTAATAACTAGTTTTGGGACCCGTGGAAATCACGAGTTTTTTGTTTTTAGTTTCTTGGTTGGGCTCGGCTGCAATTTGTTTTGTTTTGAGTTGTGTTAGGAGTGCTATTTAGATTACTCTTATAGGGTGTTTGGTCAATTATCTATTCCAATATATTTCGTTTTATTTGTAGGTTTTGGTTTATTTCGTTAACTCTACAACATATAATACCATTTCACAAAAGAGTATAAGTCCAATTACGGATTTTTCACCTGTGTTTGGCCGGGAAAAAATAGCAAAGGAAAATAAAATAAATACTCAATATGCAGATTAAAAATCAAAAGTATGATATATGTAAATTAGAAAACAAAGATGCAACCATGGAAGAACATGTATATTTTATTAGTTTATTGCCAAGGGGGAGAAGACGACCATGATTAGTACCAAATTCACAACCACAGAAGTCAATAGGGATCTCATACAATCTTGCAAACTCTTCGACGAACATATAATCAAACACCTGAGAAATTCACAAAAAAATAAAGATGCAAGTGAAGTGAGGTTACATGCCGGTGAAGGTTTCTTGACACCAGCAGCAGACCCCGCTGGAATAACCTTGAAGAAATTAAAGCTGACTGTCTTCGACAATGGCCTGTGTAGAAATCAACAGATCAAAAATCAGTCCATATACCAGAAGACAGAAACAACATAAACAATAGAGCCTTAATCCCAAACTATTCTGTCCTATAACATCAGGTGATGGGCTGCCACCAGTAACCTAAGTAACCTAATAGAGAGCTGAGTCGATTTAGACATGTCTGTATCTCAGTGATCATATTACATTACCATAGTATAAATGTGGACAGTGACACCCTTGGCAACCGAGTTACAACTGTTTTAGGACGTAGCTTGGCTACAATTAAAGGTTCAATTGTCAGAAGCTATTTACATTTGTTCGCCTAAGACCCAAGTACCTTATATACGGCTCCAAGATATATAAACTCGTTATAATAAGTAGTATCTGGGTAAAAGAAGCGATATAGAGATTTGTGCGAAAAGTGATACCATCACATGGAACGATATAACAACGCAATATAAGGCTTACCAGAGCAATAATTTTAGCAAAGAAGTCAGCAGTAACTGCAAAAACATCAGCCAGGTTAGCCATAGGAGTTGGATGCAAATATTGGGATACATTGATTAATTAGAAAATAAAGCAAATTATTTACATGTCTTGGTTGTTTCAGTTTAAACATTTGATTACCAGAAGAGTGGAGCCTTGGACACACAAACAGTTATATGCATAATCTATGACTTTCTCTGAAATTGGTCGACCGATCAATTAAGTAATACTTACGTCTTAATGTTCCAAGTTTGAATGAAGATAGGTCAAATAATTAAACATAGAATGGATAATTATACTAAATCAAATGATGCACTCCGCAGCCTCCGCAAGGTGAAAGGAGGTGACGATCCAAGAACCTAGAATTTCGTCAATTCTGCTCCTAAAATAACGCAGCAACCGCATTCAACGCAGATACCTGACCACCGGATAGAAACCGTAACCAACCTGCAGCAACCGTGAGAATGAAACAAAAGGATAACATGTATTACTGTTAGAACACATTAGATTGATGATGTCAAGTCCCCTTGTTATTTGATTGTTTGCTCTTAGTTGAAATAACTAGTGAATGAAGCAATCAAATGGACTTTCAACAATGATCCAAGATGATCAAGTCATTCAAGGAAGTCAAGACAATGATACTTTCCAAAGCCTTAGTCGATATATGTAAGAGTAAGTGTAACATTCTCATTTAAGTCAAGTAATGGCAAAACCATGCAACGGCATGCATTGTTGTCATCGTGGTTTCGTACTATCATACGGAGGAGTCTTTCGTCCAAATGTTTTTAAGTGTCAAAACTTTGCAAACTTTAAATCTTAAACATTTGAATTTTCAGAAACTTGAAAACAATCTGAAATTTTGGAGTCACAAGCCCACTTGACTAAGCCTCTAGATTTGTGCAAACACCTTTTACCAAAATGGCAAAGAAGACTTGTCAAACTTCTAAAGTAAGAAAGGCTTTTTGCCATTTCGGTAAATTGTCACATGTTGAGTGTAGAAGCTTAAGTTTTCTGATTTCTTAAGCCCCAAGCCTACAAGTCTAACACTTACCATCACTCAAAGCTATCATTTTAATATTGGATTTAATTTTTCAAAGTGTACTAACCTAAGACTAAATCCACTATAAATAGAGTGTCTTAGTCACATTTATTTCTCAAGACTTCCAAAGCATTTATTGTAAAAATTTTGCAAATCATTTGTGCATTCAAAGCTTTGTTCTTCAAGCATTTGCAAAACGTTTTTCTGATTTTAAGTCTTCAAATTTGTTTTCGAAAAAAAGTCAGAAAACCTCCAAGTATCGATTCAGTCTTTGTGACATGATGAGTTTGTTCCATGATTCTCGTGTTAGATCTTCATTGTAATCTCCATGTTCATTTAAGTGAACTCTTGAGATTCAAGATTCTGTAACACCTTGAGATAGAACCCATAAACTCTTGAAGCGGAGTAGCTTTAAGTTTGAGTGCAACCGGAGTAGGTTGGCGAGTTATTTTCATTGTAAGGGGTTTAGTAAGTTTGAGTAAATTTCTAAACAAGCAATAAAATAACGGTTGGACGTAGGCCTCGGAGTAGAGGCTGAACCAATTTTTAAAATGTCGTTTGTTTGTTCATTTACTTTTACGTTCCTCCACTTTGCTATTTCTCGCATGTACCTAATCAAGTTACGTGTCACAAATACCTATACCGTGACATAGAACTGCTGTACCTTCTTGTGAACTTACATTCAATTAAGTCTCTCAAGTTTTGTACTTCTTTATTCTTAGCTTAAAGTGATTAATTAACTAAGTTGAGAATAAGATTTTTAAAAGGGTACACCTAATTCACCCCCTCCCCCTCTTAGGTGTTAATCGTTCTTAACTCTTCAATTACGTTTAGAATTCTCCTACAAATACATTAGATAAGTAGAGAATTTAATCAAAAAAGTAGAGCAATAGCTAAAAGAAGGGAAGCCAACCGAGAAGAAAATGGGGAATGAAAAAGACCCACAAGTTTAATCATATAATAGGATGTCAACGGTTTAGGAAGACAAAGGGTGACAGCCATACATAAGACCACCGGATAGAAACCGTATCCACCACGACCGTCTAAGTGGGGGTCCATTTGAGGCCCGATGACAAACAGAGATGACGGCCCATTTGGGGGTTTCCAGCAGCCGTATGAGGGAGTGGCGGTCAGTCGGCCTTAGACGGTACGGTTGAACGGAATAATACGGGAACACCATGGTCTGAAGGTGGAGTGTCTCGTTGGTTGGAAAGGGATGACCATAGGCGGTCACCGGAATAAGCGTTTGCAGGTTTTGAACGGTCATATCATTTTCGGGAAGAAGGCAATACGAGGTACAGGGTTGATAGGATATTTGATTGTTGAGGGGATAATGGGATTGATGATTGTTGATGTTGCTGTCATTTTTTATGCGGACGTGTTATTCGAAAGTCAAACGTGACATTTTGTTAATCAAAGGTGGCATTTCATGATCATACGTGGCTTTGTCTACGTGGACTTTATGAATCATTTTAGTTTAGGCTTTTAATAGTATTTTATAAATTTCAAAACCAAGAAGACAATGGAGGAAAGTGTTGCTAATGAAGGGTGAAATGAGGAAAAGAGGGTCGAAAGTGCCTATCTCCTCCCTAGGGTAACGCGATACCTCCACATGGAAGCAGTAGTGCCCCCATGAAGCCATGACCCACTATCCACCCTCCTCTACAATCTCTTACCTGCTGCTACCCTATCATTCCCTTACTAGTGATCAGCACTGTGGCCTGGACTCTCCAATACTACCTTGTATACCCATGTCGGACACGCGGACATTTCATTTTAGACCAAAAAAGATTTTTTCCATAAAATAGCGGAATCCGACCCTTGTCGGATACTTCTAATCGAGTCCGAGCAACATAGGTGATGGGTTATCTTTTCATTTGATAGATTTTGCTGAACTCTTGGGGATATGTGGTATGTGTGTGTGCAGCTTGCTTTTGCAAGCATTGATTTATTTTCACCATCTAAGTTAGTCATGAAATTTATGTAGTGCTTTTTCTGCCTTTACATTCTGATTAGCATCCTTCAGAAACAAGTCGGTCGATAAATGGCAGAGAAAAGCTGATGTGCACAGTGGTGCTGCTGCAAAGAAAGCAAAATTACTGGCGTTTAACCAGGTACTGCATGTCTGTATTTTGACAGTGAAAGTGATTTGATATCCGATTGCAACATCATTACCCCAGTGCCCCATATGGAGAGAGAGGTAAAGAGGTTTGGATGTGCACCTTACCCCTTTGCTAGAACACAGAGAGACTTTGCATCACACATATATTACTTCACAATATAAGAAGGGCAAACATATCAATAAGTCAGTTTGCTTTATTCCATGAGATTCCAAAGCCGAAGAAAGTGAATCATTGGCTTCAGCTGAAATGGAAATAGAAACGGTTCAATTTTGATTGCGTTTTCTCTAATTTCTTTTTGAAACTTCCTTTGTAGAATATAAGTGACCAAGTGGAAACATACATGAGGGATCCAAGTAAAATGATTAGGGGCATGCAAATGAGAAGAGAGACTGCCGATGTATTTGGCTCTGTAAGTTTTAACTTTATATCTTCTAAATATCATCAATCTTCGATAATGAATTTGCATCCTTTGGGGTCTGATTAGTGTTCTTTGTATGGCAGGCTGCACAACAGGTTGACAGCGCCATTAAGGAGGTACACTGTTTTTTCACAGCGGACTATTTTTTTTTATTGTAATTTCTCTCTTGATCCTTGTTAGGTGCGATCTTTGCATGTCCTAAACTCGAATGTACAAATCAAGTTAAAGGGTCTCGCCAATTAAGTTGCAAGAATTTTTTGGCCATCGACTTCTTGGTATTCGCATAAAACCTCTTTATTAGAATATGTCAATGCATGTATCAAGTAGTAAGAGACTTGGGGAAGCATTTGCCTGGTAGGATAGAAAAGGGATGGATCTATTTTCCCTCCCCTCCCTCCCTCAACAATCTATTTTGCTAACCAAAGAAAGAACATTATCTCCGTCTATTTCCCTTTCCCTTCAACTTCTCCTATTCAAACATGCCCTCAAGACCATGTGTAATAGTAAAGGAATTAACATTGGAACAATGGAACCTGTGCGGCTCTGCACTTAGTGCATTGTAAAGTGTGTGCTATTTTGTGAAGAGTCATTTTTGCGCACTAGGGTGAAGTGTTGAGTATTGTGTCAGACTATGTTTCATGTCGAGGCGTGGCTCACAAGTCACAACAGCTTTTGTTTGTCTGTGATACTCCCCGTGACTGCATTTCCTACTATAACCATTGCCAGTTTTATGTTAATGCATGATTATAGGTTTGTCTCCTTTTAGCCCCCTCTGGTGTTTGTATTCGTCTGTTTATATGATCCTGAGTTTGATATGGATACTGAATATCTTGCATTCAACTAGCCTGAACTTCTTTAACTGGTACACTGTTCCTATACCATCAAATGCTTAATGAGTTTCTTGAATCGGTTAACAACACATCCTCCGGTAAATTATTTTTCATTTAGTCAATAGATTTTTCGTTTTGGTCTCTCGAGATCTGGGTTAACTTTCTCTAATTGATAAATAATTCACTTATTCATACGAGTCTATATAGTTAACTTCCATGATCTCACATCTGAACGGACATTGCGTCATTTCATCTACAGAGGCAACATTTTACGCTCTGAAGAATAAACAACCAAAGAAAAGGAAAGTTGTTGATAGGCGAGCCTCCAAGAGTCGCAACATAAGGTTGATTTCTTATGCAATCTTTCCTAGTTCATGATGGTAACATGGTATCACAAAGATCTATATGAGAGCAGTCTCAGTAGTTTCTTTGTGCGACTGTCTCGTAATTCTATATATTTAGTGAAATCTTACATTTTCTATTCAATGTGTCAGGTATAACGTTCACGACAAGATTGTCAATTTTATGGCTCCTCGACCAGTGGATATGCCCGAGATGGCCCCCAAGTTATTTCAGAATTTGTTTGGGCTGAGAACTCAGAAATCGTCATCAGCCGCATAGAATGAATGCTGTTCCTGCTAATTTTAATCTGCATTGTAGTAATGATACCGATCACCGATTCAATTATAGGAAAGTTTTTTTGGGATCCCATACATGTAATGAAATTCAATTTATTTTGAGTTGGACAGTGTACCATACACTTGATTGTGCTGGAGGTCCAAAATATAATCACCTTCTGTTTCATGAATGTTGACTTTGAAATGCCCAAAACTCAGCTCAAGATTTCGTCTCGGCCTCGTAGGTACACAACGAGTGTCGACCGGTTAGTAAATATTGGTCATGCTACACTACTTCATAAGCAGAGCGCATTACATTCCTTCACTTGTGAAGTCGACTACATTGAAATTTTTTTGATACAGAATCACAGAAGATTGAATCAACATAACTTGATAGCTTTCAGCTAAACATAATGCCAATGGCCAAGAGAGCAGACGCCCTCAAACAAGGCAGTGACAACGACTTACACCATCTCCGAAATTTACCCGAGGCCTCTAACATATTGGTCGAGGGTAGTGTTGAACAGCTCAGTCCTACAAGATTGATTGCATACACTTGCATAATTAGTAAATACATACTGAAAATGAGATCCTCTTAATGGAAATGAATTATACTTCGTATTTGATAATGAAAGCGTTATAAGAGCTAGATTCAACTCCATGTTATGAGAAAAGAGGTTTTCTTTTCTTAATTTGAAAATTGCATATATATTCATAACACAAATCTGAGAGCACTAAAGCAAAATCTTCTAAATTAGTACACAAAGATTGACACATGTTTCTCTCTAATTAATTTTTGGAGAAAAATGTTGGTAATAAGGATTTACACGCTATTCTTTGGCTCTAGATTATAGTGAAAATAAAGCAAAATGATTCACTAAACTGGTTATGCTTCTTTCTATAGTGACGTAGTAGTCTTGAGTGCAATTCTCCAAATAATTTTCAGTATGATCCAAGAAAACCTCTAAATGAGGTGAACACAGGCATAAGGTTGCGTAAATTCAACTATGCTACCATTTGCTAGAATCCTTGAGGCACTAGGTAATGTTGTTAGTATCTCTTAGGCACCAAAATCTCATATGAGACGGTATCAAGATTATAGGATCTTGAGACTGAACTATTAATCTTAGGCCCAGTTTTTTTAGTTAGAGCATGATAAAGTCAGCCAGATCATAATTTCACCATGTTCAATTTTGCAGTTCTTAACGCAGTTTTCATCTTGGATCATTCAGAAACAGCCTTCTTTGTGTTGCTAACACAAGGGTAACGCTGAGTACACCCGAACCCCCTACCCCCTTACCTCGCAATTTGCAGGAGGCCATTGAGGCGCTCGGGTAATGTTGTTGTTAAGTTGCTACGAAAGTCATGGTTGCAAATAATTGGTTATTTGAATAGCTACCACCATATTTAAGTTGTTAATCGTTCCTTGAGTTAACCTATTAATCCTGATTTCTAAGTCAAACCCAAGATCCGGAGATTAGTTACTTGGAAGGGAAAGGGAAGGTGAAGGAGGAAGGGAGACTAACAAATGCCTCTTACGACTTCCAGTCTTAATTCATGCAAAGAAATGCCGTATTTTATGGAAAGATAATAGGAAGAGTTCTGAGAAGGCCTAACATAACTTTATCAGCAGGAAAAAGGATGGCTACAAATATGCATTCCTAAGCATTTGTTGGGATAAGAGATCACATTGTTCCCACTGATCGCAACAAGTTAATTATGAAATATAAAAAAAGAACACCTTTTACTTGTAGTTGTAGGATTAGTAGAAAACTTGGGAAAGTATGGAACCAGGTGTTTAAATTACAAACCTACTAAATCTGTCAAGTCAATCACTTACCGGATAGGAGTTCCAGGTGAATAGAGAGGATTCTTGACTACGTATTCAACATACATGTTGTAAATATACTTGAGTGAATCTCGTAGATCGCCAGTTCTAGGATGAGTGACCAGAATAAGCTGCATATACAGAGACGAAAAAGATGTACATCAGTCAACGAAAGAACGTAACTTGCATATCAAGGAATGCTACACGAAATGGTTATGCTAGACAGCTACAGATATGCAGATACAATTTCCTTTTACAGATGCAAAAACAGAGAATAACAAGATATTAATCAACAAAGGTTTGTCCAAAACCAGGTCCACATTTGAGGTAGAGATATCCGTTTTGTTAGATGGAAAGATAAGGCAAGGAAAGTGAAGTAAGAACATAATCCAATGGCCAAATCTCCCTTCTGCGGAAGAGTAAGAAGGCCAAATATACAAATTCTAACCTCGTATTGGAAACAAAAATATGCTATTTTTGGATGACCAATAACAAAATGCTTAGTGACTTCCATTGACCATATGCTACTTCATAATATAAGAAGACTGTACAGTTGAGTAAGCCATAGGATTTTATTACAACATATTCCAAAGTAAGCCACTAATGAGTTTTGGTTCGAGACAGAATAAAAAAGGAGGGAGAACGGAAGATCTTTCCGTATGTACTTTGTAGTGATGAGGAAAGGACGGGAAAGGGAAGAAAAGATAACAAAAAAAAATGAGGGCAACCCATCCATCAAAAATGAGGAAAGGACGGGAAAGGGAAGAAAAGATAACAAAAAATGAGGAAATTGATAAACTCCAACCTTTTTCTGAACATTTCCTCTAGAACTCATACCAAAAGCCCATTTCCGCCAAAATAAATGTCATTCTTTTAGCAAATATCAATCACGATATATCTTTATTTCTGTCGAAAACTAACTCTTGCTAAAAAAAAGAGCATTCATGATTGATATCAACGAAAAAAATGTCTTTTGTTTTGGCAAAAACTGGCTTTGGTGGGCGTTTTAGAAATTTTCAGAAAAGGTGGGACTGTTGGAAAAAAATTAGAGCAGGTTGTGAGTTTTAAAAAAGAGGTATAAAAATCTCTTTTTTTTTTATTATAAGTCTGGTCCATTATGAATTTCTCTTCCCTTATCTCCGACTTAGAAATTGAGGGTAGTCCCTTCCTTACCCTTTGAATTCAGTAAACCACGTGTCCAAAAGTAGGTGACGGAGAAAAGGCAACAGGTCCAAAAGCAGAACAGGAGCCAAGCTAATCTAAAAGTAAACCTAAGATCTCCAGAGACCCTGTCGCGAATTCATAAAGCCCAGGGTTAACGGCTGGCAATTTGCAAATACTTGTAACAAAGTAGCTGGCAAAACATTGAGGGTTAATGGCTGTCAAAAGCTTACAAGCCTAGTTTCAGAAACACGGGAGCATTGACATCCTTCACAGTTGGATTCCTAGTACAAGGAAAAAAATGTGACTACTCTTAAACTCCTAAAACACGAAAGGATGCAACCACAGGAGAACACAAGTGACTCGAGAGCGAAGTTGATCAAATACAAAACGATATCACAAAATTATTAGAAAAGACAATTGGATTGTGAAAGCCAGAAGGTCCAGTATATAAGTGAAATGCAACATTTACATACCTTTATTCCAGATGGTGTTTCCATGAAACTAAGCTTATAAGTATTGGTGCGGAAACTATGAAAAGAGCACCCCTGGCCGGGCAATTGAGGCACCCCAAGGTTGACCTTTTCTGCACTGCATCAACATCAGAAATGTAAACATCAGAAATGTTCTATTAACAAAAATGCAACTTATGCAATGTGGTCAAAGATTGGTGATCTAGATGATATTCAAGTTGCACCACATTGGTCAAAATATCATTACACAAAGAAGGTCTTATTTGAAACCTTGTAGCCTTATTCAATCGTGTTTGTTAATATTATACTTGACTAACCATGACTAAATTGACTACTTTCTTTCTGAGATGCATAGGTTCATCTGTAAGCAGAAAGAGATAAGCCAGCTATATAACCACGGGATATTGGCGTGTGACTAATCACCGAGTTCCATAATTATACAGGTTGATATGGACATTGCTACATTCTCATATTATCCCACAAGAAATAACGACGTATCACATTAAACTCAATCATATTGGCCTCCTCATACCAAAGCAAGTAATCTAATCGATCAGCACAACCACCCATTATCCTGATTCTCTTCAACACCCAAAAGAAATTACAATTTTCTTAATTGAAATTCATCTTCATTTCCATTTCCATTTCCATTACACTATAGTGGGTGTTTCTAGACCAACTAAATGACATGCCCACCATCCAAAAATCAACAATTAATTCACAATCCAAGAAAAGATCAAACAAGTGGGATTCATTGATTCATGACAATCCAATTATACAAACTCTAGACACATTACTCGGACAAATCAAATTCAAAACGGTTTATGACGGATCAACAGATTAGTCATCTAATTGACCAGTATTCAAAACCACCCGTCATCCGAAACCAACAATTTCTACACAACACCAGACGAAGATCACAACTTTCTAGATCGGAATTCATCTTCATTCATCGAATTTCCATTATACTGGTCTGGGCACTTCTATAGTCAATCAAATCGCACCCCCACCATCCAAAACTCAAAACAAATAACCCACCATCCAAAAAGATCAAAACTTTGCCAAGTTTAATCTATCTGATTTATGATAATCCATCCATATATACAATATCCTAGGCACAGACCAATGAATTCCTACAAATTAACAAATTGTACACTCACCATACAAAACCCAAAAAAAAAAATTAAAACTTTGCCAAAATGATATTCATCTGATTCATTCTAATCCACATATACCATATTCTAGCCACATACATTTTGCGACCCGAGTGCCTCAATGACTCTCGCAAATTGTAGGGTACGGGGAGTCTGATATACTCAAACAATAAACTCAAACAAATTAACAAATCCAAAATCAGGAAAACATTAACATTAAAAAAGTTGATTATTACCAAGTGGGGTCCATCTTAGCAGTAAGAGATTTAAGGGAAAAGAGCAAACCAAACATAAGTTTATGATCTTGTTGAGGATCTAAAGTATGAAGATGACGATTCCATTCCCTGTAAAGCAAACAAACACCATTTCTATTGAAGATATAAATCATATGTGCATTATTTCCTGATGCTGTTACTGCTGGTGGTGATGGGTTTATCTCTGTTCCCCCAAAAAACTGCATCTTTCAACCTTACTTCTAATCTAATAATCAAAACTAAAACACATAATTAATGTTGCACTTTGATCACTATTTATAACCCAATTTGTGGTTTTTATAATCGAAATCAGAATTCAGATGAATTTCGGACGGATTTAGGAGTGTCACTGGCTTTCTACAATAACGAGAACTTACCAAGTAAAGCCAAGCAAGCCCAGGCTCGACTCGAAAAGCTCACAAGCGGCTTGAACTATGAGATTAGATAAGATATTGTTCATGTTGTATAAATCCAAAATATTTTATTATGATTATATATTTGTATTATACATATCAAATGTTCACTGATATACCAAATATTTTTAACAATCTCTCTTACTACTAAGAGAATAAAACTCTTAGTAGTTTTCCCGCCTAAACATATGCTAGAACTATATATGGAAACAATAACAAAATTATATTCATTTATCTTTTACCCCATTTACAAGAAATAATCACTGTCTCTAATTTATTATGCAATCATTCCATAAATATTATTTCTTCATCAGTTATATTCTAAAATTACGCAAATCTGCTTCTTATGCAATCTTTACTTTAATTATTGTTCATCACTTACACTCTGAAATTACGTAAATCTGTTTCTTATATTATCCTTCATCAGTTACTCTCTAAATATGGTGTATTTTTAAAGGACGTAACAATTTTAAAGTATTTTATTATTAGAAATAAACAAAAATATTAGTTTAATTATTCGTAAATCGTCTTTTTAAATGCGTGGTGTACTGTTTTCGTTATAAGGTTAATATGCGTTTTAATTAGATTTTACATCACTTAATTGTATTTTAATGTCATAAATTAGTTTCATGCAATGATAGAGCATTATAGAGTTTTTTTTTATAGTAAAGTAAAAATAGTTTAAAACAAAAATAACTTAACTTAAAGTGTCTCTTGATGATAGTAAACTTTTATTTTCTACCTCTTATTAAGATAATATTAGTACATTATAACATTAAACTGTAAGTCTGTAAGTACAGTTAATTTATGCAATTAATTTAATAGAATGTCTCTTTATAAAACAAAACTAAAAAATATCTTGTTGTAGCACGGGCTCTACACTAGTTGTATATAAACTCGAGCTTGACCCGTATCCTTGTTATTGAAAATATCGGAATAAAAAAATCAAAAAATTAACAATTATATATAAGCTCGAGTTTGGCTCGAGCTCGCGTTAAAACTCGCAGGCTTGATTGTATATTTGTATCATACTCCCTAAATACCTAATGGATCGAGACATTGATACCTAACGTCGGGATTAGGCTAGGACAATGAATATACACGTCCCATTAGTATGGGACGTTGATTGTGGGTGTCTCTTATGGGAATGGACATTGAATTTGGGTGTTAGTGTGGGATAAGGACATTGAGTTTTATTGTGCGTGTCCATTAGGGACATTGAGTTTCATTGTCCATGTCCATTAGGGACAACTAGATTCAACCTCCATTGATACGAAAAAAAAGATACAATTCAATTCATACTAAGCAAGCATTGATTTGTACTAGGCAACCAATGATTCAACGTCCACATTCATAATTGATTTATACTAGGTAACAACTCATACTAGGCAATGTCCGATTCAAATGACATAACATTGAGTAGTTAATTAGTTAACTTACAGATGATTCGTCGCTAGCCGTTGATTTAGATGATTTGTTGTTTGACATTGAATCCAATTAACAAAGTCTTGATTTTTTTTTTTTTTTTTTTAAATTTGTTGTTTGGGAGGATTTGGAAGAGAATATAGGAGGGATAGAGTGAGTAAGGGTAGTGATGGTCTTTTAAAAAAAAAAAACATCGACGATTCGTTACAAAACGTGACGACGTTTCACAACCCGGTTTTAAACCCGAAAACATTTTTTTAAAAAATAAGACGGAATATATAAAAAAGAAAATGATAAATACAGCCCTAAGGTACCAGAAAAGGAAAAAAAAAACTTAAATCAAGCATTAATGACATCAATTTACGCGTAATTGTGTCATAAATTCCTAATTTAATTCTATTTTGGGAAGTAATTTAATTCTTAAATACCCAAAAAAAAAAAAAAACTAAAACAAGATTTATGTTAAATCACTCGAGTTCGAACTCTATTAACTGTACTATTTTTTTGGTGTAAACCATCCGGTTTAATCCGGATTCGAGCCGGGTAGGACCACTAGGGCGGTAAAACTCTCCCTCATGAGTTTTAACACTCTATATTATAAAGTGCACGTGTTGAGCACTTGAGGTTATGTTTACCGTACTTTGTGTCTTCTGAATTATCCGCCGCCTTCCTCAAATCTCTGCATATTCACTTGTTCTCTAGATTTTATTGTTCGGTAAGATTCATTAATCTTCTTATAATTGTTTTGTTAATTTGTTATTTTATGCTTATTACCTCAAATTTAATTCATGCAATACCTTGATGTTCTTCATGATTCAATAATAGTTTTATTTTATAGCATTGGCAGTCAATTGTTTTTGAATAATTGGCCTGCGAGCCATTGAGACACTGGGTTAATGTGGTGGTTGTTGTTTTTGAATAATTGGGTTTTGTTTAATTTTAGTGGGTTATGCTTGGAAAGAAAATTGTTGCGAATATAAGGGTAAGACTGCTTACATTCGACCAATTTATCTCGCAATTTGCGGGAGCTCTTAGAGCATTAGGGTAATGTTGTGCTGGTTGTTATATGCTTTTAGAGAAAATTATCAACCATTAGCTTAATTGTAGTGAGATTTGCTCTCAAATTTGTCCTTGTATACTTCTCTTTTTATTCCTTGAGGGGAAGTGGTGAATGATTGGCATTTGGCAGTGATGGAGCGACGTGACAGCCGCCAACCGGGAAGGGGGATGTCGTCCTCTGGGCTATAGAAAATTTGAAATCTTTTTTCCAATTTACTTCAACCTCTGTCCCGGTCATTTGTTGTCCTTTTGCATTTTTGGGTGTCTCAGTCATTTACTGTCCTTTCTATTGTAGGAATGCATTTGATGAGCAATTTGGTCATTCACACTCAATTTGATCCACAAATGATCGGGGCGGAGGGAGTACTATATTGCAATACTAGGTTGTATCAACCATATCTCTTCAATATCTTCCGAATCTTCCGAATCTGCAAATACAAGCAACATATCAACACAATAATATGTATATATTATTTATTATAGCAAATGTATATTCTAGGAGAATTCATTTCTTGCATAGCAATACACTACCCATCCTATAAATACATGTAAACTTCACTCATTGTAATCATCCATTTACTACATACATTACCTTTCTTACATGGTATCAAGGAGTCAAAAACAATCCACAAAAAACCCTCTCTCACCTCGCCCTAACCCCTTCAAACGAGTCAGCCTAGCTCTTCCCGCCTTCACCACCCACGCTTCCACAATGGCCACCCCAGAAACCGTCATCCAAAACCCTCACGAAACCAACTCTCCATTGACATCACTCAACCTTAACCACTGCGTCAAACTAACCCCGCAAAACTACACATCGTGGCATTTCCAACTTACCCATATCCTTTTCGGATATAGCTTGCTTGGCTTCCTCGATGGCACGCACCCCTCTCCATCACCTACCATCACCGGTGATGACAAAACCGAGAAACTTAACCCCGCCTACTTTACATGGCTAAAACAGGATGGCTTGATACTCGGTGCTCTCATGGGCACCTTGTCCTCGGCTGTCCAAGCGCTAATCGTCCGAGCCAAAACCTCTAAAGAGGCTTGGGACATCTTAGCAAAAACCTATGTGAACCCCTCACGAGCGCATATCCTACAACTCAAAGATCGACTTGATTCGATTGTCAAAACCACGGATCAGTCGATTACCGAATATATGAACACCATAAAGGCCTGCATCGACCAACTTGCCCTAATGGGCAAGGTTCTTGACCCCGAGGACGTTGTCTCGAAAGTTCTTAAGGGTCTCGACTATAATTTATACAAACCCGTCATGGACACCGTTCATGCCCGTGACAACCCGATTTCATTTGAAGCATTGCACGAGAAACTGCTTCAACATGAGTTGCTTATCAAGCAACAACCCTCCTCTGATTCTTCAACCCCACGGCCAACCCTTCTTACCGCCACCACCACCAATACCGTGGCAACCAACGCACCTCCAACACCACTCACTATACTCCTTCGAATTCCAGCAACCCCAACCCACGACCTTTCAAAGGTCGTTGTCAATGGCGTCGTCAAGTCGGACACGTCATTGCCAACTGCCCGCTCTTCCGTAAATTGTTTCCCACCATTATTTTCCCCGAATCATCAACCCGTCAACACACCCAACAACCCCAAGCCCACGCTGCAACCCCCAATGCCGTGAACCCCAACCCCAATTACCTCCTCGACAGTGGTGCCTCTCACCACGTCACCCACGATCTTGACACCCTTGTTCTCCACTCGCCCTACACTGGTCCTGATGCACTCATCATAGGCGATGGTTCGGCCCTCGACATTGATAATATAGGTTCTTTTCAATTACCTTACTCCTCTATTAAATTGAATAATGTTTTACATGTACCACAAATATCACGCAATATTTTATCTATCTCGCAATTATGTCGTGATAACAATGCATATGCTATTTTCTCATCGTCTTGTTTTCTTATTAAGGCAATCTCGACGGGTGCGACGCTACTCCAGGGACGGGCTAAAAACGGAATTTATGAGTTGATTCCGAAGCAACCACACACCTACTCCAACCAAAAGGGCTCGACTACCATTTCATGGCATCACAAATTGGGTCATCCTTCATTTGATGTTATGAAAGAAATTAATAAAAATGCATCTTTTATTTCTAATTTGTCTAACTTTTCCTACTGTGACTCGTGCAACATCAGTAAAAGCAAAAAGCTACCTTTCGCGAAATTGACATTCAAAACCACAGCACCACTCGAACTAATTTACTCCGACCTATGGACTAGTCCTGTCTATTCCCGCGAAAAATACAAGTACTTTGTTATATTCGTTGACCACTTTAGTAAATATATATGGTTATTCCCGCTAAAACAAAAATCCGAAACTCAACAAGTATTTTTTCGGTTTAAAGCTTTAGTTGAAAAATATTTTCAACGACCAATTCGACAATTCTTCTCCGATAATGGTGGAGAATTTCAAAAATTTACACCCGCCTTACTCGATAATGGCATAAGCCATTTTACCTCTCCGCCTCATACTCCGGAACATAATGGATATGCCGAAAGACGTCACCGTCATATTGTTGAAACGGGCCTAGCCCTTCTCGCCCATGTCAGCCTACCAACCACCTTCTGGCCGTTTACATTTAGCACCGCAACATATCTCATTAATCGACTACCTACTAAAACACTTAACGGTCTTACACCATATTTTCTTATGCATCGCACACAACCCGACTATACTAAACTACATAATTTCGGTTGCCTATGTTATCCTTGGCTCCGACCGTATACAAAACATAAACTTGACTATCGATCAACCCCTTGCATATTTGTGGGATACTCTTCCACTCAAAGTACATTTCATTGTCTCGACCCGACAACCAATCGATTATACACTTCGCGTCATGTCAAATTTGTCGAAGACGAGTTTGCCTATAAACAACTACTTACTACGTCCTCTCCTTCTACTCACACCGACCGGGATGAGTGGTGTCACCTAGTCATACCCGTCTTACCAACCCAAACCCATGTATCCGCCACTCCACCAAATCAGCCTACACGAACCAGACCACCCATAACCCAAGTATACACTCGTCGCCCTTCGCAAAAACAGTCCACAACCGCGACCTCTACAACCTCGCCTATTGACCTCACCGTGCCCAGTACCTCCACTCCCACTACCGCCACCCAATTAACCACCACACCTAATCCCACGACCACTCCATCCGCACCTCCACCTCCATGTAAAAACATCACCACAAGACTTGACAATAATATTCGAAAACCCAATCCAAAATATGCCAATCTAGCTCACACTCTCGACGCTACCAACTCATTACCCAATACAGTAAAGCAAGCTCTCATACAACCTCAATGGCGTAAAGCTATGGAGGATGAATTTCAGGCTCTTTCACGCAACAACACTTGGACGCTAGTCCCGCGCCAACCGTCTCAAAATATAATTGGCTGCAAATGGGTCTACCGCGTCAAATATAATCCCGATGGTTCGCTTAAACAACATAAAGCACGACTAGTTGCTAAAGGGTTTCACCAGCGACCCGGAATAGACTACACTGAAACATTCAGTCCCGTTGTCAAACCAACGACAATTCGTCTCATACTATCCCTTGCAGTCACCAACTCATGGTCCTTACGTCAACTAGATGTCAATAATGCCTTCTTACAAGGCACATTGACTGACAATATTTACATGGCCCAGCCGCAAGGTTTCATTGACGTATCTCACCCGGAATTCGTATGCAAACTCAACAAAGCAATTTATGGGCTAAAACAAGCTCCACGAGCTTGGTACAATGAGCTCAAAACCTATCTTGTTATCTATGGCTTCAAACAATCAATCTCAGATTCATCATTATTTATTCTAACCACGAAAACCGTATGTATGTATATGCTAGTCTATGTAGATCATGATATTATTATTACTAGTCCAAACCACAAACAAATACAAGAATTTATTAATCACTTAGCTCAACGATTCTCGCTTAAAGACCTCGAGCCACTTTCCTACTTCCTAGGCATCGAAGTACAACCTAATACACATGGATTACACCTTAATCAATCTAAGTATGTCCATGACTTACTAGTTAAACATAAGATGTCGGATGCCAAACCACACCCGACACCTATCAACACCGATAACCACCTCTTACGTGAAGACAAACAACCTATACAAGACCAACCTACTTATCGGGCTATTGTAGGGAGCTTACAATATCTCTCCCTTACTCGCCCCGACATTGCCTTCACAGTAAATCCCCTTGCTCAATTTCTTCATCACCCCACCGCAACTCACTGGACTGCCTTGAAACGGCTTCTTCGCTACCTCCAAGGCACTCAAACCTATGGTATTCAGCTTTATCGCACATCTCCACTTTGTCTTCATGCCTTTTGTGATGCTGACTTCGCTGGCGACAAAGACACTTATATCTCCACCACCGGGTACATAGTATACCTTGGCCGCAACCCTATCTCTTGGTCCTCCAAAAAGCAACGAGGCCTTCCACTCTCCACCACCGAAGCAGAGTTTCGAGCACTTGCAGCTGTCACCACTAAAGTCTTATGGCTTCGAAATATTCTCACTGAACTCAACATAACTATCACCAAGCCTCCAGCACTCTACTGTGACAACATGTCTGCCACTCTTTATGCGAAAAATCCGGTATTTCACTCAAGAATGAAGCACATGGCATTATCGTTCCATTTCGTCCGTGAGCAACTGCAACTAGGACACATCCGCATTCAACATGTAGCAAGCAAGGACCAGCTAGCCGATGCCCTCACCAAACCTCTACATCGACATCGATTTCATGACCTACGAGACAAGATTGGCCTTCTACCACCGACGTCCATCTTGCGAGGGCGTATCAACCATATCTCTTCAATATCTTCCGAATCTGCAAATACAAGCAACATATCAACACAATAATATGTATATATTATTTATTATAGCAAATGTATATTCTAGGAGAATTCATTTCTTGCATAGCAATACACTACCCATCCTATAAATACATGCAAACTTCACTCATTGTAATCATCCATTTAATACATACATTACCTTTCTTACAGGTTGCCCCTCCTGAAATTTTCAATCGAAGTTTTAGCCTCTCTAACTTGAGATACAGCTCTGCCATGGCTGATTAGGGCGGTGGCTGATCCATGTAGAAATACATGGGTCCAGCTATCTAGGAACATCGTCAAACAAATTCTTTATATGCATTTCGTCCACTTTGATGTACAATATGAATAATTTTTGTATAATAAGATTAATAAGACAATCTTTTTCGAGTAGTATGTACACAATACCCTCCTGTTAAGTACAAAGAGTGTTTTTTTATTGATCCATTATGAAAATTGCGTCAAGAATAGCATGGACTGATTGCCATTTCACCATATTAAATGTGCATACAGTTTAGTGAGCCATTTTTATCCGTTTAATTTCTTATCTTATATAAAAAGAGAATAGGGGGATTTCATATTTTGGCAAACCCAATACCCTTTGACTCTCCATCTATTTACAGTCAATGCCACCTACTTTCTATTATTATATTTCTCTTATTTCCTACTTTTCTACCGCCTGAAACATTCACCTTCTATTGTTTATCGCTGTTGGTTCACCGCTAAATTCCTTATTTTTCATTGTGCTCATCGCCAACGTTATCAGCAACTTTCCTTCACCGATATGTCGCTCGCTCAATATATCTCAGTAAGATTTCAAACTTTCAAGGAACGCATACCTGAAAGTTTCATCTTTTTCAAGGTATGCTTGTTTTTAATTAACAAAAATCTAATCTTTTTGTTGATTTTATGTTCATGTTTTTAGCTTTTTAATGTGCATTTTGGTTCTTGTTTTGCTTAATTTGTTGGAAATTATTGCAAAAAGGTGTAAAATGTGAAGTTTAGATCACATTTTTTAGTTAAATTAGTGATTTTTTGGATTTATATTGATGGGTTTAGTGAATAATTTGAGGATCTAATGTGTACATCAGTTATTTGAGGTTTAGATTGGAAATTATTGCAAAAAGGTGTAAAATGTGAAGTTTAGATCACATTTTTTAGTTAAATTAGTGATTTTTTGGATTTATATTGATGGGTTTAGTGAATAATTTGAGGATCTAATGTGTTACATCAGTTATTTGAGGTTTAGATTTTTTTTTTTTTTTTTTGGTGATAATTTGAGGTTTAGATTGTAAAGTTGGAATCTTTTCACCTTAATTTGCTAAAAAAAAGTGTTGTTAAAATTCGCCTAATTTACCAATCATTTGTTTACCGCTGATTAAAAATACGATAAACTGTGAATAAATGATTGAGAGTTTGAGATGGAGTGAGTATATTTCAATATTATAGCAAGAATTAAGACTGCCCAGATGAAAAAGAGTAACTTTAGTGTAGTAATTACGAGGTTTTTACTCCTCCGTATCGCTCATTTGTTTACCATTGATTAAATACGATTAAAAACCTTCATTCCATGAAAGTCTGAATGATGCCTGCCATGAAATTTGGGAAGGTTTATCATTACAAGCTTAACTACAACTTGGAACAGTTAAACCAAATTTGAAATACCTAGATCATAGAAGCAGACAAAGATCTACCTTTCTTCAGAAATTTTCGTTTGCAGATTCTATTTTGGAAGTAGCTACTCCTTTGTAAATAATTTCATGGTTGTAAATTCCATTTTTTCCATAACAGTGCCCATTTGCTGCTGGGATACACACTTCAGCTCGTCAGTTTTATCCGCAACTCTCTTGACTGGAACATAGGAAATTAGTAGTTGTTGATCGAGCTAGGTACTAGCTAGAGACTGCTATGACTATGAAGCAACAACATTATATAAAAAGAGAATAGGGGGTTGGTCTGTCAAGTAGCAGCTCAGAGCTTGGGGTTAAGGATCATGATCTTGGTAAGCTTAATGAAGTAGCTTTGATGAATTATTCAGTTCTCAGACCTAAGTTTCTTCTTAGACGGTTCTACGACATACTGTAGAACTATCCATGAAGGAAAAAATGTTGGTTATCATTGTTGACTACTCTTTCAGTTCCAATCATTTGCTTACCTTTGATTAAAATATCTCCCGCAAAGAATAAAAAAGGTAAACAAATGAATAAGACGGAGGGAGTATATAATGTTATAAAACACGGGTTAAAACGCTTATGTTAGAAAGATATACACAACTATTTGTGATTATTGGAAACTTCAGGGTTGACGGTCATTTGTATCACCTTTTTATTGACCTTTTCTGATGCTGTAGGTAGCATTGAGTTCCCCAAAGTGTGCAGGTCGAAAGTGCACCTTGCAAGAACATGGGCTCCATCTTTAGCTGCAAAAGCGAACAACCGCAATTGTTTCAGGGAATTCCAGACCACCATTCATACCCCTCACTGTGTAAGCACCTTACAAAACTGTGTGGTCCTATAAATTCTAGGGGTAATGAAATCCAGTTTGATTTCATTTATTCATAGTGAATGCATTTTGCTATCACGTTCTTTTGGTTGACTGACGTCCAGGCAGCATGTTTTGCCAGTCTTTGTGGCTGATATATTTTTCAACGAATTATTGGTGAGGCGGTCCTCAGTAAGATAAGACAAAGCTTTATCTAACATCAATGGGGAAAAACGGTGATTTTGGGATTACACCATTTATTTCACATTTCAACCCCTTGACCCATTTCCTTTGATATTCGGGGTACTAGACCCTCAAGTAGTTGGAGAGGATCGAGACTCACGTAGGGTTTTTGGATCTGGAGAAGCTTGGTTGCATCTTATATGCTTGTTTTTTCGTGATGGTAATGATATTTGAAAGCCTTCTTGAATTTCATTGCTTAATCAAGACTTTACTTTGAAGACTGCTCTTGAATGGAGTGCTATATGAGAAATTTGCTATGTTATACTGGGTTGTGACTTGTGTAGGATTTGCTCCTTGATTTTTTTGCTGGAATATAACACAATAAAGCAACATAACCTATCATTAAGGGAAGATATATTTCAACTGGGCTTTTTGCTATCTCCACAGGATATAGAGAGAACTTTCCTAAAAGAAATTTCATGCCGAGTGTACATACCCATTACCGAGCCACTGTAGCAAAATATACTCTAGCATTAGGCATATCCATCATAAAGTAGCGTAATGTCTGCAATTTACGACTCAAGTATTCATTATGTGTCATCTATGTTAGTAATATTGGTTGTATTTTAGGCCAGGGAGGTTGTCACTTGTCAGTAATGTTGGTTGTATTTTAGGCCAGAGAGGTTGTCCCTCCGTATCTTATTAGAGAATTTTTGGCGCACTTACAATTAATTATAGGTAGACAAGTAAGATTGTAGTACTCGGGAATTGTAGGGACGCTGTTGACCGATCTTGTTGACCAAACAAACCTTAGGGATGTTTGGGTGAGGGATCAGACTGGTAATAAGGGGGCGTACTAGCCAGTCACTCGACCTAGCGGAGGCCACTCGGCCGAGTATCACCAATACTCGACCGAGTGGAGTCTACTCGGCCGAGTATTCCTATACTCGACCGAGTATGACTGTTGACGACGTGTTATTATAAATGCGTGTTCGCGAGATTCATTTCTATTTTCTCATTTCCTCGACAGTTTCTCCTTCTCTAACCCTAAACCATCTCCCTCCTCTATCACTCCATAGATTCATACCTTAAGGAAGCTAGCCTAAACCCCTACCATGGGAATATCGGGAATCGCGGAACAAGAGGGACGTGGGTGGTGGTTGTCTAGGTGGTCACCGATGTGCAAGGTTAGGTAAGTTCTGCTTTGTGTTCCCTTGTATGATTTCTTTGAGTATAGTCGTATAATAGGATATGGTTATCTTTGTTAGGGTGCTTAATGGAGTCGTGCGTGGCTATAGATGGAGGTTTTTCATGCTTTGTTATGAGGTAGGGTCTCCCTACTCGCCCTCTTGTTAATTGAATTGAATTTATGATTGTATTGTAAATCATGGCTATCCGCTGATCATCGGAGTATAGTGGTCGTGGTGATGATGACGTTGTCATGTGACAAAACGATGTGGTGATTGAGATTGTGGTGGAGTCACTTGCGGGAGTGGCTCCACACCCTAGTTCGCCCTCCGTGGAACCCGCCACGAGAGGGGATGTGCACATTAAGGGACGAGGGATCGTTAGTCGCTCGTTGAAGAGCTGGACTAGGTGGGGATGGGCTGCGGTCACCCATCAAGGCGAGGATTACCTGTTGCGATGGGTAATCTGGCAGGGCTACACCCTTCGTGTGTAGTCGGTGTTGGTACGAGGTGATAAGCGTGGGATAGCGGATGATCGCTCTTTTTACCTTACTTGTTTAACTTATATTTGATTAGTCGATCGACCCCGTGTTGTTTTGTGGTATCTCGGTGATCCATTCGGGGATGGTGAGCGAGTTGGCTTAAAGGTATTGTTGGTTACTTTGGGGATTGGAGGGATCGTGTCGTCACGCTGCTTTGGTCTAGAGATGTAGAATCACAAGTGTTGTAACTGTACTTTATTTAGAGTCTTGTATAAGCGGTATTGTGACGGATATGCTATCAATGTAATAATGTTCTTATTTTGTCTAATTTGATCTACTTCCTCGAAACCGAGATGGTGACACCGTCATACCACCGGAATGGTCCTTGGTAAGGCGTCCTGGTGTGCGGGGGTGTTACAAAGTGGTATCGAGAGCCGACGATTTTGGAACTCGAACCAACGAAATTAATGAACATAGGGTGTCAACTAAAATGAACCTGGTGTATGTACGTTGGGAGCCCCAAATATGATGCTAGATTTTGGGTGAGTAGGCGCCCTCATTTCAAAATCATGGCCCCATCGGACTTAAGCCAGACACGGGTAAAGGGTAGCTAGTGTGAGTCGTGGATTGCTAAGTGTTGTGTGTCGTGTGCATCTGTTGTGTGCGTATCTATTACTAGAGTGATATGTGTTAGTTTGAAGGTGGAAAAGTGGAAGTGAATATGGAATTGTTGCTATGTGTGATCAGTGACAACTTAATCAATGTGTTTAATTGGAATGTGTTAGGTGTGAAATTATGGTATTACAAATGTGAACAGGGTGTATGTCTGGTGATTAGCAGAGGTAGAAATGATGTGATATAGAGCTAAACCTGATAATTACCGTAATTGGGTTATGACATGTGCTCTATGGGTACGGTAAAATAGTCTTTGGTATAGCGAGGGATAAAGTGTGAGTGATGGTTGTTTGGAGATGAATGTGCAGATGTACGTGTTGTTGTGTGATTACGTGGTAGGGATCAGCTTCAATTGTGACGAGCCGGAATCCCGGAACTCCGAACGATGTTATTTGATTTTGCAGGAACAGTAAAAGTTACGACTCCTTATTTATTTGAATATTAGAACGAGTAGATGCGAGTACTCGACCGAGTGGACCAAACTCGGCCGAGTGCCCATTTTGTTGGAATAAAAATCGATTCTGTTCTTCAAAACTCGACCGAGTAAGAAAGGTACTCGACCGAGTAATGCACACTCGGCCGAGTATCCTAAACACTCGACCGAGTAGTGAACACTCGGCCGAGTATTCCAAACACTCGACCGAGTGTCGCTGTAGCAAGCCAATTTCGGGTTATACAAAAACCCTATTCTCGAGCCTTTTCTTTCTTATTTCCGCCTCCCTCTTCCTCTTTTCTTCTCTCTAAAAACTCCATACTCCTCTTTTCTCAAGCTTTTGGGTGAAATCTTGGTGCCACACTTGTTCTTAATTGCCCTAAGTCAGTTTAAGGTAAGATCTAAACTCAAATTCCTTGATTGTTTTCAAAGACTTTGTGTATTAACATGCTAAATTTCAATTTCCGGTTAAAAACAATCGAAATTCTGTCTTAAACTTCTTGATTTTCGAATTTGACCACACATAGAACTTGTGTATAATTTGGTTGATTTATTCCATGAACTAAAAATTCAATTTTTGAGTTCTAGGGTTAGCAAAAACGAAATTCTTTTGTTGTTGAGGATCATTCTCTGCTTTGAAACAAAATGAAAACTGGAAACAATGTGATTTGTAAAATAGATGGTGATTTCTGCTAGTTTATCTTCCAAAGCTTATTCCAAAATCGATATACAAGTAAAACAGTCCGTCTTTTGTGTTAAGAACTTTCATATGTCAATCCCTTGTTAAGAATGTTTTTCTTGCAGTATGGTGAAAACTAGAGGTTTACCCAACAAGAGACCTCGCGCGAGGTCCAACTCGAGGTTGGGCAAGGTAGCGATGAACCGGTTGTCAGAGATGGGTGGCGCTCATCCATCTCGTAATTTTCGCTAACTTTGATCATCGTAAGGCTTTCGTGGCTCTTATGCGTCGTCCTTTTCGTCCCACCCGTTGTGTTAACCCTAGTATCCTTGAGACTTTAGGAATTAAAGAGGACATAGTGCACATTTTCAAGATTTTGGGCATGGAGGGGTTGTACCATTTGAGAAAGAAATCCTACCCCCATTTGACCTTAGAGTTCCTGAGCTCTTTTGTTTATGATAGGAAGGGCAAGACCATCTCTTTTCGTCTCATGAATGAGGATCATGAGCTTACCCTTGATGAGTTGGCCGACCATTTGGGTTTAGAGGCTGAGGATGATGACTACCTTAGTGATGTGGCCAAGAATGTGGCGCACCTCGCATACCTTCCGTATTTGACTCGGCCGACCCGCCCCTACCGTCGCTGCCATGTTGATTAATGACATTCAACACGTGTCCCTTCGTATGTTCCTAAGGATGTTGACCTGCCTGCTTTACTCGAGAGATGACGTGAGTAAACTCAATTCTCACGAAGTCATGCTCCTTGTGTCTTACCTTAACCTTCACCGCCGGAAACCGTTTTACTACAGTGCTCCTGGTATAGTGTGCTCTAGTCTGGAGCTCATGGCACAGTCTGAGACCCGATTTGTTGCTTGCGGGGCCATAGTGACCCGCCTAGCTCAGCGACTGACCGACTTTGAGGCCCCACCTCCTGAGGGGAACGAGTATGTTGAGGTTGTACCCACCATGGATGCCCAGTATTGGCGTCAGAACCGATGGTTGAGGAAGATGGATGATGGGTCGTATGCTTGGAGGGTGAGAGGAACTATGTGGATGGTACTTCCGGACCCAGCTCGCCTTCCTGTGGTTGATCATTTGGCCGAGTGGGAGCCTTGTGGCATTCCTAGACCTGAGCCCCAGACTTACCTGATTGACCCACGGATCCTTCTGGATTTACCTGAGCCTGCTACCACACACGAGGGACAGCAGCAGGCACCTCCCCCACCTAGAGAGCGTCGTGGAGTTAGGCAGTCTAGGGTAGACCCGGTTGTGTCTGAGCCCTCTTACTCTGCTCCCGACTCCTACCCTTACCATTCTTACCGACTCGTCATACCCTACGGTGCATGACCCTAGGATGCAGCCTCATGAGTTGGCTGAGCGGATCTCTTCTACTTTGGTGCTCCGCAACCTACATGAGATGGCCCTTAACCAGGGCATCGGGACTCAGTTGGCACAGCCTGTCTGGTGGAGAGGACCGGGAGTGGATGCAGGAGTGTTCCACAGCTATGGGGTGGACCCGCGTTACTGGAGACCTCCGGAGGAGACTGAGTTTGGCTACCTCGCGGGACCGTGGGGAGCCAACTCCGGCAGTCAGCTAGGAGGGGACTACTCGGCGGCGGGGGCTTTCCGGGAGCAGGGAGTTCCGGTGCAGGTACCTCTGGCGCAGGAGGAGATGATGGCATGGAGGAGGGTCCTCGTCATTGATTTTATGTCGTCAGATTATTGGCTTTAGTTCGTTATGTCGTCAGATTATTGATTTTACTTTGTTAGTTGGATTATTATTTCCCTTTGGATGTTGTTGTCGGTATTGGGTATCTTATGTTGGATTATTGTATTTGGCCTTAAGGCCGTTACGTGGTTAATGTATGGAGACGTGTTTCATGTCACATGAGGTAGAAATTTATTACGTATTAAATGATTGTGAAGAGTTGTTGCAGGTTGCTAGTGATAGCTAAGTATATAAACAAAACGCTCTCTGCGGACATCACTCGACCGAGTATGGGTTACTACTCGACCGAGTAGAGCGTGCTCGGCCGAGTATCCCTATACTCGACCGAGCAGAGCTTACTCGGCCGAGTATTCCTACACTCGATCGAGTAGAGCTTACTCGGTCGAATGAATCTTCATACTCGGCCGATTACTGTCGATTTAGAGGCTGTTGGAAATCTGTTATGTGAATCTCATATTCACGTCATAATTGTATGATAAAGCTCGTTACATACTTGTGTTACTATGTTATACTAGATGACGCCCCACAGATGGATCGTTATGATAACATGGATATGTGATCGTTGGTCTCAACTATAAATTCATGAAGGTTTTGTTGTATAAGACAGGTTAACTATTTAGGGGGTGCTCACGGAAGAAAGTCTTACACGTATGTATGTTTGGTTACAGTGAGGCTTGTTTCAATAAGGTTACATACAGAACTGTTCTTTTTCAATTATACTATATGTTAATTGTTGCTGTAAGAGTATATATGTTGGTTGCTGAAGTATTTGGTTTTATAAGTCACAAGAGTGTAATGTCGTAAAACAAGTGAAGCTACATGAGTTTATGAGTAATGTCACCGTCACGTAGTACGTTTTAGCGTTGGGTCGGGAATATGTTTAGTGGTGAACTTCGGGGACGAAGTTCCTTTAAGAGGGGAAGAGTAATGTCGCGGAATTAAGTATTTCACGTATGTAAAATATGTGTTTAGTTGTTTAGTTATATCTATGATTTTGGAATTTCATGTATGTATGTCCATGTTTCCTCTCAAGTGATAGCTATGTTGTATTCGAGTAATATAAAGGTTATACTATACACGGATGTCCCAACTCAAGTTTTATGATAAGTATTTTATTTGTGAAATATGTATTTTATTTATGAGTAAGTATTTAATTTTTATGAAATATTGGGAATTATATATATGTTAGGCGTTCTCATTCGGAGTTACTAAATTACAATTATGTTTCTTTAAGCCGCATCTATGTGTATTCAATTAATATGAAAATTATATGGTGCACGGGTGTCAAGTAATACAAAGATTCGAGTCAAATGATGATCATTGGTATGCGTGTCCGGAATGTGGTGATGGTGTACTTATATATCGCTTGTTTGGAAGGTGGTGATTGTATACTTAGTTACTCTTTATAATTTGAGTGTTGCTCTACAATGGTGTATCGCTTTGCAATTGTACATTTAATATAAGTGTGCGGAATGTGGTAGTTTACATTTGTGTATGGGTTCCTTACGTTGTGTAAGGCGTCGCAATTGCATACTCATGTAAGTATATGGGTGCATACTGTTTTGAGAATGGGTTACTTGTTGGGAAGGAGTAGTGTGATAAGCGATTGTTGTTGAGTAAGATGGTTGATGGTAATGTATGAATAATGTGAACTGGTGTACCTTCGAGAAGGTGGTTAGGGTCACGGTACGTAAATCTTTGCGGGTGTGTCGTGCGGACTGAACTTCGGGGACGAAGTTCTTTTAAGGGGGGAAGATTGTAGTACTCGGGAATTGTAGGGACGCTGTTGACCGATCTTGTTGACCAAACAAACCTTAGGGATGTTTGGGTGAGGGATCAGACTGGTAATAAGGGGGCGTACTAGCCAGTCACTCGACCTAGCGGAGGCCACTCGGCCGAGTATCACCAATACTCGACCGAGTGGAGTCTACTCGGCCGAGTATTCCTATACTCGACCGAGTATGACTGTTGACGACGTGTTATTATAAATGCGTGTTCGCGAGATTCATTTCTATTTTCTCATTTCCTCGACAGTTTCTCCTTCTCTAACCCTAAACCATCTCCCTCCTCTATCACTCCATAGATTCATACCTTAAGGAAGCTAGCCTAAACCCCTACCATGGGAATATCGGGAATCGCGGAACAAGAGGGACGTGGGTGGTGGTTGTCTAGGTGGTCACCGATGTGCAAGGTTAGGTAAGTTCTGCTTTGTGTTCCCTTGTATGATTTCTTTGAGTATAGTCGTATAATAGGATATGGTTATCTTTGTTAGGGTGCTTAATGGAGTCGTGCGTGGCTATAGATGGAGGTTTTTCATGCTTTGTTATGAGGTAGGGTCTCCTACTCGCCCATCACAATTGAATTGAATTTATGATTGTATTGTAAATCATGGCTATCCGCTGATCATCGGAGTATAGTGGTCGTGGTGATGATGACGTTGTCATGTGACAGCTGCGATGTGGTGATTGAGATTGTGGTGGAGTCACTTGCGGGAGTGGCTCCACACCCTAGTTCGCCCTCCGTGGAACCCGCCACGAGAGGGGATGTGCACATTAAGGGACAGGGACTGTTAGTCGCTCGTTGAAGAGCTGGACTAGGTGGGGATGGGCTGCGGTCACCCACTGGCGGCGAGGATTACCTGTTGCGATGGGTAATCTGGCAGGGCTACACCCTTCGTGTGTAGTCGGTGTTGGTACGAGGTGATAAGCGTGGGATAGCGGATGATCAGCTCTTTTTACCTTACTGTTTAACTTATATTTGATTAGTCAGTACTGACCCCGTGTTGTTTTGTGGTATCTGCGGTGATCCATTCGGGGATGGTGAGCAGTTGGCTTAGCAGGTATTGTTGGTTACTTCTTTCTTTGGGATTGGAGGGATCGTGTCGTCACGCTGCTGGTCTAGAGATGTAGAATCACAAGTGTTGTAACTGTACTTTATTTAGAGTCTTGTATAAGCGGTATTGTGACGGATATGCTATCAATGTAATAATGTTCTTATTTTGTCTAATTTGATCTACTTCCTCGGGAAACCGAGATGGTGACACCGTCATACACTGGAATGGTCCTTGGTAAGGCGTCCTGGTGTGCGAGGGTGTTACAAAGATAACTACTTTGCTAGCCTGGACTTCTTTCTCAACAAATAAGTCATAATACGAATTGATTGAGACTGGAAATTTTCACCCTGAGGGCTCGCTTGGGATAAAGGTAACTGTTACTAGGGTAATTGATGAATATGAAACTGAAACATCCATGATACTCCGTAAAATTATTTTCTCTTTCCGTCTCTATCATTTGTTGATTTATATTGATTAAAATAGTCCCACAAAGAATTAAAAAAAAAAGTTAAACAAATGAACAGGACGGAGGGAGTATGGTTTATAAAGTTTGTCGTGCTAAATTTGCTAAATTTCTTCGACAAATATATATAAATTTCAGAACTATATCAATTGCTGCCCAAACATTTTGAAGTGTTTATTTTGTTACTCTCTGATTGAGTATTTTTTGTGCTTTATTATTCAATCTCATACTAATGACACTGTTGTTTTCTTGGAAGCGGGCTAATAATGATGCTACTCTATCCATTGTAAGTTATCTTCCTTTAAATTGTTTGGCGCTTTAGTATTATACACTATGTTTGTCCTGATTTATTCCTCATAAGAATTCAAAATAATCTAATTGCAATTCAAAATGATTGTACAAACATCAGTCACTATCGGACTTATAGAATTAATTGGTCGGTCTCTAATGTAAGACCATCCATTTGGGTTGGAAGTCCAACTTGAAAGCATTAGTTAAGATAATATCTTTGTCCCGTTCAAGTGTTTGTTGAAATGTCTCATAGAAATGATATGTGTTACCACTCTCCGCTAGCCATAATTCGAATTAGAGAGGGAAATCAACTACACGCAACTGAGCTTTGCTATACTGAGTATTTTTAAGTACATATTGCCTGTTGAGTAACTTAGGTTTCATTTCCATTCCCTCTAATTATTTCCTTTTACATGATGATGCGGTCGTAACTACGAGAATGTGAATACACGTCTCATTTCCACGTTTTCAAAGAAAATACTCTCAAGTGTAGAGTCCAAAGAGTGCTTCCTCGGATGTTCTTGGGCGTTGAACTTATTTGACTTTCTGTTGGATTTGCTTAATTTTCGCTTGTTTTCGTGTTTACATTATCTCGCTATACCGTTTGGAACTTTGGCAATGACATGGATCACCATGATATTAGCAGGTGTCCAGATAGCTTCTGTTTTGAAATTTGGTTGAGATGTGTTTTACGATTATCCTTCAAGCATGCTATAAGGATTAAGAATGGTGTTTTTGTACAGTCTTTCTATTTGGTGTAATTTGCGATATTTTCAGGACAAAAGTATTAACTTGAAAATCTCTGTTAATAACAATCATAAGGTTCTAGGTTGTAATGTAGTGATGTTATGCTGTAGGATCCATCTTCAAAGTTAATCTTTTTTTCAGTTTTGCAGCTGATATATAATACTACTACCTTGTAGTATAAACCCAATTTTCTCCCTTTGAATTCTGGTTGAAACTCTGCTAATTATGTAGAAAACTCAAGACTTTGAAAAGAACTTCAAGTATGAAGTTGCTCTAAACGGGCAGTGAATCCAACATCGTCCCGGGTGATACATAACCGCTTTTTAATTTTCTAATGGTTGCTTAAGTTAAAGAAAAGATGTGAGGGATACTTGCTAAAGAGGAACCTTGTTTCAACACCTGTGCAAATTTCACTCTAAAATGGGTTCGAAAAGTCACAACAGGCATATGCACTCCGTCGACGACCATCCAATCTACAACTCTGTTATCGTTCTGATTGTTGTTCAAGGGAGTTTACCCAGACACCGAAACTATGGGATAGGAAGGCGACTAGGTTGTAGAGTCATAGCAGTCCCGCGCTTGACGGTCATTTAGAAGGGCAATGAGTCGATGACTACGAAGTTTGAAAGACCTTACTTCCTATTTTTTTTTTTTTTTTTTGTTATACATTTTAAATAGGGGCCAATGTATTTTCCTAGGGCCTTAAAAAGATCAAGATTGAAGCTGGATCGTAGGCATGAAATTTCATACCTTTCATATAGATGTTTGTTGGTTTGTTGAACATCTTCTAATGTATTGGCAGTTTTGAAAAGTAGATTTCATTCATATAGATTTAGGAAAAGTCAGCTATGTACATAAAAAGGTGGTTTAATATAGTTCAGTCAAAATTCATTAGATTCTTCATTCTTTATACTCAGTATGCTTAATCATATTTTTTTCCTAATAAACTTCTCTATTGTGTATACACCCTACGTCCCAACAACTCATGATTATCAACTAACTTTTATAATTCGTAAGTATTCGTGGTACGCAATAGTTTTTGTATTATTCCCATTACAATTCGTCGGTATAGTATATCGTCATCGGTACAAGCGTTCAATACCGCGTGCGAAGCCGCGGTTTCTTAACTAGTCTTCCAAAAAAAAAAAAGAGTTTGAGTCTTTCGTTCAATTGGAAATAATAATCCTTGTGCTTACGAAGTTGCAAGCTCGAGTTTAAATGTACTGAAGGTTTGTTAAATATTTCTCTTTCAGCACTTAAATTTCAGTGGTGCCCATGTCAAGCTCTAAGATATCTGAGAAACTACTATGTACTTGTGGATCAACAGCCTGATGAACGCCAAGTCCAGGCCCGATACAATCTTCTATCACTTGAAGGAAGTGGGACTCAGGATGTTGATCGGAACTCCGCTATGTTACTAAACTCCATCATCTCATCACTACCATTTCCCGAACGAGGACGCTTTTGCATTGAAAAAAGCCAGTCCTAAAGTGATTTGGTGCGTAGCATGAATTGTCATATGGAATCGTTACAACAAAAATAAACTTGAAAAAAGTTTCAACTTTTAGGTGTCCTAAGTTTACGAGGATCTTCCTCATGTGAGAGTATGGGAATACTAGAAGCTTTATAAGACGTGCCTTAGTTCCTCCGGTTGGTTTTTTCAAATAAATACATGCACTGACGGCTGTTGGACAACTGTTGGCCAGCCATAAAGTTCAGCAATTTTCATGTTGAGCAAGGGTTTGATCGTTGTATTTCATCAGATTAAGGGATGACAACTCCAAAGAGTTTATATGCTTGTGATGGTTTAGGGTCGACTGTCGTAGTTGAATTATAAAGTACTCTTCCCGGGAACATGCCCAAAATAGGAACAGACCCTATAGTCAGTCATGTTACAGAAACTAATGACAAACTTTCAAAACTCGTATTCAGACATTTATCATGAAATAGTTGTTCGATTCACTAATTTTACTGCTCGTCATTCAGCATTAGACTGGCCAGATTCTTTCAAGGGAATGGATTCAGGATTATACTAGTACTAACTAAACAATCTATAATGTCAGAACAGACAGTACTCCCTAAAAGCAGGAAAATAAAGCAGCAGCCGCAGCCGCAGCTCTAGAGACAAAATATGACATCGTTGAATCACAAACACCTCACTCGAGTCCAGACACTGTCACAGTCTCTAACACTAAGCAATTTTGGCAGATCGAACATAGAGGCTATCCACAACCTTCCCAACATTTGCAATAGTATCAAGAGTCGCCTCATATATGGCATCGGTCTTGGGATCCTCAAAAATAACAAGGCATCCTGCACCTTGATCGAGGGTACCAGCAAACTTCTTATCTAAGATCATCTGAGATAGCTTCCTCTCCACATGGTCAACCGGGAGTTCGATTAGTTCAGCAATGTGGTCAATCTCGACTCTTGAGAAAGGCTCAATCAACCTGGAAACAAAAATTATTTATAAGCCTTACAAAAATTATTTCATCTGTATAATGGTCTCATGTTAACTTATTTAAAGACCGTCTTTACGCCATACATTTGAGACCAACCCAGTAATCCTTTAACTAAATGAAGAATACACAAGGGTCTGAGATGGTCTCACACGTAAGACTCACTAACCTGCAAAGGTTTTGTTCCAGCAAAGTGTCGTAAAGGGAAGAGAGATGTCGGTGAACGATTGGATCTTCTTCTAGTTGGGCTTTGAAGTTCACCAGAGCAGCCTCAAACAATTTCAATGAACGCTTCGAGTAAGCATCGGCGACAGCTTTCATGGCATCGAGCTCTGTGCCCAAGTACTGCAAGCCTGCTTTGGAAGATATTATACCTGCCACGTCATCAGCTTGGTTCACCATAACTTTAGACAGAAGCATGTATTTCAAGCTGTACACTGCCCTCGGGTCTTCAAGGGCATTGAAGGCTTCAAATGCTTCATAAAAGTAAGAATATGCGGTTTTGTAGTCCTTTTCCTCGGCATGCAGTATTCCACTTTGTAAGTCTATGGTCCCTTGTTGAGCTGGGGGAACATAAATAGCATTGGCGGCTGTTCTAGCTGCCGTTAGGGCAGCCTTGGCTTTGGGAAGGTTTCGTAAGGAGAAATGAAGCTTACTCTCCAACAACTCAATATCAACGAGAAGGAGCTTATCATCTAACCTCCTTACTTCCTTTACCAGGCCTGCCAGGAGAGCCAAGGCTTCAGAGTATTCCTGTGTCTCCATCAATAGAGAAGCAAGCCGGGCCTCAACCCTTTGGCGAAGAAAAGTACGCTTCTCATCCCGAGTCCACTGCACCATCTCTTTGCAGAGGGTTATCTGAAGTTCATTAGTATTTGGTATCTTAGCCACGGCATCCATTATTCCACGAACGATTTTTGCTGTTTTAGCCTTTGGGATTGTTGAGAAAAAACCCATCAATTGGGTTAGAAGGTTGCATAGATCCTGAGCCCGATTTTCCTTCCTAAGAAGGTCGGTGAGATTTGTAATAGCCTGCTCCTTTATACGCATGGCCTCGGCAGATGAGGAAGGATCTTCAAGGACTTTATAAAGGATAGAGATAGATTCCGCTGAGGTTTTAGCTTCTAAAGCCTGAGCAATCGACTCGGTGGTTGCAGGGTAGTTAGACATGATGACTTCCTTTGATTAAAGCTTACCTGAACAGCCAAAAGTGATATCTCACTTGTTAATCTGATCAAGCTTTATGCATAAAAGAAAAGAAAATAAGAAACACAAATAAGTTGCCATGATCCAAAAACTGAGATCAATGGAATCGAGAAAGAAAAACCTATGAATTATTATTTAATACAGAAACATATACGAAACGTTGTAACTTGTATGCATGCCATCTAATTTCATAATACGAGTAATGCCTTGGTTTTGCATACAATCATCTTATGCAAGACTCGTAAATTATTAAAAAATCAAAATACCAACCAACTGAAACTGATATAAAACCTCAAGAAAGTCTTTGTAAAAGGGTTTTGACGGTAAGATATTGTAATTTGTAAACCATCCTCTAGATACACCTACTCGTACCATAATTTATGGTAGGCTGGTAGCGCCTACAAAATCTTTTAGGGTCCGTTTGGATACAATTTTATGAGGGAAAGGGAGGGGAGGGGGAGTGAGGGGAGGTGAAGGGAGGGGAGAGAAGGGGAGGGCAAATGGGATTTGGGTGTTTGGATAACAAAAATTATGAAGGGAAATGGAAGGGGAGGAAGGAGGGAGATGAAGAATGGATGGAGGATTGAAGGATGTTGGTGGTATAATTAGAGTCCAAATAATGTTTTCTTTCCAAATCTTGTCACCCTTGGAAAGATTATAATTTGTTCTATAGAGGGGAAAATAAGTCCTCTCATTTCTCTCCCCTTCCATTTCCTTTCTCCCATATTTTTTATCCAAACAAAGGAAATTAAATCCCTCCCTTTCCCTTCCCTCCCCTTCTCTCCAATTCCTTCAATCCAAACGGACCCTTAAAGGGATACCTGGGTCAAAATGTCAAATAACACACTTGTACAAATAAGAAGATACAGTATATGTAACACGGCCTTTCGAATACAACATTAGATTCCCTCGCCAAAATGGAGGGATCCGATTCCCTCGCCTCCGAATTACACTAACTCAATTTTGCTAACCAAACAAAGGAAATCGCCTTCCGAATATCCCTATCCAGACACACCAGAATCATATCATATTCAATTCCATTAGAATGCTAGTAATTAATAATTCTATAAAATCAGGGTAATAATTTCCTAAATTTTTACACTATACATTCAATACCTTACTCCAATAGATCATATAAGATTATTCTCAAAAAAAAAAAAAATCATGAATGCATAGAATTATAAGTGAAATAAGCAATATACAAAGATCTATGGTTTATTAAATTCAGCATTACCAGCAAATCAGCAATAAATAAACACAGCAAAAATAATAGTAAGTAATTAAATACGAATCTCAATTACTGAATAAAAATACAAGTAATTAAGATGTAAAAACTCACATTAATTTTCAAGTTTTCCGCGGAAGAATTTCGCAGCTTTGCTGAGATAGAGAGGGATAGATAATTAAGTACTGAACTTTTCTTTTGCAGGAAGCCAAGTAGTTTGGACCGGGCTGTTATTCAATAGCTTATTCTCCTGGACTTAGAGTTAGGCCCAGTTCTTTTCGGTTGAGGTGTGCTAAACTGAATTTAATTGAACCGAACTGAATGGAACTAAGCTTAACTAAACTAAATTGAATGGAGGTGAGCTGAAATAAATGAAGCTTAAACTTAGTTGAATTGAATAGAGCTGAATTGAATATAAAATGGACTGAAATTAAGCCAAAAAAAAATAGGGCCTTAGACCTGGCAAACGGTACACGCTTAAACCTGGCAAACGGGTCAACTGGGGTTGGGTCATTTCAATTTTGGGTTTGCCGGTTTCGGGTCCGTTCAGTTCAAGTCAGGTCAATTTTGGGTTTGTTGGTTTCGGGTCGGGACAGGTTAATTCGAGTTCGGGTCAACTATTATCAAGTTACTCATTGATAATAATCCGTTTGCAACAATAAACATTTAGGTCGGGTTATAGTGGGTCAGGTCAATTTGGGTTTTGGATCAAACTCCTGTTTTGAGCTCGGGTGTCGGGTTGGGTTATTCGGTCGCGTCAATTTTGCCAAGTCTAAACACACTTCGTTTAAATTTAGTTCAGATTGTATAAGTTTAGTGTAGAAAAATTCAGATCATATAAGTTTGGCTTAAATTATAAGTTCAATTTAGTAAAGATCGTTCAGCAAACCATGTTGAGTTTTAAGGTCACATTTTTCGGGACTGCACTTTTGCCTCTAAATGGTTGGGTCCCTTAGTATCATGAGCCATGTAGGGCACCACTTACCCATTCACAATAATAAATTCTCATTGAAGACATGACATATCCGTCACAAACTTGTGAAGGATACCATTTTACCTCACAATGTACCAACTTTTTCTCTCTCTGCAACACTATTCATGTGGTCCCCTTTCTCCACTAACCCATTTTGTTACCATTTTATCTCACAAAATATCCGCCACAAATGGTAACCCGTCACAAGAGAGACCAATTGATTCACAATTGGATTATCAACTGGCTAAACTTTTTCTCTAAAAGGGATAATCTTGTTGTATCAATTTCCATCTTTGTTAATACAATATGGAAAATTTGGTGTTCAAGAAATAATAAAATTTTCAGGGGTGCTTATATAGATTACTATGCTTTCTTCAGACAAGTAAACCTAGATACAGGATTGAACATCACGGTGGAAGATAGTAAACTCTTACATCGCTCTTCCAAGGACTATTCTGTTATTGAAAACTTAGGAGAGACGGATAAAGTTATGAATCATTACCCTAATTTACTGATTGGAACCAACTTTGTGCTGACCATGTTAGGATAAAGTGCGACGCCTTTTGAAAACCAAGCCTTCGGGCTTCAACAAGATGGACATTTAGCAATAAATAATGGTTCCATCATCCACTCTGATTCTTCAAAATTTTGGGCTAAGACGCCACTTCGAGGTGAAGCAACTGCTCTCAAATGTGCCATCTCTATGGTCCTTTTAATGGGTTATAAATACATTGATGCCACTACGGTCTGTCTGAATTTAGTATTTCAGATAATAGGCATCGAAGACGTGGACCATGAAGTGAAAAATATCATTTAGGCTATCAATAAACTATATTTATCTTCTCACTGGTTTTCTATTTTAGTTACTGCCCTATGAAGCTAAATAGGATTGCTCATATAGCAAAGCAAACTATGTAACTAGCAATCTTTCTTTTACCGTTAAAAAAAAAAACTATTAACGACCGGGATTAGTATTAGGCCCTGTTTGGTAAACAGCGGATTAATTTCAGCATAAGCAGATTGCAAAAGCAGGTTATAAATGTCAGATTTTATCAGAAGGTTTGACTAGCATATTATAATTAGCAGAATTAATTTGAGTGTTTGGTAATTGGCAGATTACGATTAGTAGATTGTTACTTTTCTTTGTAAAAGAGAGAAAAATTTCCTATTTTTCAATATGCTAACCAATATGCTGGAGTAAGCAGCATATTGTAAAACAGCATATTGACCCCAAATATGTTGTTTACCAAACACTAAAATTAGCATATTGATTGGTCAAACATGCTAAAACTCTTGAATATACTAAAAATTTGCCAATATGCCGTTTACCAAACAGCGCCTTAGTAACACCGTATTCAACCCGACCCATATCCGAAAATAATCACCCTAAGGCCCAAACAGCCAACTCGTGAGTTTGATCAAGGCTAGTACCCTAGTAGTTTCACAAAACGAACATAAATAGGGTACAATGTACATTACATATGATTAAAATATTGATTTTAAATATGTTTTACATTTTTTAAAAAAAAAATTATTAAAAAAACTGTTAAAAAAGGTGTTTTAAATTATTTTTGAACCCGTATTTTGACCCCAACTCCACCCGTGACCCACATGACCCGACCCGCATTCTCGCCTGGCCCACATCCTGACCCGACCCGTATATCTCAACCCGGGACCCGTCCCACCCGACCCGTTTGAAGGTCAATACAACGCAAATTATATCCTGCTCGCAGGAGTATGGAGCAGGATACTCCTATAGAAGTTATAGGAAAATTAAAAATAAATAACAAAACAACACAAAAAAATAACTACCCGGTACATGTTTTCAAGTCATGTTTCATTGTACGGTTCTTCTTCTTTTTTAAATTACTCAATTTCTCAACTTTAAAATTATATCAACTTAATTAAATTCATAATTTTCATCTAGTCGTTTTCAAACTTTTCAAGTTCATAATTCATAATCATCAAATTAAGCACCATATTCATTAAACTCAAATGAATATAATAGGGTCATAGGGTGAATATGACTCATATTCATTAAATTAAACTATGATATTCATTAAACTCAAAATGAATATAATAGTGTCATGTGGTGAATATGACACTACGGAATACATATTCATCAAATTATGTTATCATATTCACTAAACTCAAAATGAATATAGTAATTTCATATGGTGAATATCATAATACATAACCGGATTTTCTAACATGTGCCCTAAGGGCACATGATAATAAGCTAATTAGGGAAATATTGTTGTGAATATTTCATGATAAATTAGAGTTGAAACTCATATTTACCATAATTAGTGTAATGATCTTGAAAATCTTCCCTTATTTAACTTATTATCATGTGCCCTAAGGGCACATGTTAGAAAAACCCATACATAACACATGTTCATTAAATTACACTATCATGTTCACTAAACTCAAAATGAATATAATATCGTAGTATGATGAATATCTCACTAGGTAACACATATTCATCAAACTAAATTACCATATTCACTAAATTGAAAGTGAATATGATAATTCCATATGATTAATCACACCTTTGAAATCACAAATCTAACAACGAGTAATGAGAGAAAAAAAATTCAATTCAATTCAATTAATACACTTACCTGTTTAGTAGATAATCATTCAAAACGTAAATCTATGATTACAAAACTAATAGGTTGGATGGAAATTAAATTTTATGTATAATTCTTTTGATAAGTATGAAAGATCTAGGTTTGAAATGGGAGGAAGAAGAGTTTATGTTAAAAGTAAAACTGATAACTGCTTATGAAAGTGGATTTTTATCTTTTAATTTTTGTAGAAAGTGGGTTCTTATCTTTTAATTTTTGTTTATTTTATTTTTTAACTAGTAGGAGTAGAAAACACCCTACACCTCGGTGTAGTGTATAAGGATTGACGAACTTGTTCAAGAGGCACCCGCACCACCTCACCTCATCGTCTATATATATATCTCCACAAGTCCTCAACAATCAGCATTAAACTCCATAAATTCATCACCATCAACACCATTGATTAACACACTCAAAGCTTAAGAAAATGGTGGGAAATCTTAGTATAAAGCCAGCAACTTCACTAAACTCCATTTTCTTCTTCAACCCACATCCTCTTTTTAAAACCTCTACCAAAATTGTTCATGGTTTCTCTAAATCCCCCTTTCTTGCTGCTTCTATATCATCTTCTTCTTCGCTGGCTATTAATGATTCAATTTCACTTGGGCATCTCACTAGACCTGATTTTCCCATTCTTCACCAGGTCAAATTTCAGTCTTTCTTCCTTTTTATGATTTTTTGTTATTTGGGTTTTGGTAGATTGTTGAATTATATCTGAATTGTTTATATATTAGCCCTTTTTATCCTTCATTGATTATGTAAGTTTAGTGATTGGGTCATTGCCCTTAAAGAATACAAGGGTAAGGCTGCGTACATCCGATTGAGGCACTAGGGTAAAGTTTTTGTTGTTCCTGTTTTTGTCATACGATGAGGCTATGAGAAAATGTGAGTCGGATTATAATTGGTAATTATGTGAGTCGGATTATACTTCGTATAGGTGTTGACACGGTAACACAGATTATGATAGGAAAGAATAAGCACACAACAAGAGGGTAGAAAGTCAAACCTAAATCACAATTAATTACTCCCTCCGTCCCGGTCATTCCTTTGGTTTTGGCACAAAGACCAAGGAAATGGGAGAAGACCAATTACTAAATGACAAGTGGAATAAATTGAGTGTGAATGATCAAATTACTCATCAAATTCATTCTTAAAATAGAAAGGACAACAAATAACTGAGACACCCCAAAATGGAAAAGGACAACAAATGACCGGGACAAAGGGAGTAATTAATTAAAATAGTTAGTTCAAGCTACTGAGGGGATATGGCAATGCTATATAAAAGAAAGACGGGTTCTTTTCTGCAGCGACAGGTTATTAAGGCTAGCATAGTTGCATTACGCGAAATGACTTCAGTATTCATCATCAAGTACTTGTGGTGCATAATAATTTAATCAATAAAATTACTCTTGAGATAAGGCACACGGCTTCGTAAGGCCAGGCGATGAATGGTGCTTCAAGTGTTGCTACTTAAACAGTTGATGTGGCTATTTCAATTCTATAGTACAGGATGTTGAAAGCCTTAGGTAAAGCTAGCAAATCCTTCAACACTTGTGATTCCGTCTCCGTCTTCATAGAGCTATATTTGTATAGAATCAATTTCTTCAATACCCCTGCATTCTTAAGTAGATACTTTAAAAGTGACACTAGGGTAAAGTTTTTTGTCATTTCTGTTATGCTGTTATCCTGTTTATTGGAATTTTATGTTAGTGACACTAGAGTTTGATTAGAGCTAGTGACGGAGCAAGGGACTAGAAAGGGCGGGTTGTCGTCCCGCTAAGCAATGAAAAGATTGGAACTTTTTAGTTGAATTTCAATTTTTTTGTTCACATTTTAGCCCCACACATTGAATCTTGGCTCTGCCATTGATTAGAGCTGAAATAATAATGTGAAATTATGGTTTTGACCTGATTTATTGGTTGTATATAGCATGAGATAGTATAGAAGAAGTCCATCTTGCAAGTTAGGGCTGTAGCTTTTGGCATTTGGTTGTAAGAAGTTTCGATGTTTGGATTGTTATGTGAAGTTATTGCGCTATACTGCAGGAAGTAAATGGACGAAAGCTTGTCTACCTGGATAATGCTGCTACATCTCAGAAACCGTCGACTGTGTTGAAGGCGTTGCTTAATTACTACGAAGAATATAATTCGAATGTTCATCGAGGAATACACTTTTTGAGGTATTTAAACCCCGCATGTTACTTTCTTATCATTATCATTTTATACTGAAAATTTCTCTTTCCGTCTTTCTGTATAGTTCCTACTTTGTTTTGCAAACAAGTCAAGGAGCATAGGAATATTCTGATGATTAAACTATATTGACTGCAAATAACGTACAAAAATGGATTTCAAATAGAAATTTATTAATGGACAATCCAAAATATAAACCAAGAAATTTAGTGATGGACAGAAAGTATTTCCTTATAAGCCTGGAATATGGGCAAAGTAGCTAGCTGCAACTTTACATAGGGGTATTATTCATTTTCATTATGATTATTGCGTTAATGGTATATTTGAAATTTTGAATTCAGTGCTAAAGCTACTGATCGGTTTGAGCTAGCGAGAAAGAAGGTTGCTGCTTTTATCAATGCGAAAGAGGCCAGCGAAATTATTTTCACTAGAAATGCTACGGAAGCAATAAATTTAGTGGCTCACTCTTGGGGCCTCTCTAATTTAAAAGCTGGCGATGAGGTATGTTGTTGTCTTTCATTCCTTTGCAAGTTGCAACCGTTAACTGTTAATATGGCCCTCTGATGTTAGATATATGTATTAAAGGTACATTGTTTAGGAAACGTATTGACGTGTAAATAAATTTGGGATAACCCGTTCTGCTAAAGAGAGCATTTTTTCTTCCCATGATGGTCCATCAGCTTCTTTGATACATAGAACATGTACTAATTTACCAGTGAGTACACTGAAACTGATCAAAGGTTGGGATGAAAGAGACTATGGCTTTAATGGAATTTTTAGGAGGCGAACCGATGTTCTAGTCATGGTGCACGACAGATTGAAATGTCTTTCTTCTAGCTACTATAGTTGTTGTGTAGCTAAACGATTTTCAGCTTATTGTTCGTAAAAAGTAAGGAGATACTCACTATGCCTACATAAATGACTCATATCTGTAAAGCAAGCACTTATTGCAAATCTGAGAAAACATAGTAGAATCTCTCATGTGCTATTGGCTACATAAATGACTCTTCATTGTGCAAAGTATTTGAGTGCCGATTCCATGTAGTGTTTCTGTTCCTTATCTGCCATTAGGGAGCCTTATACGATCAACGTTCTACCTTAACTGATCCATCTTGTACCCTTGGAAGTGGCATAGTCTTTAATGCTTTTCATCCTGTGTTCATCTAATCACTCGCGAGATAGATTCATAGATTACATAGATAAGTTCTTTTTAACATTCAAAGTGGAATTTACGGCAGCAACACCTTTTTTTAGTACTTTTAGGTGTATCTCATATATGAAATCATAGGAGCTTATCTTATTTTACCATGGTTTGCAGATTGGTGCCATTTTTATCGTCGTGCTTTCTGGGTGCACTTTGTCTTGTTCAAGCTCTTTACAAATCAAGTCGATTAATGTTATGCATCTGACACTCGTCGAATTGTTTGTTCACAGATCATTCTTACCGTTGCTGAACATCATAGCGCAATTGTTCCGTGGCAACTTGTCTCTCAGAAGACTGGTGCAATTTTAAAGTTTGTGAGTTTGACTGAAGATGAAGTTCCTGATTCCATGAATTTACTGGAGTCATTGTCGACGAAGACAAAACTTGTGGTTGTTCATCATGTCTCAAATGTGCTTGGTGAGTAAAAGTGCTTTGTTATTTATGTTTATTGGTAACTGACAAACTTCAACTTTACTGGAACACGCTAATATGCTGCCTTTTTATTCAAGTTATTCCAAAAATTTACCTAAAGAAGGTGAAACTGTCTAGCTGTAATAATAGAATAACTCGGACTCTAATTACCAAGCTGGTGTATTTAATACTTTGAACCTCAAAAGTTTGCTTTTATATGGTGATGAACTTTTATGGTTTCGGCAATGTATAAATTTCTGCCTATACATTATTGGTAGCTGAAAAACTTCAACCTTAAACTGGAACACGCTACTATTACTGCCTTTTATGTAATTTATTCCAGGAATTTACCTAAAGAGGGCGAAACTGTCTAGACAATAATTACTAAACTGGTGTCTTTTCAATGGGATCTTTAGATAAACTTTTAGTCCTTTGAAAATTTAAATGGTGATTGATTCTGCAAAGGATGATGGATACGTGTGTAAAATAATCTTGGTGAAGCATGTTTGGATGGGGGGTTCAGGAGGGAAAGGGAGGGAGGGATACAAAATCCCTTGTTTAGATAACAAATGAGGTAGGAGGGAAATCGAGGGGGAGGGATCCATTTTCCCTCCTCTAAGGTTAATCGAAATCACTCCAACAAAGGAGAGATTTGCAGGGATAACTCCCTTCCTCCATTCCCTTCCCCTTCCCTACCCTCCCCTCCTATCCCTTCCATTTTTTATCCAAACAAGGCCTTAGAGCACAATGTCACACTCATGCATGCCTCATTGTGCTGGAGACACTTCCAAGTTTTCACCAAATCACTTGTGACATAAGTTCATGTTGAAGGAGTGGGATAATTGGAGTTCGAAATCTATATTACACTACATTCTTTAGGGTGTTAGTATTGATTGGTTTTTATGTTCATTTCTTGCAGCTTCAACTCTCCCTATTCTTGACATAGTGAGGTCAGCTCATGGTGTCGGCGCCAAAGTCTTGGTAGATGCTTGTCAAAGTGTCCCTCATATGGTTGTTGATGTTCAGAGTCTTGGCGCTGACTTTCTTGTTGCGTCATCTCACAAGGTATGGTTCTTTTGATATTTTCTTTTTCCAACATAGAATGAATCTTCAAAAACAATGACTGAACAAAGCTTCAGATGTGTGGTCCTACAGGTGTTGGATTCTTATATGGCAAAGCCGAGCTTTTGGAAGCCATGCCTCCCTTTTTAGGTAGGAGTTTTCTTCTCTTCGACTTGTTAGGATTATTCCATCCTGATATCGCTGTCAGTGAGGTTGTGATTCTGTTCGTTCTTAAGCAAGTACTCCATAGTCCATACTAAGTAGCATCTTGCTGGCTTTAGCTTAAAAACCATCTAAAATTCTGTTAGTCTTGTTCAGGTGGTGGAGAGATGATTTCTGATGTATACTTGGACCATTCCACCTACGCGGATCCACCATCCAGGTAGGTGTTACCTCCTGCAACTTTTATTTCGCTTAATTTCCTGGATTCACCCTACGCCACTAGTGCCCAAGCAAGAAGTGGCAATTTGCTTAATAGTCTTTAAAAAATTCCGAAATTTTGTTTTGTACTCCATTCACTTCATTTCCATACATTTGTTCAATATGTGTGAGGTTTATGAGACGTGTAGAAATGAAATGAATAGGAGTGTTGTTTTGCTATTGCTGCATTATATTATGGGTTTGTTAGTGTACGTGTATTGAGAATTTCCAATATGTATGAGATAGTAATAGAGTATATTTTGCTGCCTCCGATTACGGATGTTTGGACTCCAATCACCTCATTCTATGTGGACGCATTAAGAACATGGAAGGTCTGAATTGTACTGTGTGCTAATATGATGTATTTGTATGCACTAGGTTTGAGGCAGGGACACCAGCTATCGGAGAAGCCATCGGATTAGGTGCAGCTATAGATTATCTGTCAGGAATTGGCATGCAAAAGATTCATGATTATGAGGTTCGTGTGTTTGTTGCATTAAACGTCTGTCATATCTGTGTTGAAATTATCGTTACTAAACTAGAGTACTCCATTTTAAAGACTTACATAAGCAGCTTTTCGGCCGAAGTAGCAAATATACCCCCATATGTTTGACATTACGTGTTATACCCCTTTTAGTTTCGGTGAGAGCAAATAATCTCCATGTATTTTGATTTGATGTGCATTGTTACTTAATTGACTTTCACTATCATCTTGAAAATGTGACCTAACATCGGGAAAAAATGACAAAAATTAAATTAACATTTCCATTAGATTTCAGCCATGTTTGTGACCTCTAAATGACGCAACTTTCAAATATCTTAACAGCTCGAAGTGTAAATTGACTAAATTCAGGTAATCAACGAGTATATATATAATTCTTGAAAATTGAGATTAAAGGCCTGTTTGTGACCTCAGAATCGTTGATCATCAAATTTATTTTTTCGTTCCATTCTGTGGTGCACTGAGGTTGAACTTCTCCTAAGCTTCGAATATCTCTGTAGGTGGAGTTAGCTGACTATCTATATGGAAAGCTATCTTTGGTCCCGGATGTTCGGATTTATGGCCCTGTGCCATCCCAGACAGTACAACGAGCTGCAATTTGTGCTTTCAATGTCGACAACATTCATCCAACTGACATTGCCACTTTTCTTGATCAACAGGTATAATGTGTGTTCTTTTCAGCGTATTCAAAATTTTCAATGCCAGTTACTCTTCCTATGTTTGCTTTGTGGTTTACCTTTTTCCATTCACAATAGAGACATATATCTAGAGTTGAAATTTGATGATGTAAACCAAAACGGTTTGTCAATTGTGTGCACGTTTTATATTTTGTCAATTCCTGACACAATCTTTGTGATGTGTCATCGCAAATAATTTGCATATTCAACACAAAGGTAAGACTCCTTATCTCGCCATAGTCGTGAGCCTTTTGGGGAACATGGGTAACGTTAACTATGTGGTTAGTGGTTTCCTCTTGCGATTGTTTTCTAATTGTTGCTTCACTCATGTTTCCATAGCACGGGGTGGCCATCAGGTCAGGTCACCATTGTGCCCAGCCTCTACATCGGCATCTTGGGATGAATGCCAGTGCTCGGGCCAGCCTTTACTTCTACAACACTAAAGAAGATGTTGATCATTTTATCGAGGCGCTCAACGACACAATTGGTTTCTTCAAATCTTTTTCGTAGGACGCGGATTCTTGAAGAGTGTTTACTGACCGTAACTTGGATATTTACAGATGTTTTGATGGACTTGTACTTTTAGGTGTGGATATGATTATTCCCAGGGTTTGCAATAAAATCAACAAAATCCTCTGTAAATTGCAATGGTAAAAGCAAAATGTGCATCACTGCCAGTTTTGACCGGGGTAATTATCTCTTTGCATTCGAGTATGTAAAACTGCTGTCGGAATCTGAATTGTTCATTGTATATATGTACGTACTTATCTGCTCCATGTAAGAGCCAGCTATCTCGACACAATGTATCAAACTGATGAGTACAAGACAACCCTTCCAAAAATTAAATTTAATATTTAATGAACTTGATTGAAAAGCCAGCAGAGGCCGTGGTGCTTCTCCAAAGGCAATAACGAAGCAAGGGAGGTTAGACGAGAAGGGTGTGATCAGCAGCGCAAGTAGGTAGGGGCAGCATGTGAGATATGACAGTACCAAGTTATTTTGAACACGATATATCATCAAATGTAGTATTCTGCCAAACATCATCCTATCGGAGCAAGTGCCTACATTGTGAAACTAGAAAATGTATGCGAAAGATTTAATTAACATCATTTCTGCACAAACATTTTATGCCACACTCAATGGCGGAACCAGAAAAAACAATTCCAAAATCTTGCAAAAGTAGCTGCAAATATCTTGGGATTTATAAATTTTCATCAATTTTCTCCGTCTTCAGTGGCCCTTGCATCCTTTAAAGTCGACTGTCAGGGCTTTTTAACCATTCAAGTTGCAATCGAATAAAATCACACTTAAATTGAGTTAGTCCATTCAACAATTCAGCAGATTAAGTCCTCATCGTTTCACAACAGTCCACCTTAAAACTCTTCCTTTCGGCATCCCCATATTTGTTTTTTCTTCAATCCGCCAACGCTTTCTTCAGAGCAAAACTCAATCAAAGCCCCGCCTACCGACCACATATATACGCTATGATATTGACCAAATCCCAATCACATGGGGACATACTCTGCAATGTTGGTCAATCATCACTGACAAATCTTCATCATAGTCACTGGCCTAAATTCCCACCGTTCTCCAAATCTTTCTCTTCATGTCTTGTCTTTCTTTTCTTGACTAAATGGGGCTCTGCCAATCTCTCATCAATGTCAATTTCTTTAAAATCAACTGTTCCAGCAATCTCGGCACTGCAATCATCGCCATGCTGATTTATCATCAAACACGGATCATGGGACTCAATAGGTACATTTACAATATCAGATTCTTCAGCAGCATCGTCAATACAAACTTGACTTGATAAACCAACGTTGGTATGGCTACTCATCCATACCATGGGAATTCCTCAGAATATCAGCTGGTAGAACACCATGCATTTCAAATAAACCCGACGGAGACAAACACATAGTTGATGGGTCGATATCCATCTCATCATGGAAAACACTCGAGTTCCTATTTTGTCTCTGTTGCTCAATCTCTACCTGATTCACATCACCAACCTCATCGATCATCCTCTCATTGTTGTCAAGCCCTCCTAGAGCATTCATCTGAGTTTGCAGGTAAGCCATCAAAGAAACCGCGTGATCACGGATCAAAGAATCGTGATTCACACAACCAAGTAATTTGATCAACATCTGCTTGTATTGGTTAAGGCTGAGAGAAGGCTTTTTGGACTCTCTTTTACGACATAACCTAGTAACTTTGCAAATATGCTCACACAAGTAGCCTCTTTCAGACCAAGAGCAGTTACAAATCGACAACTCAGAACCAGGGTTCAATACAACATGGACTTTGTCTGGAGCTTGTTGGTCTAAGACTTCCGCACATTCATCTTCAAATTTAACATTGGAGTCGGGAATTTCCAACGAATTGCGCCAAGATGTTAATCCATTAACCCAGTCATCTTTCCGGTACCGGGAAAAATCATGTTTTCCTGGATACTCGTCAAGCCAAAAGTGCGAGTGCACTTTTGTGGTCAGCTTATCGACTAACCAATCTACACGTCGATAAACACCAGGATCTTTCTCATTTAATACTCTGAGATTCATAAGCTGATGATAAAACTCAATTGATGCACTTGTTTCCTGGCTGGCAAGTTGAAATCTTTGTAAAGCCGAAATCCAGGATCCTGCAAGGGTAAAACCATATAAATGATAGGTACAAACAGATAAATTTGGAGGAATAGCGAATCAGTAGTAGTTCATTAGGTTATATAATCATGATGTTCATTTTGACGAAAAGAAATATACTATGGCGAAGGTAGAAACTTATCTCAAAATTTAGCATAATTACATGAACCAACTTACTGATAAACAATTTCAGAAAAATGCCACAATAAAATGAAAATGTTCTCATTCTCATAAGAGTAATTTGAGGCGTGGGGTGCAAGTTGTTAATACAGTATTAATGATGGTACCTAACCTATTCTGGGGTACCACACGGCTTTAAAATACTCCACAAATGTTGAGTCATCCACAAAATCTTTCATAAAGTTGTCAATTGAAGTCAAATTTCCTCTCCCAGAGCAGATCTCTGACACAATGTGTCCAAGCCTCCTTGACATTTGAAGTCGCATTTCATTTTGAGAACATCTTGTTATTAAGTTCTTGTGCCACGAGTGACGAATACGCCAGAAAGACATCATCACAGAGCACTCGAATACATCCCTGATCAAAGGGCACATACATATATTAGCAGGATACAGTGCAATTTATAGACTGATTATTAAAACAGTAGCCTTTTTCATCGAAAATTAGCCAGTTCTTCAAAAACAAGAGTGTAAGAAACCAAAGAAGAAGACCCAGCAGAAGTCCAATGAGTTTACACTCGTTGACTAGTTTGATGTTAATGGAAATACACCACTCAAGTCTCAAATATACTCTACTTTGACAATGTAAGATAGCTAAAGTGGTAACTTAGCAGCCATTGCAATCACAAGAGTTAAAAATTCGAAACTAGCTATCTGAGGAAGATGGTATTATTCTTTCCGGCAAGTAAAATGTTACATCACATAAGTTTTCCTGGTAAATAAGTCAATACCATACCTAATCGCCATAATGTCAGTCAAAGGATCATCTACAATAAATCCCGCCAACCTCCAAGCAGGATTTTTCGTTAAAACCCTGTTGCAAAGAGCTCTCATCCATTTATATGTATCCCCACTTGAAAATCTCGGAGATATAACCCAAGCTACTGGAATAGGCTTATTCTCTGAGTTGAAAACAAGAAGGCTGTGTACCGGATACTACACAGATTAACAAAGGAAAGAAAAATCATTTTCTAATTTGGAACACAATGTATGCCACAAGATTTAGAGAAAAACAAACCTTAAATTTGTTTGTCCCGAACCTCGAGTCAGAAGCTAGAAGACTGTGATTACCAAATTGAATCATTTGCTGCAACTGCCAGTCGGTCTGAATTCCTATGGTAAACGGTTCAGAATCCGAAAATTCCTCGTAAAAGAAAACGCATGTTGGATGGCTATCCACCCACATGCCCAGGCTGACATCATCATCAGAATCTAGCTCGTACTGAGATCGACGTATACTTCTTTCTTGTCTTCTTACATACCTATGAGTAAGAAGGTCATCACGATTACAAGGACCCCCTTGCTTCTCAACTGATTCATTGTGTCTTTGCATAATCGTCTCCACAGATACACCAACATATAAAAGAGAGTGTACCCATAAACGAAGTTCTTCGGACATGAAAGGAGAGAACATAGCAGGAGTTCCAGCTGCCTTTTTGTCTTGTGGGCCATGACAGATTAGCCCTTTCTTGTCGACATGCTTGTCATGATTGTATATGATAAGGGCAACAGAAGGTGCAGCACAAAGGCGTTTAACAATGAAGCGACAGGTGCATCCCCTTTTTGTATTAGGGCGTCCAGCAGATTTCTTCTTTGACACAAAAGTTCTACTTGTTCGCACGATTCCACCTTTTCTGTGATCATCTGGGCCAAAAGAACAACAGTACCTAAAGTTTGACACAAATTTAGATCAATAATTTTTTTTATTGCCCAGCGCCACAGCACAATCGCCATTTTGGCTAAGAAGTTAATCACATCAGTGAAACTAAAGGACATTAGAACTCACAGTATGTACTCGAGGATACTATCAACCTTCACCTTGTATGTTGCATCATTGCGAGGCCGTCTCCTTGCCTCAACGTGAAATGCAGTTGGACAGTCTTTATTAGAAGATTCACCCTTGATAAAATCATTAACTCTAGTAAACGGAATCAGAGCAATTCTGTCTATATTACCCCTCCAACCTTCTACCTTAGACCAAACTAAATCAGAAGCGCTAAACTCCAAGGTTGGAGGGCTCTGCACAGGAAGCGAAAGTATCTCATCCCATCTCGCCATGTGCACAAGTTGCAGTATAACTCAGATAGCTGTCATACAAAACGGATTAACATCAAGTTGTGAGTGAAACTGGAATCAAAGACCCAGTAGATCACAGCACAGCAAGTTTGTACAAAATAACCGAAACCTAAACATACTACCTAGCAGGGCCACCACTTCCTACTAATTAATGCTAAAAACATTGTCAAGCATAGATACGGGGAAACCATCAGACCACAGTTACATGCCCCTCTAAATCCATTTAACAATTAACACTAGAAACACAACAGTGCTTAGATATATGCCTGCACACCTACTAGGCTACTATGAGGCACAAAGTATGCCCACAAAATTAGTAAAAATGATCAAGGAGTCTTACCTACTAGTTGTAAGAATTAGCAGAATGGGGAAGGGAGTCTAGCAGGGATGGTCGTCCCTGAACAGTGAAAAAGTTTCGATTTTTTCAAGCTTACCCTCATGGATTACTAATTCCCCACTAAAATTTCTGATCTTTTTTTCCCACCCAGAACTTCAAACATCAAATCTTGGTTCCGTCACTTGTTGTAAGTAACAAGTTAATAAAACTATCAACAGGCCCGGTTCTGAGGGTCGTCTGGAGGGGCGGCAGCCTAGGGCCCAAGCTAGAAAGGGGCCCATTGTTCAGAGTTTTAAAATAATAATAGTGGTAGGAAAAGAAAAAAAATCTAATTTAGTAAAAACGAAGCAATGCTTTTCTAATTTCTCACCCTGACTCTCTACCCTCTTTTTTTTTTTTTTTTTTTTTTTTTTTTTTTTCTAAGACCCGAATTCCCAACTCTTTTCTTCTTTAATTGGAAATTTAGAATTTAAAAACTCATCTTCTAATTCCTAAGCAACGGTTTCTTAATTTCAATGGCCCAAGATATAAGATATATGATCACTGATTAACTGATTGAGTCGATCATAACCTTAAAACTTTGATTGAGATGGTCTTCAAATGTGGTAGGGTGAGGCTCTTGATAAAAGTTAACGCCTTAATTAAGAGTTAATCTTCTTCCACTACCACCACCCTTAATCCACCTTACACAACCCCAAGAACTGCAGCAAACCCACTATTAATGTTTTGCCGCAACTCCTTTGGTCAACCACCGCCAAAATTATTGGCCACCAACCTCTTGGCCAAATTACCACCAAAATTGCATTATCTCACTACTAAAATTCGACCACCACTCCTTTGGTCACTATTAAAATTCGGCAACAACCCCTTATGGTAGATATTATTTTTAAGCGAAAGCAGCAAACCACTTGCCCAAAACCCGGCATGGCTCATCCCAAAATCCACAAAGCCTCTTCCGCTACACGAAAGAATTGCATTATACCCACTCCAAATTATGACACTATCCTTCTCTCACTACCAATTTCAGCCACCATCTTCTTATTCTTCTACTGGATTTACCCCAAAAGAATAAGAGGACAATTATCTAGAGTAATTAATGCATTTTTTGTAATTGGAAAGGTATACGCAAAAATAAAATTCAAACACCACTGATTTCAGTTGCATTAACTAGCACATGTACATTATCCCTGAAAATCAAATAAGCAAAGCTCAAAGTTTAAAGCATTCATTCATTAACTAGCACACTCTTGGACAAATCATCATCAGTAAAATCAGACGAAACATATGAAATTAAGAACAAATTAATATCAATTGAATAGCAAATTAATACAGTACTAATTTAAGGGCAAATTCGTTTGAATAGAAAACTGGATAGCAAATTCGTATGAGATTCAATTCAAATAAGCATATGAAATTAAAAACAATAAAAAGATTAAAATCATACTTACTAAATAATTGATGGATTCGAATTAGGAATAAAAAAAGAGGGATTTATCCTTCTTGCTGGTCTTCGTCTTCGCCGGTCACTATCGTCGTCGGCTGCCGTATAATCTCAGTTTATGGTTAGAGGTGCGTTTAGAGTTAGAGCCTAGAGGTGGGTTTTGGGTTCAACGAAAGAATTGCAGTTCATATGACTAATAGTCAATCTATACCATCCTCTTGGATTAGAAAGGTAAACGAAATTGAAGAATTTTCATTTACCACAGAAGAACCATAATAAGAAAGGGTACAAAGAAGGAGACTCTCGTCAGAAAAGTCGTATACTTTAAAACCCAAAAACAAATTCATTACGACAAAATAGAAGCTGCGAAGTAATCTTACCAAACTGTAAAGAACACACAAGGGGAACAAAGAAACCTAGAAACCAGATTTGTTTACGCATCCAGAAGGATTAAAAACTTCAATACACATTCATCAAAAAGCTAAACTTTATATTCTGAAAAAAATGAACAATAAGTTCAATTTACAAAGGTAAATCGATAAAAATTGTTATTAAATCCTTAATTTAAACCTTCTTTAACTAAGATATGTGACTGAAAAATGCCCTTCTAGACTAAATTGGAGAGCAAATTAAAGTCTAATCTTTAAGAAGGAGAAAATGAAGAAAAAGGGCTGAAATATTCTGAAAAAATCAACAATGACTTCAATTTACAAAGGTAAATCGATAAATATTGCTATTAAATCCTTAATTTAAACCTTTAGTAACTAAGATATGTGACTTAAAAATGCCCTCCTAGACTAAAGTGGAGAACAAATTAAAGTCTAATCTTTAAGAATGAGAAAATCAAGAAAAATGGCTGAAGTTTTTTTGAAAAAAGACTTGATAAGAGACTAGGATCTACCTCATCTTGAAGGAGGAACATGGCTATGAAGAATGAAAATTAAAGAAAAGGGATGAAAAAGATCTTGGGAAGGAGGCTTCTACACCCATTTCTTTAAGTCTGGGATTTTTTTGCTTTTAAGAGAGTTTTCTCTCTCTAAATTGTCAGAGAGAGAGAGCCTAGTACATTGATCATTTGATTGAGATTGTTTTCTCCAAACATCTAACGGTCCTAAATTTATTTATAAATATTCATAAAAGTAAAGGTAAAATGAAAGTTAGAAGGGAAATTATTATTAAATGGGGCTTGAAAGAAGGAAATTGAAAGGATCCTAATCTAGAAAATAGAACCATGTGTGTTACTTAGAGCTGATCATATGGCCCAAGCCCGCTAGCCCCACCCTACCAAATTTCGATTTTTCCCCAGGCTTGGGCCTCGATTTTAGGCCCGAAAAGCCAACGGCTCAAAGCCCATGGCCCGATTCAATATAATAGGGCCGGGTTTGGGCCGTCGTTATGCCCGGATTTTGGCCCGGCCCGGCCCGAACATTGCAAAATTTACGAATTGTAAAATTTAAGAATGTTAATAAGCATTTAGTAAAATAATTATCTAATCAATTGTTGTATTGTAAATAAGTCGTAGTCACTTGTTTACATGTATTAGTTTGATAAGGCTTAGTATTTTCCTTTACTAGTATTTAAATGATAAAAAATGAGCTAATGATTTTGTATCACACTAGTGCGATAAATTCTTTACCATTATCGGCGTGCTAAGTCAGTATTTCTGAGCCTAAAGAACAACAAATATCAAATCAATTACAACAGTACAACAACATACAGTAAGCACCGCACTAAAATATATTATTACACTACTAAAAATTCTGCATTTAGTTTGTATGGGTCACCTCTATCAGTAGGTTCATAAAAGGTAAGTTAGATTACTACTTAATTGACAATACTTGAAAAAATCACATAATTTTATACGAAAATTTTGATAACAAATACACAAAGTATCTAACTTCATAATGAGGATTTCTAAACTTATTTCAAGAGAAAAAAAATAAAATTTAGCCCGAATTGGCTCGAAAGCCCGCTTTAACCCCGGACGGGCCAGGTTTGGGTCGATGAAATAGGCCCGTACTTGTAGCCCGGCCTGCACACTTGGGCTTAATTTTGCCCGAACTCTGATTGCTTATTGCTTATGCCCATTAATTTTTGCTTAAGGAGCCCATTTCTTTTTAAATATTAATTCTTTTATAAAACGTTTTTACAGAGTGTGAGGTTAAGACGGTGAAGGATGAATAAGAGGAGAGTAATTGTGTGTATTTTTAGGTTTTTTATTAGGTGGGTCAAATTAAATAGGTTTTGTAGATTGTAGTTGGTAAAGGGCTAGTATATTTGGGTCGTGCGAATTTTGCTCGAACTCTGATTGCTTACGGCTTACGCCCATTAATTTTCGCTTAAGGAGCCCATTTTTTAAAAAAATATTAATTCTTTTATAAAACGTTTTTACACGTGCATTAATAAAAAAACCATGTATAACTTTACATTATTAACCTCATAAAACTTCCATTACTTAACATGGTTGAGTGTAAGGGCATCATTGTAGTTTGTGGATGGTTTTACAATGACTTATTGTAAGACATTTTATGAGAAACTTACTATTTTTTTTATAAAAAAATTTAGAGTGGGCCTAAATACATTGTCAAAATGTCCTGAGACACTCTCTTTATGTTTCATATGACTGATTTACCATTTAACTTCCAACCTCTCGAATGCACTTATTATAATAAAATCAGGGGTATTTTCATCCATTACTTATAATTGGAGTGTCCTAGGAGATTTTGTGAATGTATTTATTTGCACCCAAAATTTATTAGAATGTATATGTGTATCCTATGAGCATAAGACTATCGCCTTAGATCGGCTTATACAGGATAAGCCATAATACAAGTAAGGTTATAAATGTTAGATAAAACTAAAGTTTTAAATGTATTTGTAATTTATAAGTATAATTAATTATTCTTTCAGTTAGATTATATAAATATTAATGTATTTTATTAATATTAGTGACTTATATGTTCTATAATTACATTTAAAACAACTTACATTAACGGGTTACTCCGGAGTCCCATGTCAATATTCGCTGGACTTAACCACGAAAAAGACAGGTTGAATCTAAGGGGAACTAAGTTAACGGGTTACTTCAGCTCGACTGGTTTATATCAAAATTCGCTGGACTTAACCTCGGAAAACACTAGCCGGTGTCAAGTCAAATTTTTACAGGTATATCATAGATGCTTTAATGTTTGACCTTAGAATTTATAATTTTTTTTTTTAAATTACCCCAATTCATTTAATTCACATTTCTCGGTTTTTATTTAGCCTCTCAATCATCATGTCAAGTAGTAACTCAAACTTGGATTTCAAGAGGACAAATCATTGGACAATTAAACCTAATGCGTCTTATATCCTAATTTTGTTGCCTTCTAAATGCAAATATAATTTATACTTCAAGTCCAAATTCTTAAATATGACTTTATACAAAAGTTAAGTGTTATGATTTTTTTAAAATAATGATGTTTGAAGTGCATATCCGTGCAATTTTCACTAATTAACAATCGAAACTAAACAAAAAAGGGTTAATTTTTTAAATATAGAAGTGCACGGAGCAAAATCATTTTAAACTTGCACGGGTTCTGCAAACGTAAATGAGTTTGACTAAATAAAAAATAGGTTTAACAATTTGCACGGGTATGCAACTATTTAAGGAGTTTCACTTTTACTAATTTTGTTTTATTCATCTGAATACTTTTATTTGATATGTAAGTCAGGTTTTTTGAAGTCTCTGCCTAACAAGACAAAGTATTGACTCAAATTTAACTACCAAGAAAATATATCATACATACTGTAATAACTACCTAGCCAATTGACCCTAATGCATTATTTACTTTAATTGCAAATGTAAATTGTAGCTCAAAACAAAACAAAAAAAACTTAAATATGACTTTAGAACTCAAATATTACAATTGTAATTTAAAATTGTTGAACAAAAAGTAAAAACATTTATTACTTTATTTTAAAAATTTCTTTTTTAAGATAATTAAGTTTAAAAGGAGATAATTAACTATTATATATTACTTGTCGTTATTAATTATCGGGTGGTTAATTTTATTTAATAATCAACTTTAAAAGGAGATAATTAACAAAAATTAAAAATATTTATTACTCCGTACTATATACTACTTGTTGCCACATCAGTTTTCCACTAACTTTTATTATTTATTTATTGTTCAGACTCACCTCAGACTTACCTCAGACTTTATACATTATCAGTCAGACTCACCTCAGACTCTACTTTTTCACTTTACTTGAGAAAATGCGGGGTTTAAGAAAAAAATAACAAAAATAATATAACACTTGTCATTCTTTCATTGGATGTCTTCTTTTAATAGTGGGGTCAAGACACATGTAGAGTCTTAAGTTGAGTCTTGGATTTGTCAAGACTCAAATTAAGAATTTGTCAAGACTTTATTAAGACTATGATAGATTATTGGTAGTCTTGAGCGAGTCTTGTCTTAAGACTTACCAAAGTCTTGTCTCAAGACTACCAATAATCTTACCCTAAGCTTAACTAAACTATATTGAATTGAGCTAAACTGAATTGAATGAAACTGAACACTAAATAGAGCTGAACTGAATTGAAATGGACTAAAATTAAGATAGAAAGAACAGAGCCTTAGACACACTTAGACCTGGCAAATGGGTCAACCGGGTCGGGTAAGCTTAAGTCATTTCGGGTTTGCCGGTTTCGGGTCTAGCCAGGTCAATTTTGGGTTTGCCAGTTTCGGGTCGGGATAGGTAGGTTCGGGCCACTATTATCAAGTTATTCATGGATAATAATCTCTTTGCAACAATAAACATTTAGGTCGGGTTATAGTGGGTCAAGTCAATTTAGGTTTTGGATAAAACTCAGGTCTTAAAGTTCGGGTGTCGGGTCGGGGTATTCGGTCGCGTTAATTTTGCCAAGTCTAGACGCATTTTGTTTAAATAGAGTTTAGATTATATAAGTTCAGTTTAGAAAAATTCAGATCATTTAAATTTGGCTTACATTTTATAAGTTCAGTTTACTAAAGATCGTATAAATTTAGGAAATTCCAATTTTTTTGCCTTGCTTCTGATCCTTCAGCAAACCATGTTGAGTCTTTAGATCACATTTCCCGGGACGACACTTTCGCCTCTAATATATGGGTTTGGGTCCCTTAGTATCAGGAGCCATGTAGCTAGGGCACCACTTACCCATTTAGAATTGGATTATCAACTCGCTAAACGTCTTCTCTAAAAAGGATAATCTTGTTGCATTAATTCCATATTTGTTAGCACCCTATGCTTTCTTCAGACAAGTAAACCTGGATGCAGGATTGAACATCACGGTTGAAGATAATAAACTTTTACATCTCTCTTCCAAATATTATTCTGTAATTGAAAACTTGGGAGAGGCGGATAAAGTTAGGAATCATTACCCTAATTTACTGATTGGAACCACACTTTGTGCTGACCATGTCAGGATAAAGTGTGACTCCTCTTGGAAACCAAGCTTTCGGGCTTCAACAAGCTGGACATTTTGGTAATAATAATGGTTCCATCTTCTACTTTAATTCCTCGAAATTTTAGACTAAGACGCCACTTCAAGATGAAGCAACTGCTCTCAAATGTGATCTTTATTGTCTACGTCTTCTCTAAAAGGGATAATCTTGTTGCATTAATTCCATCTTTGTTAGCACCCTATGCTTTCTTCAGACAAGTAAACCTGGATGCAGGATTGAACATCACGGTGGAAGATAGTAAACTTTTACATCTCTCTTCCAAAGATTATTTTGTAATTGAAAACTTGGGAGAGGCGGAATAAAGTTAGGAATCATTACCCTAATTTACTGATTGGAACCACACTTTGTGCTGACCATGTCAGGATAAAGTGTGACTCCTCTTGGAAACCACGCTTTCGGGCTTCAACAAGCTGGACATTTTGGTAATAATAATGGTTCCATCTTCTACTTTAATTCCTCGAAATTTTAGACTAAGACGCCACTTCAAGATGAAGCAACTGCTCTCAAATGTGATCTTTATGGACTACGGCCCTTTCAATGGGTTATAAACACATTGATGCCAGTACGGACTGTCTAAATTTAGTATTTCAGATAATAGACAACATTGAAAACATGGATCATGAAGTGAAAAATATCATTTAGGCTATCAATAAACTATATCTATCTTCTCACTGTTTTTCTATAATAAGATGACTCACTCTATAACTAAGCAAGCTATGTAACTAGAAATCTTTCTCTTATCGTCACAAAAAAAAAAAAATTAACAACCGGAATAGTATTAGTAACATCCAGGACCGTCTCTGGAATTCGGAGGCCCTGTTCAAAACGTGTCATATTGGGCCCTATTTATCACGATTCCATTATTATATTGTATGTCGTTTTTTATTTATTGAGACAAATTATTTTTTCAATTTTACAAATTAAAGTCCAAAAATAATATGCCTGGTTATATTAGTGTCAAAATTTATTTTTATAAACAAATTAAGCAATAGTAGTCCATTTTTAAAATTTTTATTCATAAACTTAAATATGAACAAAGTTCAGTCCTTACAATTTAAGAAAAAAACCACGCACAAAAACAATGTATAATTTTTTTTTATTGTAGTAATAATTAGTAAGTACTACTAATGAAGTACATATACGAGCGAAAATCTATACCATATTTTATATAAGACAACCAAGTGACCAACTAGAAAAAATTACAATGAGATGTAATTAATAAAGTTAAAATGATTTCAAAAACAATAAAAATCAAAAAGAAAACTTTTAAATAAACAAAGTAGGTAAAGATATAGGGCTTTGTATAGGTTGGAGTGTTTGGACAACAAAGTAAAATCAAACGATTGACAAATAGTGGTGGTAATACTAAAAAGCAAAGAGGAATTGAACACCAAGAGTCCAACAGGCAACTTTTTTTATCAATGTTAACATGCCCAACAGATCAGGCTAATAATTTAATTGAAGTCTGAACTATGAAGCAATATTATTGGGCCCCAAAAAAATGAGGGCCCTGTTCATTTAAACAGGTTGAACAGGCTTATAGCCGGCCCTGGTAACATCGCATTCAACCCGACCCATATCCAAAAATGATCACCTCAAGGCCCAGCCCGTTTGATTCAGGCTAGAACTCTAGTAGTATCACAAAACGAACATAAGTGGGAAGGAGGATTTTACGGACAAAGAACTTGTTCAAGAGGCACCCGCACGGCCGCACCACCTCACCTGCTCTTCTATATCTCCACAAGTCCTCAACAATCACCATTAAACTCTATAAATTCATCACCATTAACACCATTGATTAACACACTCAAAGCTTAAGAAAATGGTGGAAAATCTTAGTATAAAGCCAGCAACTTCACTAAACTCCATTTTCTTCTTCAACCCACATCCTCTTTTTAAAACCCCTATCAAAATTGTTCATGGTTTCTCTAAATCCCCCTTTCTTGCTGCTTCTATATCATCTTCTTCTTCTTCGCCGGCTATTAATAATTCAATTTCACTTGGGAATCTCACTAGACCTGATTTTCCCATTCTTCACCAGGTCAAATTTCAGTCTTTCTTCCTTTTTATGATTTTTTGTTATTTGGGTTTTGGTAGATTGTTGAATTATATCTGAATTGTTTATATATTAGCCCTTTTTATCGTTCATTGATTATGTAATATGTATGTGTTTAGTAGCAATGTAAGTTTAGTGATTGGGTCATTGCCCTTAAAGAATACAAGGGTAAGGCTGCGTACATCCGACCCCCTTATCGTTTTATTTGCGAGAGCCATTGAGGCATTAGGGTAAAGTTGTTGTTGTTGCTTTTTTTGCCGGGCCATTTATGTTATGCTGTTATCCTGTTTATCGAAATTTTATGTTTGTGGCACTAGAGTTTGATTAGAGCTAGTGACGGAGCATGGGGACTAGAATGGTCGGGCTGTCGTCCCGCTAAGCAATGGAAAGATTGGAACTTTTAAGTTGAATTTCAATTTTTGTGTTCGTAGTTGTTCGGCTCTGTACCATATTTTATCCCCCAGACATTGAATCCTGGCTCTGCCATTGATTAGAGTTGAAATAATGATGTGAAATTATGGTTTTGACCTGATTTATTGGTTGTATATAGCATTAGATTGTAACACACAGGATCTGTAGGAACGCGGTTGACCGACCTTGTTGACCAATTAGACCTTAGGGATGAATGGGTGAGGGATCAGACTTATAACAGGAGACTTATAGGTTTAATTACTCGACCTAGCTGAGACCACTCGGCCGAGTATCACCAGTACTCGACCGAGTGGAGTCTACTCGGCCGAGTATTCCTATACTCGACCGAGTATGGCCGCTGTCGACACGTTATTATAAACGCAAGTTCGCGAGATTCATTTTAGTATCTCATTTCCTCGACAGTTTCTCTTTCTCTAACCCTAGACTATCTCCCTCCTCTATCACTCCATAGCTTCATACCTTAAAGAAATTAGCCTAAACCCCTACCATGGGAATGTCGGGATTCGCGGAGCAAGGACGATGTGGGTGGTGGTTGTCTATGTCGTCACCAACGTGTAAGGTTAGGTAAGCTTCTGCCCTGTGTCCTTTTGAATGATTTTCTGAGTATAGTCATGTAATAGGATACGGTTATCATTGTTAGGATGCTTATTGGAGTCGTGCGTGGCTGTAAATGGAAATCCTTCATGTTTTGCGATGAGGTAGGGTTTCCCTACTCAGTCTACTATTAATTGATTTGAGATTATGATTGTATTGTAATTTGTGATTATTCACTGATCATCGGAGTATAGTTGTTGTGGTGATGATGGCATCGTGGTGTGACAGCTGTGCTGCTGTGGGAGTGATTGTGGTGGAGACACTTGCGGGAGTGGCTTCACACCCCAGTTCGCCCTCCATGGAACCCGTCACGGGAGGGGATGTGCACATTAAGGGACAGGGAATGTTAGTCGCTCGATAATGAGCTGGACTAGGTGGGAATGGGCTGCGGTCACCCACTGACGGCGAGGATTAACTGTTGCGATGGGTAATCTGGCAGGGCTACACACTTCGCGGTGTAGTCGGTTATGGTGCGATGTGGTGAGGTTGGGATAATGGATGATCAGTTGTTTACTTTATTGTCTTGTCTTATAATTGATTAGTCAGTACTGACCCCGTGTTGTTTTGTGGTATCTGCGGTGATCCATTCGGGGATGGTGAGCAGTTGGCTTAGCAGGTATTGTTTATTACGGCTGCTAGGATTGGAGGGATCGAGTCACCACGCTACTGGTCTAGAGATGTAGAATCACAAGTGTTGTATTTGTACCTTATTTTAGAGACTTTGAATAGAATGATTTTGTGAAAGATATTCTAATAATATAATATTGTTCTTGTATTGTCTAATTTGATCTACCTCCTCGGGAAACCGAGATGGTGACACCTTCATACACTGGAATGGTCCTTGGTAAGGCGTTCTGGTGTGCGGGGGTGTTACGAAGTGGTATCAGAGCCGACGATTTTGGAACCTGAACTAACAAAATTAAGGAACATAGGGTGTCAATTAAAATGAACCTGGTGTATGTACGTTGGGAGCCTCAGCTGATGCTAGATTTTGGGTGAGTAGGCGCCCTCACTTCAAAATCATGGCCCCATCGGACTTAAGCCAGACACGGGAAAATGGGTAGCTAGTGTAGGTCGTTGATTGTTTGATGATAACTGTGGTGTGTATCTATTATGAGTGTGATATGTGTTTTGTTGTATGTGTGGAAAAGTTGGAGTGAGCATGGAATCGTTGCAGGGTACGACCGGTAGCAAATTAATCAAATTGTTTCAAGATGAATGTGTTGCGTGTCGAATTACTACGTTGCAAATGTGATTATGGGATATGTCTGGTGTTTAGCGGAATTAAAGATGATGTGACATAAGAATTAGACTTTGCAGGTACTGTAGTTAGATTGTTAGTATGCTATAAAGATAGAATAAGATAGTGTGGGGAAAGGGAGGAATAAAGGTAGGAATGATGATTGTTCCGATGATGGATGTTATGTGATGTGTGTTTATGTGGTAGAAATCAGCGTTAATTGTGACGAGCCGGATGTCCGGAACTCCGAACGATATTGTTAATCTTGCAGGAATAATGAAAAGTTACTACTCCTTGTTCGTTTTCGGAAAACTCGACCGAGTAGATCATACTCGGCCGAGTACCAAGTTACGACACCCGAGTGTTCGTAATGTGAATGTAGTAATCGCTTCTGTTCTTCAAAACTCGATCGAGTAAGAAAGATACTCGACCGAGCAGTGTACACTCGGACGAGTATCCTAAATACTCGACCGAGTAGTGAACACTCGGCCGAGTATTCCCAACACTCGACCGAGTATTGCTGTAGCAGGCCATATGCGGGTTATACAAAAACCCTATTTTCGTGCCTTTCTTTCTTATTTCCGCCTCCCACCTTCAACTTTCCTTCTCTCTAAAACTCCACATCCTTTCCTTCTCAAACTTTTGGGTGAAGTCTTGTGTTCCACTTGTTCTTATTTGCCCTAAATCGGTTTAAGGTAAGATTTAAACTCAGTTTCTTTAATTGTTCCCAAAGACATTGTGTACTAGCATGCTATATTTCGATTTCTTGTTCAAAACAATTGAAATTTAGTCTTAAACTTATTGATCTTCGAATTCAACTACATATAGAACTTGTGTATATTCTGGTTGATTAATTTCATGTGGTAAAATTCAATTTCTGAATTCTAGGGTTAGCAAAAACGAAATTCTTTTTATTGTTGATGAGTATCCTCTGATTTGAAGCAATTTGAAAATTTGGAACCATATGAATTGTAAAGTAGTTGGTGATTTTCTGATAGTTATCTTAAAAAGCTCATTCTAAAATCGATATACAAGTAAAACAGTCCGTCCTTTGTGCTAAGAACTTTCAAGTGTTAATCCTTTGTTAAAAATGATTTTCTTGCAGTATGGTGAAAACTAGAGGTTTACCCAACAAGAGACCTCGCGCGAATGTCCAACTCGAGGCTGGGCAATCTAGCAGTGGACCAGTTGTACCGCCGGTGGAGGCACATCCATCGGTAATTTTTGCTAACTTCGATCATCGTAAGGCTTTCGTGGCTCTTATGCGTCGTCCTTTTCGCCCCACCCGTTGTGTTAACCCTAGTATCCTTGAGACTTTGGGGATTAAGGAGGACATAGTACACATTTTCAAGATTTTGGGCATGGAGGGGTTGTATCACTTGAGAAAGAAATCTTACCCCCACTTGACCTTAGAGTTTTTGAGCTGTTTTGTTTATGATAAGAAGGGTAAGACCGTCTCTTTTCGTCTCATGAATGAGGATCATGAGCTTACCCTGGACGAGTTGGCTGACCATTTGGGTTTAGAGGCCGAGGAGGATGACTACCTTAGTGACGTGGCCAAGAACAGTGGCGCACCTCAGTACCTTCCGTATTTGACTGGCAGACCCGCCCCTAGCGTCAGTGCCATGTTGATTAATAACATCCAGCACGTGTCCCTTCGTATGTTTCTAAGGATGATGACCTGTTTGCTGTACTCGAGAGATGACATGAGCAAGCTCAATTCTCACGAAGTCATGCTCCTTATGTCTTACCTTAACCTCCACCGCCGGAAACCGTTTTACTACAGTGCTCCTGGTATAGTGTGCTCTAGTCTGGAGCGCATGGCACAGTCTGAGACCCGATTCATTGCCTGCGGGGCCATAGTGACCCGCCTAGCTCAGCGACTGACCGACTTTGAGGCCCCACCTCTTGAGGGGAATGGGTATGTTGAGGTTGTGCCCACCATGGACGCCCAGTACTGGCGTCAGAACCGGTGGTTGAGGAAGATGGATGATGGGTCGTATGCTTGGAGAGTGAGAGGAACTATGTGGATGGTGCTTCCGGACCCAGCTCATCTCCCTGTTGTTGATCATTTGGCTGAGTGGGAGCCTTGTGGCATTCCTAGACCTGAGCCCCAGTCTTACCTGATTGACCCACGGATTCTCCTGGACCTACCCGAGCTCGTCACCGTCCCCGAGGGACGGAAGCAGCACCTCCCCCACCTAGGGAGCGTCGTGGAGTTAGGCGGCCTAGGGTAGACCCGGTTGTGTCCGAGCCCTCTTACTCGCCCCCGACTCCTACCCTTACCATCCTTATCGATACTCACTGCCGTACCCTACGGTGCATGACCCTAGGATGCGGCTTCATGAGCCGGGCCGAGCGGATCTCTTCTACTTTGGTGCTCCGCAACCTACATGAGATGACCCTTAACCAGGGCATCGGGTCTCGGTGGCACGGCACATGCTCTGTGGAGAGGACCGGGAGTGGATACGGGAGTGTTCCACGGCTATGGGGTGGACCCGAGTTTCGGAGACCTCCGGAGGAGATCGATTTTGGCTACCTCGCGGGACCGTGGGGAGCCAACTCCGACAGTCAGCTAGGAGGGGACTACTCAGCAGCAGCAGGCTTTCCAGGAGCAGGGAGTTCAGGTGCAGGTACCTCGGGCGCAGGTGGAGATGATGACATGGAGGAGGGTCCTCGTTAGTGATCGTATGTCGTTAGGTTACTTACTTTGATTTCTTTGATGTTGAACTTATTTGGTTGTGATGGATTTACTTTATTGATTGGAGTATTATTTTTTCTTCGGATGTTATTACCGGTATTTGGTATCTTTTGTTGGATGACTGTATTTGGCCATAAGGCCGTTACTTGGTTATCGTATGGAGAAGTGTTAAATGTCACTTAATGTAGGAATTGGTTATGTTTTAATCTATGGTGAAGAATTGATGCAGGTTGTTAGTGATAGCTAGGTTTTATCGACAAAACGCTCTCTCTGGCGTATAACTCGACCGAGTATAGATTACTACTCGACCGAGTGGAGTCTACTCGGCCGAGTATTCTTATACTCGACCGAGTAGAACTTACTCGACCGAGTAGCCTTTCATACTCGGCCGATTATTGCGACTTCAGAGGGATATTGGAAATTCGTTATGAAAATTTCATAGTTACGTGATAATTGTATGACAAAGCTTGTTAGATCCTTGTTTTACTATGTTATACTAGATGACGTCCCACAGATGGATCATTATGGTATCATGGATTTTTGATTGTTGGTATCGGCTATAAATTTATGAATGTTTTGTTGTATAAAACAGGTTAGTTATTTAGGGGTGGAATACCCTAGACATTAAATTATATGAAGGTAACACTTTACTCATATCACGTGCTCACTGTAAGAAGTTTCATACGTATGTATATGTTTGGTTACAATGATAATTGTTTCAATGAGGTTACGTATAGACCTGTTCTTTTTCAATTATTCTATATGTTAATTGTCGCTATAAGAGTATATATGTTGGTTGCTGAAGTATTTGGTCTTTATAAGTCACAAGAGTGTAATGTCGTAAAACAAGTTGGGCTACATGAGTTTATGAGTAATGTCACCGTCATGTAGTACGCTTTAGCGTTGGGTTTTGGGAAGTGATTAGTGGTGAACTTCGGGGACGAAGTTCCTTTTAAGAGGGGAAGAGTAATGTCGCGAAACTAAGTATTTGATTTTATGAAATATGTATTTAATTATGTGTAAGTATGGCATGTTATGGAATATTGGGAATCACGTAATATTGGGAATCACGTATATGTTAGGTATGTTCACATACGGAATTACTGAACTACAAGTATGTCTTCCTTAAGCGGTATCTATGTGGTATTCAATTAATGTGAAGATTATATTATATGGTGCACGGGTGTCAAGTAATATGAAGAGTCAATTCAATTTTTATATGAAGAGTCAATTCAATTTTGATAATTGGTATGTGGTGTACGGAATGTGGTGGTTGTGTACTTGTGTACTGCTTACAATTTGAGTATTGCTTTACAATGACATGTTGTTTTGCATTTGTATACTTAATATAAGCGTATGGTTTTACAATTGTATACTTGCATAAGTGTGTGGTTGAGTACTGTTTTGAGTATGTTTTCGAGTACGTGTTGCTATGGTCGATAGTAGTTGTGCCGCGTTTGACAAAAGTGGCATAGGAATTTCGCTAATCTCCGTATGTATATGTGTAAGTTAGTGAGTAACTTTGTTTGGAGAGGTAGCTGTGATAGGTGCTTATAGTTGAGTAAAGTGGCTGATGGTAATGTCTGAATAGCGTGAAATTATACATCTTGGTGAAGGCGGTTGATGTCATGGTACGTAAACTTGCGGGGAGTGTCGTGCGGGCTGAACTTCGGGGATGAAGTTCTTTTTAAGGGGGGAAGATTGTAACACCCAGGATCTGTAGGAACGCGGTTGACCGACCTTGTTGACCAATTAGACCTTAGGGATGAATGGGTGAGGGATCAGACTTATAACAGGAGACTTATAGGTTTAATTACTCGACCTAGCTGAGACCACTCGGCCGAGTATCACCAGTACTCGACCGAGTGGAGTCTACTCGGCCGAGTATTCCTATACTCGACCGAGTATGGCCGCTGTCGACACGTTATTATAAACGCAAGTTCGCGAGATTCATTTCAGTATCTCATTTCCTCGACAGTTTCTCTTTCTCTAACCCTAGACTATCTCCCTCCTCTATCACTCCATAGCTTCATACCTTAAAGAAATTAGCCTAAACCCCTACCATGGGAATGTCGGGATTCGCGGAGCAAGGACGATGTGGGTGGTGGTTGTCTATGTCGTCACCAACGTGTAAGGTTAGGTAAGCTTCTGCCCTGTGTCCTTTTGAATGATTTTCTGAGTATAGTCGTGTAATAGGATACGGTTATCATTGTTAGGATGCTTATTGGAGTCGTGCGTGGCTGTAAATGGAAATCCTTCATGTTTTGCGATGAGGTAGGGTTTCCCTACTCAGTCTACTGTTAATTGATTTGAGATTATGATTGTATTGTAATTTGTGATTATTCGCTGATCATCGGAGTATAGTTGTTGTGGTGATGATGGCGTCGTGGTATGACAGCTGTGCTGCTGTGGGAGTGATTGTGGTGGAGTCACTTGCGGGAGTGGCTTCACACCCTAGTTCGCCCTCCGTGGAACCCGTCACGGGAGGGGATGTGCACATTAAGGGACAGGGAATGTTAGTCGCTCGATGATGAGCTGGACTAGGTGGGAATGGGCTGCGGTCACCCACTGACGGCGAGGATTAACTGTTGCGATGGGTAATCTGGCAGGGCTACACACTTCGCGGTGTAGTCGGTTATGGTGCGATGTGGTGAGGTTGGGATAATGGATGATCAGTTGTTTACTTTATTGTCTTGTCTTATAATTGATTAGTCAGTACTGACCCCGTGTTGTTTTGTGGTATCTGCGGTGATCCATTCGGGGATGGTGAGCAGATTGGCTTAGCGGTATTGTTGATTACTACTGCTAGGATTGGAGGGATCGAGTCACCACGCTACTGGTCTAGAGATGTAGAATCACAAGTGTTGTATTTGTACCTTATTTTAGATACTTTGAATAGAATGATTTTGTGAAAGATATTCTAATAATATAATATTGTTCTTGTATTGTCTAATTTGATCTACCTCCTCGGGAAACCGAGATGGTGACACCTTCATACACTGGAATGATCCTTGGTAAGGCGTTCGGTGTGCGGGGGTGTTACAAAGTGGTATCGTGAGCCGACGATTTTGGAACCTGAACTAACAAAATTAAGGAACATAGGGTGTCAATTAAAATGAACCTGGTGTATGTACGTTGGGAGCCCCAGCTGATGCTAGATTTTGGGTGAGTAGGCGCCCTCACTTCAAAATCATGGCCCCATCGGACTTAAGCCGGACACGGAAAATGGGTATCTAGTGTAGGTCGTTGATTGTTTGATGATAACTGTGGTGTGTATCTATTATGAGTGTGATACGTGTTTTGTTGTATGTGTGGAAAAGTTGGAGTGAGCATGGAATCGTTGCGAGGTACGACCGGTAGCAAATTAATCAAATTGTTTCAAGATGAATGTGTTGCGTGTCGAATTACTACGTTGCAAATGTGATTATGGGATATGTCTGGTGTTTAGCGGAATTAAAGATGATGTGACATAAGAATTAGACTTTGCAGGTACTGTAGTTAGATTGTTAGTATGCTATAAAGATAGAATAAGATAGTGTGGGGAAAGGGAGGAATAAAGGTAGGAATGATGATTGTTCCGATGATGGATGTTATGTGATGTGTGTTTATGTGGTAGAAATCAGCGTTAATAGTGACGAGCGGATGTCCTAACTCCGAACGATATTGTTAATCTTGCAGAATAATGAAAAGTTACTACTCCTTGTTCGTTTGGAAAACTCGACCGCGTAGATCATACTCGGCCGAGTACTGGGTTACGACACCCGAGTGTCCGTAATGTGAATGTAGTATTCGCTTCTGTTCTTCAAAACTCGATCGAGTAAGAAAGGTACTCGACCGAGCAGTGTACACTCGTCCGAGTATCCTAAATACTCGACCGAGTAGTGAACACTCGGCCGAGTATTCCCAACACTCGACCGAGTATTCTTTATCAGTAGCAGGCCATATGCGGGTTATACAAAAACCCTATTTTCGTGCCTTTCTTTCTTATTTCCGCCTCCCACCTTCAACTTTCCTTCTCTCTAAAACTCCACATCCTTTCCTTCTCAAACTTTTGGGTGAAGTCTTGTGTTCCACTTGTTCTTATTTGCCCTAAATCGGTTTAAGGTAAGATTTAAACTCAGTTTCTTTAATTGTTCCCAAAGACATTGTGTACTAGCATGCTATATTTCGATTTCTTGTTCAAAACAATTGAAATTTAGTCTTAAACTTATTGATCTTCGAATTCAACTACATATAGAACTTGTGTATATTCTGGTTGATTAATTTCATGTGGTAAAATTCAATTTCTGAATTCTAGGGTTAGCAAAAACGAAATTCTTTTTATTGTTGATGAGTATCCTCTTATTTGAAGCAATTTGAAAATTTGGAACCATATGAATTGTAAAGTAGTTGGTGATTTTCTGATAGTTATCTTAAAAAGCTCATTCTAAAATCGATATACAAGTAAAACAGTCCGTCCTTTGTGCTAAGAACTTTCAAGTGTTAATCCTTTGTTAAAAATGATTTTCTTGCAGTATGGTGAAAACTAGAGGTTTACCCAACAAGAGACCTCGCGCGAATGTCCAACTCGAGGCCGGCAATCTAGCGAAAGGACCGGTTGTACCGCCGGTGGAGGCACATCCATCGGTAATTTTTGCTAACTTCGATCATCGTAAGGCTTTCGTGGCTCTTATGCGTCGTCCTTTTCGCCCCACCCGTTGTGTTAACCCTAGTATCCTTGAGACTTTGGGGATTAAGGAGGACATAGTACACATTTTCAAGATTTTGGGCATGGAGGGGTTGTATCACTTGAGAAAGAAATCCTACCCCCACTTGACCTTAGAGTTTTTGAGCTCTTTTGTTTATGATAAGAAGGGTAAGACCATCTTTTTTCGTCTCATGAATGAGGATCATGAGCTTACCCTGGACGAGTTGGCTGACCATTTGGGTTTAGAGGCCGAGGAGGATGACTACCTTAGTGACGTGGCCAAGAACAATGGCGCACCTCGCACCTTCCGTATTTGATCGCGCACCCGCCCCTAGCGTCGGTGCCATGTTGATTAATGACATCCAAAGACGTGTCCCTTCGTATGTTTCTAAGGATGATGACTGTTTTTGTACTCGAGAGATGACATGAGCAAGCTCAATTCTCACGAAGTCATGCTCCTTATGTCTTACCTTAACCTCCACCGCCGAAACCGTTTTACTACAAAGTGCTCTGGTATAGTGTGCTCTAGTCCGGAGCGCATGGCACGATGCGAGACCCGATTCATTGCTGCGGGGCCATAGTGACCCGCCTAGCTCGGCCGATCGGCGACTTTGAAGCCCCACCTCCCGAGGGGAATGAGTATGTTGAGGTTGTGCCCACCATGGACGCCCCCGATCGGCGTCGAACCGTGGTTGAGGAAGATGGATGATGGGTCGTATGCTTGGAGAGTGAGAGGAACTATGTGGATGGTGCTTCCTGGACCCGACTCATCTCCCCGTTGTTGATCATTTGGTGAGTGGGAGCCTTGTGGCATTCCTGACACTGAGCCCCGCCTTACCTCGATTGACCCACGGATTCTCCCGGACCTACCCGAGCTCGTCACCGTCCCCGAGGGACAAGAAGCAGCACCTCCCCCACCTAGGGAGCGTCGTGGAGTTAGGCGGCCTAGGGTAGACCCGGTTGTGTCCGAGCCCTCTTACTCGCCCCGACTCCTACCCTTACCATCCTTATCAAGATTACTCGCACGTACCCTACGGTGCATGACCCTAGGATGCAGCCTCATGAGCTGGCTGAGCGGATCTCTTCTACTTTGGTGCTCCGCAACCTACATGAGATGACCCTTAACCAGGGCATCGGGACTCAGTTGGCACAGCCTGTCTGGTGGAGAGGACCGGGAGTGGATACGGGAGTGTTCCACAGCTATGAGGTGGACCCGAGTTTCTGGAGACCTCCAGAGGAGACTGATTTTGGCTACCTCGCGGGACCGTGGGGAGCCAACTCCGACAGTCAGCTAGGAGGGGACTACTCAGCAGCAGCAGGCTTTCCAGGAGCAGGGAGTTCAGGTGCAGGTACCTCGGGCGCAGGTGGAGATGATGACATGGAGGAGGGTCCTCGTTAGTGATCGTATGTCGTTAGGTTACTTACTTTGATTTCTTTGATGTTGAACTTATTTGGTTGTGATGGATTTACTTTGTTGATTGGAGTATTATTTCTTCTTCGGATGTTATTACCGGTATTTGGTATCTTTTGTTGGATGACTGTATTTGGCCATAAGGCCGTTACTTGGTTATCGTATGGAGAAGTGTTAAATGTCACTTAATGTAGGAATTGGTTATGTTTTAATCTATGGTGAAGAATTGATGCAGGTTGTTAGTGATAGCTAGGTTTTATCGACAAAACGCTCTCACGGCGGTATAACTCGACCGAGTATAGATTACTACTCGACCGAGTGGAGTCTACTCGGCCGAGTATTCTTATACTCGACCGAGTAGAACTTACTCGACCGAGTAGCCTTTCATACTCGGCCGATTATTGCGACTTCGTAGGGGATATTGGAAATTCGTTATGAAAATTTCATAGTTACGTGATAATTGTATGACAAAGCTTGTTAGATCCTTGTTTTACTATGTTATACTAGATGACGTCCCACAGATGGATCATTATGGTATCATGGATTTTTGATTGTTGGTATCGGCTATAAATTTATGAATGTTTTGTTGTATAAAACAGGTTAGTTATTTAGGGGTGGAATACCCTAGACATTAAATTATATGAAGGTAACACTTTACTCATATCACGTGCTCACTGTAAGAAGTTTCATACGTATGTATATGTTTGGTTACAATGATAATTGTTTCAATGAGGTTACGTATATACCTGTTCTTTTTCAATTATTCTATATGTTAATTGTCGCTATAAGAGTATATATGTTGGTTGCTGAAGTATTTGGTCTTTATAAGTCACAAGAGTGTAATGTCGTAAAACAAGTTGGGCTACATGAGTTTATGAGTAATGTCACCGTCATGTAGTACGCTTTAGCGTTGGGTTTTGGGAAGTGATTAGTGGTGAACTTCGGGGACGAAGTTCCTTTTAAGAGGGGAAGAGTAATGTCGCGAAACTAAGTATTTGATTTTATGAAATATGTATTTAATTATGTGTAAGTATGGCATGTTATGGAATATTGGGAATCACGTAATATTGGGAATCACGTATATGTTAGGTATGTTCACATACGGAATTACTGAACTACAAGTATGTCTTCCTTAAGCGGTATCTATGTGGTATTCAATTAATGTGAAGATTATATTATATGGTGCACGGGTGTCAAGTAATATGAAGAGTCAATTCAATTTTGATAATTGGTATGTGGTGTACGGAATGTGGTGGTTGTGTACTTGTGTACTGCTTACAATTTGAGTATTGCTTTACAATGACATGTTGTTTTGCATTTGTATACTTAATATAAGCGTATGGTTTTACAATTGTATACTTGCATAAGTGTGTGGTTGAGTCTTGTTTTGAGTATGGTTTCGAGTACGTGTTGCTATGGTCGATAGTAGTTGTGCCGCGTTTGACAAAAGTGGCGTAGGAATTTCGCTAATCTCCGTATGTATATGTGTAAGTTAGTGAGTAACTTTGTTTGGAGAGGTAGTCTGATAGGTGCTTATAGTTGAGTAAAGTGGCTGATGGTAATGTCTGAATAGCGTGAAATTATACATCTTGGTGAAGGCGGTTGATGTCATGGTACGTAAACTTGCGGGGAGTGTCGTGCGGGCTGAACTTCGGGGACGAAGTTCTTTTTAAGGGGGGAAGATTGTAACACCCAGGATCTGTAGGAACGCGGTTGACCGACCTTGTTGACCAATTAGACCTTAGGGATGAATGGGTGAGGGATCAGACTTATAACAGAGACTTATAGGTTTAATTACTCGACCTAGCTGAGACCACTCGGCCGAGTATCACCAGTACTCGACCGAGTGGAGTCTACTCGGCCGAGTATTCCTATACTCGACCGAGTATGGCCGCTGTCGACACGTTATTATAAACGCAAGTTCGCGAGATTCATTTCAAAAGATCTCATTTCCTCGACGCTTTCTCTTTCTCTAACCCTAGACTATCTTCCTCCTCTATCACTCCATAGCTTCATACCTTAAAGAAATTAGCCTAAACCCCTACCATGGGAATGTCGGGATTCGCGGAGCAAGGACGATGTGGGTGGTGGTTGTCTATGTCGTCACCAACGTGTAAGGTTAGGTAAGCACGCCTGTGTCCTTTTGAATGATTTTCTGAGTATAGTCGTGTAATAGGATACGGTTATCATTGTTAGGATGCTTATTGGAGTCGTGCGTGGCTGTAAATGGAAATCCTTCATGTTTTGCGATGAGGTAGGGTTTCCCTACTCAGTCTACTGTTAATTGATTTGAGATTATGATTGTATTGTAATTTGTGATTATTCGCTGATCATCGGAGTATAGTTGTTGTGGTGATGATGGCGTCGTGGTATGACAGCTGTGCTGCTGTGGGAGTGATTGTGGTGGAGTCACTTGCGGGAGTGGCTTCACACCCTAGTTCGCCCTCCGTGGAACCCGTCACGGGAGGGGATGTGCACATTAAGGGACAGGGAATGTTAGTCGCTCGATGATGAGCTGGACTAGGTGGGAATGGGCTGCGGTCACCCACTGACGGCGAGGATTAACTGTTGCGATGGGTAATCTGGCAGGGCTACACACTTCGCGGTGTAGTCGGTTATGGTGCGATGTGGTGAGGTTGGGATAATGGATGATCAGTTGTTTACTTCATTGTCTTGTCTTATAATTGATTAGTCAGTACTGACCCCGTGTTGTTTTGTGGTATCTGCGGTGATCCGTTCGGGGATGGTGAGCAGTTGGCTTAGCAGGTATTGTTGATTACGGCTGCTAGGATTGGAGGGATCGAGTCACCACGCTACTGGTCTAGAGATGTAGAATCACAAGTGTTGTATTTGTACCTTATTTTAGAGACTTTGAATAGAATGATTTTGTGAAAGATATTCTAATAATATAATATTGTTCTTGTATTGTCTAATTTGATCTACGTCCTCGGGAAACCGAGATGGTGACACCTTCATACACTGGAATGGTCCTTGGTAAGGCGTTCTGGTGTGCGGGGGTGTTACAAAGTGGTATCAGAGCCGACGATTTTGGAACCTGAACTAACATAATTAAGGAACATAGGGTGTCAATTAAAATGAACCTGGTGTATGTACGTTGGGAGCCCCAGCTGATGCTAGATTTTGGGTGAGTAGGCGCCCTCACTTCAAAATCATGGCCCCATCGGACTTAAACCAGACACGGGAAAATGGGTATCTAGTGTAGGTCGTTGATTGTTTGATGATAACTGTGGTGTGTATCTATTATGAGTGTGATACATGTTTTGTTGTATGTGTGGAAAAGTTGGGAGTGAGCATGGAATCGTTGCAGGGTACGACCGGTAGCAAATTAATCAAATTGTTTCAAGATGAATGTGTTGCGTGTCGAATTACTACGTTGCAAATGTGATTATGGGATATGTCTGGTGTTTAGCGGAATTAAAGATGATGTGACATAAGAATTAGACTTTGCAGGTACTGTAGTTAGATTGTTAGTATGCTATAAAGATAGAATAAGATAGTGTGGGGAAAGGGAGGAATAAAGGTAGGAATGATGATTGTTCCGATGATGGATGTTATGTGATGTGTGTTTATGTGGTAGAAATCAGCGTTAATAGTGACGAGCCGGATGTCCGGAACTCCGAACGATATTGTTAATCTTGCAGGAATAATGAAAAGTTACTACTCCTTGTTCGTTTTCGGAAAACTCGACCGAGTAGATCATACTCGGCCGAGTACCAAGTTACGACACCCGAGTGTCCGTAATGTGAATGTAGTATTCGCTTCTGTTCTTCAAAACTCGATCGAGTAAGAAAGGTACTCGACCGAGCAGTGTACACTCGGCCGAGTATCCTAAATACTCGACCGAGTAGTGAACACTCGGCCGAGTATTGCTGTAGCAGGCCATATGCGGGTTATACAAAAACCCTATTTTCGTGCCTTTCTTTCTTATTTCCGCCTCCCACCTTCAACTTTCCTTCTCTCTAAAACTCCACATCCTTTCCTTCTCAAACTTTTGGGTGAAGTCTTGTGTTCCACTTGTTCTTATTTGCCCTAAATCGGTTTAAGGTAAGATTTAAACTCAGTTTCTTTAATTGTTCCCAAAGACATTGTGTACTAGCATGCTATATTTCGATTTCTTGTTCAAAACAATTGAAATTTAGTCTTAAACTTATTGATCTTCGAATTCAACTACATATAGAACTTGTGTATATTCTGGTTGATTAATTTCATGTGGTAAAATTCAATTTATGAATTCTAGGGTTAGCAAAAACGAAATTCTTTTTATTGTTGATGAGTATCCTCTGATTTGAAGCAATTTGAAAATTTGGAACCATATGAATTGTAAAGTAGTTGGTGATTTTCTGATAGTTATCTTAAAAAGCTCATTCTAAAATCGATATACAAGTAAAACAGTCCGTCCTTTGTGCTAAGAACTTTCAAGTGTTAATCCTTTGTTAAAAATGATTTTCTTGCAGTATGGTGAAAACTAGAGGTTTACCCAACAAGAGACCTCGCGCGAATGTCCAACTCGAGGCTGGGCAATCTAGCAGTGGACCGGTTGTACCGCCGGTGGAGGCACATCCATCGGTAATTTTTGCTAACTTCGATCATCGTAAGGCTTTCGTGGCTCTTATGCGTCGTCCTTTTCGCCCCACCCGTTGTGTTAACCCTAGTATCCTTGAGACTTTGGGGATTAAGGAGGACATAGTACACATTTTCAAGATTTTGGGCATGGAGGGGTTGTATCACTTGATAAAGAAATCCTACCCCCACTTGACCTTAGAGTTTTTGAGCTCTTTTGTTTATGATAAGAAGGGTAAGACCGTCTCTTTTCGTCTCATGAATGAGGATCATGAGCTTACCCTGGACGAGTTGGCTGACCATTTGGGTTTAGAGGCCGAGGAGGATGACTACCTTAGTGACGTGGCCAAGAACAGTGGCGCACCTCAGTACCTTCCGTATTTGACTGGCAGACCCGCCCCTAGCGTCAGTGCCATGTTGATTAATAACATCCAGCACGTGTCCCTTCGTATGTTTCTAAGGATGATGACCTGTTTGCTGTACTCGAGAGATGACATGAGCAAGCTCAATTCTCACGAAGTCATGCTCCTTATGTCTTACCTTAACCTCCACCGCCGGAAACCGTTTTACTACAGTGCTCCTGGTATAGTGTGCTCTAGTCCGAGCGCATGGCACATCCGAGACCCGATTCATTGCTGCGGGGCCATAGTGACCCGCCTAGCTCGGCCGACCGACCGACTTTGAGGCCCCACCTCCTGAAGGGAATGAGTATGTTGAGGTTGTGCCCACCATGGACGCCCAGTACTGGCGTCAGAACCGGTGGTTGAGGAAGATGGATGATGGGTCGTATGCTTGGAGAGTGAGAGGAACTATGTGGATGGTGCTTCCTGGACCCACTCATCTCCCCGTTGTTGATCATTTGGCCGAGTGGGAGCCTTGTGGCATTCCTGACTGAGCCCCGTCTTACCCGATTGACCCACGGATTCTCCCGGACCTACCCGAGCCTGTCACCGTCCCCGAGGGACAGCCAAGCGGCACCTCCCCCACCTAGGGAGCGTCGTGGAGTTAGGCGGCCTAGGGTAGACCCGGTTGTGTCTGAGCCCTCTTACTCGCCCCCGACTCCTACCCTTACCATCCTTATCGATACTCGCATTCTACCCTACGGTGCATGACCCTAGGATGCAGCCTCATGAGCCGGCCGAGCGGATCTCTTCTACTTTGGTGCTCCGCAACCTACATGAGATGACCCTTAACCAGGGCATCGGGACTCGCTTAACACACTGCCTGGTGGAGAGGACCGGGAGTGGATACGGGAGTGTTCCACAACTATGGGGTGGACCCGAGTTTCTGGAGACCTCCAGAGGAGACTGATTTTGGCTACCTCGCGGGACCGTGGGGAGCCAACTCCGACAGTCAGCTAGGAGGGGACTACTCAAAGAGCGAGAGCTTTCCGGAGCAGGAGTTCAGTGCGGTACCTCGGGCGCAGGTGGAGATGATGACATGGAGGAGGGTCCTCGTTAGTGATCGTATGTCGTTAGGTTACTTACTTTGATTTCTTTGATGTTGAACTTATTTGGTTGTGATGGATTTACTTTGTTGATTGGAGTATTATTTCTTCTTCGGATGTTATTACCGGTATTTGGTATCTTTTGTTGGATGACTGTATTTGGCCATAAGGCCGTTACTTGGTTATCGTATGGAGAAGTGTTAAATGTCACTTAATGTAGGAATTGGTTATGTTTTAATCTATGGTGAAGAATTGATGCAGGTTGTTAGTGATAGCTAGGTTTTATCGACAAAACGCTCTCTGGCAGGTATAACTCGACCGAGTATAGATTACTACTCGACCGAGTGGAGTCTACTCGGCCGAGTATTCTTATACTCGACCGAGTAGAACTTACTCGACCGAGTAGCCTTTCATACTCGGCCGATTATTGCGACTTCAGAGGGATATTGGAAATTCGTTATGAAAATTTCATAGTTACGTGATAATTGTATGACAAAGCTTGTTAGATCCTTGTTTTACTATGTTATACTAGATGACGTCCCACAGATGGATCATTATGGTATCACGGATTTTTGATTGTTGGTATCGGCTATAAATTTATGAATGTTTTGTTGTATAAAACAGGTTAGTTATTTAGGGGTGGAATACCCTAGACATTAAATTATATGAAGGTAACACTTTACTCATATCACGTGCTCACTGTAAGAAGTTTCATACGTATGTATATGTTTGGTTACAATGATAATTGTTTCAATGAGGTTACGTATAGACCTGTTCTTTTTCAATTAGTCTATATGTTAATTGTCGCTATAAGAGTATATATGTTGGTTGCTGAAGTATTTGGTCTTTATAAGTCACAAGAGTGTAATGTCGTAAAACAAGTTGGGCTACATGAGTTTATGAGTAATGTCACCGTCATGTAGTACGCTTTAGCGTTGGGTTTTGGGAAGTGATTAGTGGTGAACTTCGGGGACGAAGTTCCTTTTAAGAGGGGAAGAGTAATGTCGCGAAACTAAGTATTTGATTTTATGAAATATGTATTTAATTATGTGTAAGTATGGCATGTTATGGAATATTGGGAATCACGTAATATTGGGAATCACGTATATGTTAGGTATGTTCACATACGGAATTACTGAACTACAAGTATGTCTTCCTTAAGCGGTATCTATGTGGTATTCAATTAATGTGAAGATTATATTATATGGTGCACGGGTGTCAAGTAATATGAAGAGTCAATTCAATTTTGATAATTGGTATGTGGTGTACGGAATGTGGTGGTTGTGTACTTGTGTACTGCTTACAATTTGAGTATTGCTTTACAATGACATGTTGTTTTGCATTTGTATACTTAATATAAGCGTATGGTTTTACAATTGTATACTTGCATAAGTGTGTGGTTGAGTACTGTTTTGAGTATGGTTTCGAGTACGTGTTGCTATGGTCGATAGTAGTTGTGCCGCGTTTGACAAAAGTGGCGTAGGAATTTCGCTAATCTCCGTATGTATATGTGTAAGTTAGTGAGTAACTTTGTTTGGAGAGGTAGCTGTGATAGGTGCTTATAGTTGAGTAAAGTGGCTGATGGTAATGTCTGAATAACGTGAAATTATACATCTTGGTGAAGGCGGTTGATGTCATGGTACGTAAACTTGCGGGGAGTGTCGTGCGGGCTGAAATTCGGGGACGAAGTTCTTTTTAAGGGGGGAAGATTGTAACACCCAGGATCTGTAGGAACGCGGTTGACCGACCTTGTTGACCAATTAGACCTTAGGGATGAATGGGTGAGGGATCAGACTTATAACAGGAGACTTATAGGTTTAATTACTCGACCTAGCTGAGACCACTTGGCCGAGTATCACCAGTACTCGACCGAGTGGAGTCTACTCGGCCGAGTATTCCTATACTCGACCGAGTATGGCCGCTGTCGACATGTTATTATAAACGCAAGTTCGCGAGATTCATTTCAGTATCTCATTTCCTCGACAGTTTCTCTCTCTCTAACCCTAGACTATCTCCCTCCTCTATCACTCCATAGCTTCATACCTTAAAGAAATTAGCCTAAACCCCTACCATGGGAATGTCGGGATTCGCGGAGCAAGGACGATGTGGGTGGTGGTTGTCTATGTCGTCACCAACGTGTAAGGTTAGGTAAGCTTCTGCCCTGTGTCCTTTTGAATGATTTTCTGAGTATAGTCGTGTAATAGGATACAGTTATCATTGTTAGGATGCTTATTGGAGTCGTGCGTGGCTGTAAATGGAAATCCTTCATGTTTTGCGATGAGGTAGGGTTTCCCTACTCAGTCTACTGTTAATTGATTTGAGATTATGATTGTATTGTAATTTGTGATTATTCGCTGATCATCGGAGTATAGTTGTTGTGGTGATGATGGCGTCGTGGTATGACAGCTGTGCTGCTGTGGGAGTGATTGTGGTGGAGTCACTTGCGGGAGTGGCTTCACACCCTAGTTCGCCCTCCGTGGAACCCGTCACGGGAGGGGATGTGCACATTAAGGGACAGGGAATGTTAGTCGCTCGATGATGAGCTGGACTAGGTGGGAATGGGCTGCGGTCACCCACTGACGGCGAGGATTAACTGTTGCGATGGGTAATCTGGCAGGGCTACACACTTCGCGGTGTAGTCGGTTATGGTGCGATGTGGTGAGGTTGGGATAATGGATGATCAGTTGTTTACTTTATTGTCTTGTCTTATAATTGATTAGTCAGTACTGACCCCGTGTTGTTTTGTGGTATCTGCGGTGATCCATTCGGGGATGGTGAGCAGTTGGCTTAGCAGGTATTGTTGATTACGGCTGCTAGGATTGGAGGGATCGAGTCACCACGCTACTGGTCTAGAGATGTAGAATCACAAGTATTGTATTTGTACCTTATTTTAGAGACTTTGAATAGAATGATTTTGTGAAAGATATTCTAATAATATAATATTGTTCTTGTATTGTCTAATTTGATCTACCTCCTCGGGAAACCGAGATGGTGACACCTTCATACACTGGAATGGTCCTTGGTAAGGCGTTCTGGTGTGCGGGGGTGTTACAAAGTGGTATCAGAGCCGACGATTTTGGAACCTGAACTAACAAAATTAAGGAACATAGGGTGTCAATTAAAATGAACCTGGTGTATGTACGTTGGGAGCCCCAGCTGATGCTAGATTTTGGGTGAGTAGGCGCCCTCACTTCAAAATCATGGCCCCATCGGACTTAAGCCAGACACGGGAAAATGGGTATCTAGTGTAGGTCGTTGATTGTTTGATGATAACTGTGGTGTGTATCTATTATGAGTGTGATACGTGTTTTGTTGTATGTGTGGAAAAGTTGGAGTGAGCATGGAATCGTTGCAGGGTACGACCGGTAGCAAATTAATCAAATTGTTTCAAGATGAATGTGTTGCGTGTCGAATTACTACGTTGCAAATGTGATTATGGGATATGTCTGGTGTTTAGCGGAATTAAAGATGATGTGACATAAGAATTAGACTTTGCAGGTACTGTAGTTAGATTGTTAGTATGCTATATAGATAGAATAAGATAGTGTGGGGGAAAGGGAGGAATAAAGGTAGGAATGATGATTGTTCCGATGATGGATGTTATGTGATGTGTGTTTATGTGGTAGAAATCAGCGTTAATAGTGACGAGCCGGATGTCCGGAACTCCGAACGATATTGTTAATCTTGCAGGAATAATGAAAAGTTACTACTCCTTGTTCGTTTTCGGAAAACTCGACCGAGTAGATCATACTCGGCCGAGTACCAAGTTACGACACCCGAGTGTCCGTAATGTGAATGTAGTATTCGCTTCTGTTCTTCAAAACTCGATCGAGTAAGAAAGGTACTCGACCGAGCAGTGTACACTCGGCCGAGTATCCTAAATACTCGACCGAGTAGTGAACACTCGGCCGAGTATTCCCAATACTCGACCGAGTATTGCTGTAGCAGGCCATATGCGGGTTATACAAAAACCCTATTTTCGTGCCTTTCTTTCTTATTTCCGCCTCCCACCTTCAACTTTCCTTCTCTCTAAAACTCCACATCCTTTCCTTCTCAAACTTTTGGGTGAACTCTTGTGTTCCACTTGTTCTTATTTGCCCTAAATCGGTTTAAGGTAAGATTTAAACTCAGTTTCTTTAATTGTTCCCAAAGACATTGTGTACTAGCATGCTATATTTCGATTTCTTGTTCAAAACAATTGAAATTTAGTCTTAAACTTATTGATCTTCGAATTCAACTACATATAGAACTTGTGTATATTCTGGTTGATTAATTTCATGTGGTAAAATTCAATTTCTGAATTCTAGGGTTAGCAAAAACGAAATTCTTTTTATTGTTGATGAGTATCCTCTGATTTGAAGCAATTTGAAAATTTGGAACCATATGAATTGTAAAGTAGTTGGTGATTTTCTGATAGTTATCTTAAAAAGCTCATTCTAAAATCGATATACAAGTAAAACAGTCCGTCCTTTGTGCTAAGAACTTTCAAGTGTTAATCCTTTGTTAAAAATGATTTTCTTGCAAATGGTGAAAACTAGAGGTTTACCCAACAAGAGACCTCGCGCGAATGTCCAACTCGAGGTGGGCAATCTAGCAAAGGGACCGGTTGTACACCGGTGGAGGCACATCCATCGGTAATTTTTGCTAACTTCGATCATCGTAAGGCTTTCGTGGCTCTTATGCGTCGTCCTTTTCGCCCCACCCGTTGTGTTAACCCTAGTATCCTTGAGACTTTGGGGATTAAGGAGGACATAGTACACATTTTCAAGATTTTGGGCATGGAGGGGTTGTATCACTTGAGAAAGAAATCCTACCCCCACTTGACCTTAGAGTTTTTGAGCTCTTTTGTTTATGATAAGAAGGGTAAGACCGTCTCTTTTCGTCTCATGAATGAGGATCATGAGCTTACCCTGGACGAGTTGGCTGACCATTTGGGTTTAGAGGCCGAGGAGGATGACTACCTTAGTGACGTGGCCAAGAACAGTGGCGCACCTCGCACCTTCCGTATTTGATCGCGGACCCGCCCTAGCGTCGGTGCCATGTTGATTAATAACATCCAAAGACGTGTCCCTTCGTATGTTTCTAAGGATGATGACCTGTTTGCTGTACTCGAGAGATGACATGAGCAAGCTCAATTCTCACGAAGTCATGCTCCTTATGTCTTACCTTAACCTCCACCGCCGGAAACCGTTTTACTACAGTGCTCCTGGTATAGTGTGCTCTAGTCCGGAGCGCATGGCACGATCGAGACCCGATTCATTGCTGCGGGGCCATAGTGACCCGCCTAGCTCGGCCGACGACCGACTTTGAGGCCCCACCTCCTGAAGGGAATGAGTATGTTGAGGTTGTGCCCACCATGGACGCCCAGTACTGGCGTCAGAACCGGTGGTTGAGGAAGATGGATGATGGGTCGTATGCTTGGAGAGTGAGAGGAACTATGTGGATGGTGCTTCCGGACCCAGCTCATCTCCCTGTTGTTGATCATTTGGCCGAGTGGGAGCCTTGTGGCATTCCTGAGACCCGAGCCCCGCCCTCTTACGATTGACCCACGGATTCTCCCGGACCTACCCGAGCTCGTCACCGTCCCCGAGGGACAAAGAGCAGCACCTCCCCCACCTAGGGAGCGTCGTGGAGTTAGGCGCCTAGGGTAGACCCGGTTGTGTCCGAGCCCTCTTACTCGCCCCCGACTCCTACCCTTACCATCCTTATCGACTCGCATACCCTACGGTGCATGACCCTAGGATGCGACCTCATGAGCTGGGCCGAGCGGATCTCTTCTACTTTGGTGCTCCGCAACCTACATGAGATGACCCTTAACCAGGGCATCGGGACTCGGGCACACTGCCATGGGTGGAGAGGACCGGGAGTGGATACGGGAGTGTTCCACGGCTATGGGGTGGACCCGAGTTTCGGAGACCTCCGAGGAGACGATTTTGGCTACCTCGCGGGACCGTGGGGAGCCAACTCCGACAAATCGGCTAGGAGGGGACTACTCGGCCAGCAGCAGCTTTCCAGAGCAGGAGTTCAGTGCGGTACCTCGGGCGCAGGTGGAGATGATGACATGGAGGAGGGTCCTCGTTAGTGATCGTATGTCGTTAGGTTACTTACTTTGATTTCTTTGATGTTGAACTTATTTGGTTGTGATGGATTTACTTTGTTGATTGGAGTATTATTTCTTCTTCGGATGTTATTACCTAGTATTTGGTATCTTTTGTTGGATGATTGTATTTGGCCATAAGGCCGTTACTTGGTTATCGTATGGAGAAGTGTTAAATGTCACTTAATGTAGGAATTGGTTATGTTTTAATCTATGGTGAAGAATTGATGCAGGTTGTTAGTGATAGCTAGGTTTTATCGACAAAACGCTCTCTGGCGTGTATAACTCGACCGAGTATAGATTACTACTCGACCGAGTGGAGTCTACTCGGCCGAGTATTCTTATACTCGACCGAGTAGAACTTACTCGACCGAGTAGCCTTTCATACTCGGCCGATTATTGCGACTTCAGAGGGATATTGGAAATTCGTTATGAAAATTTCATAGTTACGTGATAATTGTATGACAAAGCTTGTTAGATCCTTGTTTTACTATGTTATACTAGATGACGTCCCACAGATGGATCATTATGGTATCACGGATTTTTGATTGTTGGTATCGGCTATAAATTTATGAATGTTTTGTTGTATAAAACAGGTTAGTTATTTAGGGGTGGAATACCCTAGACATTAAATTATATGAAGGTAACACTTTACTCATATCACGTGCTCACTGTAAGAAGTTTCATACGTATGTATATGTTTGGTTACAATGATAATTGTTTCAATGAGGTTACGTATAGACCTGTTCTTTTTCAATTATTCTATATGTTAATTGTCGCTATAAGAGTATATATGTTGGTTGCTGAAGTATTTGGTCTTTATAAGTCACAAGAGTGTAATGTCGTAAAACAAGTTGGGCTACATGAGTTTATGAGTAATGTCACCGTCATGTAGTACGCTTTAGCGTTGGGTTTTGGGAAGTGATTAGTGGTGAACTTCGGGGACGAAGTTCCTTTTAAGAGGGGAAGAGTAATGTCGCGAAACTAAGTATTTGATTTTATGAAATATGTATTTAATTATGTGTAAGTATGGCATGTTATGGAATATTGGGAATCACGTAATATTGGGAATCACGTATATGTTAGGTATGTTCACATACGGAATTACTGAACTACAAGTATGTCTTCCTTAAGCGGTATCTATGTGGTATTCAATTAATGTGAAGATTATATTATATGGTGCACGGGTGTCAAGTAATATGAAGAGTCAATTCAATTTTGATAATTGGTATGTGGTGTACGGAATGTGGTGGTTGTGTACTTGTGTACTGCTTACAATTTGAGTATTGATTTACAATGACATGTTGTTTTGCATTTGTATACTTAATATAAGCGTATGGTTTTACAATTGTATACTTGCATAAGTGTGTGGTTGAGTACTGTTTTGAGTATGGTTTCGAGTACGTGTTGCTATGGTCGATAGTAGTTGTGCCGCGTTTGACAAAAGTGGCGTAGGAATTTCGCTAATCTCCGTATGTATATGTGTAAGTTAGTGAGTAACTTTGTTTGGAGAGGTAGCTGTGATAGGTGCTTATAGTTGAGTAAAGTGGCTGATGGTAATGTCTGAATAGCGTGAAATTATACATCTTGGTGAAGGCGGTTGATGTCATGGTACGTAAACTTGCGGGGAGTGTCGTGCGGGCTGAACTTCGGGGACGAAGTTCTTTTTAAGGGGGAAGATTGTAACACCCGAATCAGTAGGAACGCGGTTGACCGACCTTGTTGACCAATTAGACCTTAGGGATGAATGGGTGAGGGATCGACTTATAACAGAGACTTATAGGTTTAATTACTCGACCTAGCCGAGACCACTTGGCCGAGTATCACCGCATTCGACCGAGTGGAGTCTACTCGGCCGAGTATTCCTATACTCGACCGAGTATGGCCGCTGTCGACATGTTATTATAAACGCAAGTTCGCGAGATTCATTTCAAGATCTCATTTCCTCGACGCTTTCTCTCTCTAACCCTAGACTATCTCCTCCCTCTATCACTCCATAGCTTCATACCTTAAAGAAATTAGCCTAAACCCCTACCATGGGAATGTCGGGATTCGCGGAGCAAGGACGATGTGGGTGGTGGTTGTCTATGTCGTCACCAACGTGTAAGGTTAGGTAAGCTTCTCGCCCCGTGTCCTTTTGAATGATTTTCTCGAGTATAGTCGTGTAATAGGATACAGATTATCATTGTTAGGATGCTTATTGAGTCGTGCGTGGTCGTAAATGGAAATCCTTCATGTTTTGCGATGAGGTAGGGTTTCCCTACTCGAGTCATCATTAATTGATTTGAGATTATGATTGTATTGTAATTTGTGATTATTCGCTGATCATCGGAGTATAGTTGTTGTGGTGATGATGGCGTCGTGGTATGACAGCTGTGCTGCTGTGGGAGTGATTGTGGTGGAGTCACTTGCGGGAGTGGCTTCACACCCTAGTTCGCCCTCCGTGGAACCCGTCACGGGAGGGGATGTGCACATTAAGGGACAGGGAATGTTAGTCGCTCGATGATGAGCTGGACTAGGTGGGAATGGGCTGCGGTCACCCACTGACGGCGAGGATTAACTGTTGCGATGGGTAATCTGGCAGGGCTACACACTTCGCGGTGTAGTCGGTTATGGTGCGATGTGGTGAGGTTGGGATAATGGATGATCAGTTGTTTACTTTATTGTCTTGTCTTATAATTGATTAGTCAGTACTGACCCTGTGTTGTTTTGTGGTATCTGCGGTGATCCATTCGGGGATGGTGAGCAGTTGGCTTAGCAGGTATTGTTGATTACGGCTGCTAGGATTGGAGGGATCGAGTCACCACGCTACTGGTCTAGAGATGTAGAATCACAAGTGTTGTATTTGTACCTTATTTTAGAGACTTTGAATAGAATGATTTTGTGATAGATATTCTAATAATATAATATTGTTCTTGTACTGTCTAATTTGATCTACCTCCTCGGGAAACCGAGATGGTGACACCGTCATACATTGGAATGGTCCTTGGTAAGGCGTTCTGGTGTGCGGGGGTGTTACATAGATAGTATAAAAGGAGTCCATCTTGCAAGTTAGGGCTGTAGCTTTTGGCATTTGGTTGTAAGAAGTTTCGATGTTTGGATTGTTATGTGAAGTTATTGTGCTATACTGCAGGAAGTAAATGGACGAAAGCTTGTCTACCTGGATAATGCCGCTACATCACAAAACCGCCGACTGTGTTGAAGGCGTTGATTAATTACTACGAAGAATGTAATTCGAATGTTCATCGAGGAATACACTTTTTGAGGTATTTAAACCACGCATGTTATTTTCTTATCATTATCATTTTATACTGAAAATTGTACTCTTTCCGTCTTTGTGTATAGTTCCTAGTTTGTGTTCCAAACAAATCAAGGAGCATAGGAATATTTTGATGATAATGGAAGTTGGTGAAAGATGCATGACCGTAACCTATAATGACTGCAAATAACGTACAAAAATGGATTTCAAATAGAAATTTATTAATGGACAATCCAAAATATAAACCAGAAAATTTAGTGATGGACAAAAAGTATTTCCTTATAAGCCTGGAATATGAGCAAAGTAGCCAGCTGCAACTTTACATAGGGGTTTTATTCATTTTCATGATTATTGCGCTGATGGTAATATTTGAAATTCTGAATTCAGTGCTAAAGCTACTGATCGGTTTGAGCTAGCGAGAAAGAAGGTTGGAGCTTTTATCAATGCGAAAGAGGCCAGCAAAATTATTTTCACTAGAAATGCTACGGAAGCAATAAATTTAGTGGCTCACTCTTGGGGCCTCTCTAATTTAAAAGCTGGCGATGAGGTATGTTGTCGTCTTTCACTCCTTTGCAACTGTTAACTGATGATATGTGATAGGCTATCACACACCTATGCAAAGATAATATTTATACCGTAGACAACAAATGAATGTAGTACTTAGGGGTCAAACCCAAAGGAGACGGGAGTTATTAATTAATTGTTATGGAGCGTATTTTATCTTGAGTCGATGCGGTTGATTGATTGATTGGTTGATTATGCAAATAAAATGAAAACAATAATAAGAAAGTGTCTAGGGAGGTCGGGTCACACATGCTAATTATGCAAATGCTCATGTCAAGTTGGAAAGTTGATTTTACGATAATGTTTAGGCTTAAAGACACCCACCTTATGGCATTAGTGTCAATCATAGACCGGGTCCTAGAGAAACTCTCGTCCATGACTAGGTCGTCCTACTACACATGCTTAGTCTAATTCAATTCCGTGTCTCTCGACTTTAGAATGAATGAACAAACTTAATCGATGAATAAGGCCTTTAAACATATATTAAATATTAAGGTGCAAACATGTAATAGAAACAATTATACAATATTAACTTATCCTCATTTTGACATTTACATATTACCTAATCATGCATGACTTCCTTTATTCCCTAGACAAATGTAACTACTCAAACATGATGAAAATGTAAACTACACTAATGATAATTAAAATGATAAACATAATGGAAATATAAATAGAAATTACCTTGCAATATGAAAATGAACTAGAAATGGAAGAACAATGTTTGTAATGAAATAACTTGAAAAGACACTTTTGGAATATAATTTGAATGGAAATTGTATTGAAATGTTTATAACATAAAGTAAATCTAAACTAAGCTAAGCTAATAACTAAACTAATCTAACTACAAAACTTAGAGAGAATTATGAGAAATTGTGTATGTGAATGGTGTATAAAGGTGTTGGAGTCTACACCATTTATATAGGAAATAAGGGGTGAAACTTAGAGTAAATACAAGGAGTCAACCCCAAATATTTTCTCTTAATTTCTTGATTAATTACCAAAGGAATCCTAAGTGAGCCATTAATCCCATCTTTAAGCTTTTGGTTAATCACACAATTTAACATCCAAAGTTGAGCATCCAAAGTTGAGCATCCCATGTTGAGTTTGTGTGGACTTATTAATTGGGCTTGACATTTCTTGACTTGTGTTGTGCATTTCTGTAACACCCCCATTTATTCAGGAGCCTTTAGCTAGACATTTCCAAATAAATAAGGCTGTTACCATCTCGGTTTCCCGAGGTAAATGATACAAATTAAAACAAACCAAAGTACTTTAATAACTTTAACTGAAATAATGGTTTTATTACATTGCCAATTAATTAAATTTAAACTGTAACGTTACAATATACTTGTAGACACCTCGTTTCTGCACCTCCCGCAAACCACCCGGTGATGATTGGGCCGCATGTTTGATTCGCGGAACGATTTGTGACAGTTCGTAAGATTATCGTCAAGTGATTGCTCAAATATTAATGTCTACCTCTTAGTTGTCATCTACGCCCCGATACGGTCGTTTTGGCAAGAATTAGAGTACATTCGAGTCCGGTCAAAAACCGCTCTCCATTTTCTCGATAGTCCGTTAAGTCCCGAGTCAGAATGTTCTGGAATGTTCCGGATATTTCTATTCCATATTTCACAAATTTTATCTTTTGGCAAATAATATCCCGTAATATTCAAAAGATAATCGAATTATTTCCGTCCTACCATAACTCAAACGCGAAATCTTTCTTCAAAGAGAGAAACCTCCGGGAACAGACGCAGCAGTCTTTGCGCGCTCTTCCAAGAGACGCAGCGGATCGCCGCGCCTCTTCCCAGCCCTTCTTTGCATGATTTACGTATCTTTTTCATATCTTTCCGAGATTCACTTCCAAAGAGTCTCCGAAAACCCTATTCCGTCGTGTGATTAGTATAAATAGGAGCCTTCGCTCCTCATATTTCTCACGCGAGTGTCCGCCCTTCTCTTCTCCCTTTGCATTCTAGACTTCGTTCTTACTAATTGGCGCCTACGTGCTTGGACTTCCGACCACGTAAGCTCGGATCTTTCCGGGTACCAGCCTCTCCGTTGCATGACCGACCAATTTGACCAACTACACAATAATCAATTTAAATTAATCAATCGTTTTCCTCTTACGAGGGCACTCTTTCCTTGCATTCGCGTCGAGCATTCACTAGTCGATTCTTAGTTCATCTCGTTCCGTCAACATGTAAGTCTGAGGGTGTATAATTCTCTTTATTTATTGTATTTTATTTATCGTATCACCATTGTAAGATTTATGTCGAAAACACCATTAAAATCGATTTCTAAAACCGTGCTTTAAAACTCTTTTTGCGGATTTCCGAGAGATGAGACGTCGAGAAAAGACGCAAAGAATCGCCGCGCCTCTTCGAAGGAGCGCAGCTTCCTGCCGCGCCTCTTCGTGAGGCCGCCGCAGCTTCCTCGCTTCTTTTCTTCTTCTTCGCCCCTCTCGTTATTCCGTCTTTCTTATTTGTTTTCGTATGTTTGTCTTTAATTCTCTCACATGATAGTTCAATAATTCACATGTATATAATTTATTCATCATTAATATGTTTTAATCATCATAAGTCCGACTTAAATCCCAAGTAATTCATATTTGCGGGTTTTCGTCATTTAATATTCAAACCCGGGTTTTAGAGATTCAATTGTTCATATTGAGTTTTAAGGGATTCGTCATTGATATAGTTTTCATCTGTTTATCCATTAATTCGTCATTAGTTTGTCATCAATTCGTCATGTTTAGTTTGTTCCATTCACCGATGTCACTAATTAATCGTTCATTAACATCGTCCCTTCACATAATTAATCCGTTTAATTCCGTCTCATTCATGTTTTACTGTTTTTATGACTAATTCACATGTTAAATAATCTATTAACCACTTTCATCCGAGTCAATTATCTAATCAATCCTTAAAATTAACAATTAACCTTAACGATTTGCAGTTCCGGCTTCACAGCCAGAATTCACCCTTGGAACAGACGCAAAGAATCGCCGCGCCTCTTCCGAGGGCGCATCTTGCGCGCGCTGTTCGTGATGAGTTCTGTCTCTGAACTCCTTTTCTGCCTTGACCTAGTTTAATTAGTTTACGTATTAATTAACTAGTATTCGTAATATCACCTAATCCCTGTTCGTTAATTTATTTCTTTTATTCTTTTATTCTTTTTCTCAAATCATCCGTTTTAAAGGTATTTTCGACATAAATCGCCTAACCCGTTGTAATTATTGTAATTTTAATTATTGTAATTTTCATTATTGTATTCCTTTCTTTGCTTGTATGTTTTCACATGTAATCAACATTAAATCCTACTTCGACCCAATTGTATGCTAAATTACGTGTTTCACCGACTTAGTTAAATTCTTCACATGTTAGGATTAATCTAATGGATGTTGCATTGCATGCATATAGCCGACGATATATCAAGTATGAATAACTTCCCTAATCATTAGTAGAGGCCGCTATCGAGGCGGGCGGGATTAGGTGTTCGATCAAAAGAGCTTCCTAATACGTACCCTCACCCCTTACTCCAGATCTCCGTGAGCACCCGTGTTCATTGGCATCCACGAGAGTCATTCTAGACATAGAATGCTAAGGGTAACGATTGCTTAGTGTTCATGTCACTACTTTGTGTCTTGACATGACACGAGGTATTCGAACGGTTCCAATTTCCCATAAAAATTGGTGGCGACTCCATACAAAATGCAAACGCTTGTTCCCCGTTTCTCACCAAGCGCCCCGTGGGCGGCCCGCCCGTCCACGCTTTGGCGACTCATGGGATAATACACTTACGTGTAGCAAGGGTGAAACTTGAACAATGTTAGGGAATAATTTGTACAAGACAATTGTCGGTTTTCATAACTCGGTCTTCCTAGACCGTTTATTCGGCCTTCCTAGGCCCAACCCAACCCATTCGACCAATCGTCCCGTCTAAACGGTCCTAATTCTTATTTGGGCCTAAGGATGGATAGCGATTGACGTCATCCATACCATGATGCTTAGTCTTGTTTGTATCAAGGGCCTTCACTACTTGAGGAAATGGACTAGGAATCGGCCTTACTCTTGTTTGGCACGAGCCTCTCCACAGACTTCGGGTTTGATGGTTCGGTATGGCAACCCACCCTTTAAACCAAAACCCTTTTAAATGCACTCAAAGATCCCGTTATAATGCTTGTATAAATGTGTAAACCTTACGTGATCACCACTTCTAAACAAAACCATGACGAATTTTCAAAAAATCAAAATCCTTATTTTTAAGCAAAATTTCGAAAAAAAAGTAGGCCTTTAATTAGCGCAAAATCCGGTCAAAACTCTGTCCGTTTGTCAAGTCAAAATTCGGGCCACAAGCCCATTTCAAAACCTCACTTCGAGTCCACTCCTACAACTACACTACAGTTGACTAGGAACACATTTTCAAAGACCTTGTCCTTCTTCAAAACTCACTCAACACAAGTGGCACACACCCACTTCACGAGTCAAAGCTTTTCCTCTTTTAGCAAGTGTGATAGAATGGTCGATCGTGCTTTGATTCGTCGCCGATCTCTTATCCAGTTTCCAAGATGCCTGGTCAAGTGATGAAACGAACCTCCAAAGAAATTCAAGAAAGTAATGATCGAATCCTGGCCGCGATAGCCCAAATGCAAATCACTCAAGAACAAACCTATGACCGCCTTGAGCTTATCGAAGGCCGTATCTTTGATGTAGAGGGAAAGCTACCTCCCCCTAAAGGTGGAGTGCTATAATTTTCCGATGACGAGTCTAAGGATGAGAATCCTGTCCTAGGAACAACCGCAGCTGAGAAAAGACTCCAATACCTAGAGGAGCAATTGATGTACCTTAAGGGGGATGACATTTACAGGGAGAACAATCGTAAGTATGAAGCCGTCAATTCCAAATTGCCCACTAACTTTAGCATGACGGATATCCCTAAGTTTAAAGGACATGAGAACCCTTTGAACCACATCCGCGCCTTCAAGGACTACATGTCTATCAAAGGCATCAAACCCGAGATGTTCTTAAGGATCTTTCCTTCATCTCTTGACACCATCCCAAAGCAATGGTTCTACACTTTAGATCACAAAAAGGTCGCTACTTGGGAGGACGCCGCAATCGAGTTCTCGAAACAATACGCGGATAATGCCGAGATCCAAGTCAACATGCGCACTCTAGAGGTTCTTACCCAAAATGACAAAGAAGGATTCACCGACTTTCTAAGTAGGTGGAGGAAGACTAGTACCCAACTAGTTGAACGCCCGGATGAGGCTACTCTTGTAGAAAAGTTTGTGGACAATCTCAAGCCCATATATGCCAACCATTTGAGATATCAAAACATCAAGACCTTCAAGGACTTAACTGTACTAGGGACACGAATTGAAGACGACATCCGTAAAGGACTCTTGTCCAAAATGGTAGGTCGAGGATATCAAGGGTCCACGAGTCGTTCATACGGCTCTACTAGCAAGACCGACGAAGTTAACCTTCTCGAGCCATCCAAGAAAACTAGCCCACCAAGGAAGTTCACAAACCTTGGAGATACGTACTCCAACGCTCTAAAAAGACTAATGAAGCAAGGTAAACTCCAACCCATTGGGCCTACTCCCGAACCCGAAAGGAAGTCCAAATTTTGGGATGAAAATTCATACCGTGAATACCATAGGGGCAAAGGGCACGACACAGAAAAATGCTACAAGTTGAAACACGTGCTTCCAGATATGATTGAAGATGGTCGACTTCCAATTCCACCAGGAGGTAAGCCCAACAACACTCAGAATCCTCTTGGAGTTCTAGTGATTACAAGTGACGAATCTACCTTAGATTGCTCACATCTCATTTCTCCCACCGAAAATGAAATTCATGCAATTGAGAAAGAAAGACTCTACTCTACCATCTCCCCTACCATTTCCGACTTCATCGCATGGGCAAGGAGTGTGGATAGACAAGTGTGGGAACTAGACAACATGGTAACAACCTTACGCGATCCCAAGGCAACGCCTAAAGAACGCGTACCATTGACCTTCTCTCAAAATGCCACTATGCAAGAAGTAGTCGCCGTGGTCGATAAGCTAGTCGATCAAATCATACAACTAGAAAGTGACATCATGAGGATGAAGGAACTAGCTGCGATCAATGGAGTTTGGGCCGATGACGATGAAGACGAATATCTCATTGAAAACTCCTTGGTCAAGGAAATAGTCCAAAATGGTGAAGACCAAGATGTGGATCACCTAACTCGTTCGGGTCGCCCATATCAAAGCACCACTCAAAACGGTCCAACCAACGTCATCACACCAAATGACAACGAAGATGATCCCACTGATCATTTGCTCAAGCAATTACAGAAAACCAAGGCTGATCTTTCAGTCTGGCAACTAGTGGCAAGCTCATTTCCGCATCGCCAAGCTTTACTGCAAGCTTTGGCCAAATTGAATGTAGCGCATAACTCTACTCCCGAAGATGTAGTCAACTTGGTCTTCCAAGAATCACCGAAGCTAAGTAATCCTATTACTTTCTCAGATGAAGACTTGCCACCTTTTGGCGCTAGTCACAACCTTGCTCTATACATCACCGTCGTTTGTCTAAAGAAGAATGTGCCAATGACTTTGGTAGATGATGGCTCCGCGGTCAACGTCATACCCCTCAAAACGGCATATAAACTAGGCATGAAAGAGTCGGATTGGACTCCCACCAATCAAGGTGTACGTGCATGTGACGGTACATGACGAAAAGTGGTTGGACTTGCTAACCTAACCATAGCCACGGGACCAATCGAGCGAAAAGTCAACTTCCAAATAGTGGACATCGAAGCTTCATTCAACATACTTCTGGGAAGGCCTTGGATTCACGCTTCCAAAGCGGTAACATCCACCCTTCACCAAAAGATCAAGATCCCACTCAATGGCAAAGTTGTGACGATCACTTCGTCGCCTATCAAGGCAATAATTGAGAAGCAATCAAACAATCAAGTCCTTGCGGATCCCATATACGAACTTGGGGGCTTCCAAAGTGTGAATGTCATAGAAAGTGAGTTGGCACCTTTATACTATAATCCCTACTCTAACTTGGTGGTCAACCACATACTCAAGAATCAGGGATACTTCCCTGGAATGCCTTTAAACCCAGTTCGGAAGAACACCTTTGCACCATACAAGAAAGGCAACTCGACGAGGATACCACTTGGGCTAGGATACAAACCCACAAAGGAAGAAGTTCTCGAAATGCTCGCTCAAGTCCAAAATCGCAAGTACGTAGGAGTCCAAATGAGGCCATATCTCCCCACCTTAAATGGATACTTCGTTCAAGAAGGAAGTTCATAACTCTTTCACGGATTTCCCGAACCTTGGCATTATCTTGAGAGGAAGTTAGCCGGAATCGAGATCTTTCACGATTGCTACTTCATTCCTCCCGAAACGGTTCCTACCGTCAAAACCCGTCAAGCACCTTGCTTCGACGAACAAGCCGTTAGTCTATTATTTGGAGAGGACCGATTCATTAGGGCCGCGCAGATGAGATCATTACTATGATACTTCGTGACGATCGCTTCAACCCCACCGCATTGATCACGTAAATCGACACAAAGCAAAGCAAAAAGGATGGAGAAAATCTATCAAATGGACCAACAACCAAGGAAGGCTCTTCAAGCTCACTACCGGAGAAGGAGAGATGTTCAAAGGAGAACCAGAAGACGACGAGTTCGAGTCGAGTCGGAATCCGAGTCGAGTCGAGTCTAGAGAAGTCATTAGAGAGTCTACTCCCGTTGTCATCCCCACTCCCTTCGTTTCTCCTAGCCTAGCATCGAGCAAGTCACGGTAGTTCGGGAATGCCCCACCATCGTTTCCTTTACCGCCACCGACCATGGATCGCTTGGCTTCTTTGTTTCAACTTTACTCAAATCTTAATATGAATAAATCGGTTCGCTTACTCTCTGTGTTCTTTCGAGTGCAATTGCATTTTGATGATGATACCGAGGATGACCAAGACCCCGACTTAACCGAAATACCTCCCTACGTAGCCAAAGAAATATTACAGAAGGGGAAGGGGGACCAAGAATAGAGGATACCGAACCCATCAACGTAGGAACCGAATTAGAGCCCAAAGAACTTAGGATAGGGACTACCTTGAGCTCTACCGAAAGGGCCGATTTCATAGACCTCCTAAATGAATTCAAAGACGTTTTCGCTTGGCCCTACAAAGACATGCCAGGGATCGACAGGGATATCGCCGAACATAGGATTCCGATTAAGCCGGGTTTCAAACCTCAGAAAACGAAGCTTCGACGAATGAGAACAGAATGGGCTCTAAAGATTAAGGAAGAAGTTGATAAGCAATTCAAAGCCGGGTTCATCAAAGTTTCCGAGTACTCGATCGGGTAGCTAACATAGTACCCGTACCCAAAAAGGATGGGAGAATCCGTGTTTGTGTTGACTTCGTGGACTTAAACAAAGCGAGTCCGAAAGATGACTTTCCTCTACCTCACATTGACATATTGGTGGACAATACTGCAGACCACGCATTACTATCCTTCATGGATGGGTATGCGGGCTATAACCAAATCAAGATGGCCATGGAAGATATGCACAAGACCGCTTTCGTCACCCAATGGGGAACATATTGCTATACAGTAATGCCATTCGGATTGATCAACGCCGGAGCTACATACCAACGCACCGCAACTACACTCCTACATGACATGATGCACAAAGAAGTTGAGGTATATGTAGATGATATGATCGTCAAATCCAAGGAAAGAGAGGGACACATTGCAAACCTTCGCAAGTTCTTCGCAAGGCTACGAAAGTACAACATGAGACTCAATCCTCAGAAATGCACATTTGGGGTAACATCCGGAAAACTCCTAGGATATGTCGTTAGCCAACGCGGTATAGAAATAAATCCCTCGAAAATCAAAGCTCTGATCGAAATGCCACAACCTCAAACAGAAAAAGAAGTCAGAGGATTCCTGGGAAAGGTACAATATATAAGCCGATTCATATCAAAGCTTACCATGATTTGCGAGCCTATCTTCAAGAAACTCAAGAAAACAGACCACACCATGTGGGATAATGATTGTCAAAAGGCGTTTGACCGAATCAAGGAGATATTGGCTAAACCACCAGTGCTCATGCCGCCACAACGAGATCAACCTATTGGTTTATATCTCACAGTAACTGAAACTGCCATGGGTGCTATGCTGGCTCAAACCGTAGGAAGTGAAGAAAGAGCTATTTACTATCTAAGTAAGAAGTTCTTGGAATATGAGTGCAAGTACTCGCAACTCGAAAAGACATGCCTCGCTCTTGTGTGGGCAACGAAGAAGCTACGTCACTACATGCTTAGCTACTCAGTCAAGATATATTCCAAAATGGATCCAGTCAAATACCTCTTCGAGAAACCCGTCCTCAACGGACGTCTTGCAAGGTGGACTCTGATGCTCTCAGAATTTGACCTTAAATATGTGCCACTAAAAGTCATAAAAGGTCGCGCCGTTGCCGAATTCTTCGCAGAAAATCCTATCAACGACGCGCAAACCATAGACACTTGGTCATTTCCCGACGAGGATATACTCCAAACAGACGTAGACTCGTGGGACCTATACTTTGATGGAGCATCAAACTTAAGAGGATTCGGAATAGGAGTATTGCTCATTTCTCCTGAAGGTGAGCATACACCAATCGCTGTCAAACTCGACTTCGAGGTGACAAACAACGCTGCAGAGTATGAGGCTTGTCTCATTGGACTTCAAGCAGCAGTAAGCTTAGGCATCAAAAACCTCCGGGTACATGGGGATTCATCACTGATCATCAATCAAGTTACAGGATCCTGGAAAATCCGAAGCGAGAGCCTCGCACCCTATCAAGCCAGGATAGACCAAGTGGCTCAATTCTTTGACCACGTAACCTACCTACACCTACCTCGGGAAGAAAATCAATTTGCAGACGCTCTTGCGAAACTCGCATCTTTGATAAATATGCCAGACCACATGGTAGAAATGCCTTTGTGTATTGAACGACGATCGTAACCGCTTATGTCCATCAAATCACCGATGAAGAAGAAATCGCACAGGAACCCTGGTTCCAAGCGATCCTGAATTTCAAGCTTAACGGTACCTATCCACCAGATATGGACAAAAGGGGACAACGTGCTATACGCCTACTAGCTTCCCAATACATCCTAATGCAAGGAGAATTATACAAAAGAACACCTCTTGGTGTAATCCTACGTTGCCTTGATCATTCACAGGCACGAAAGGTGATGGAAGAAGTCCACGACGGAGAATGCGGTCCTCACATGAGTGGGCCTATGATGGCAAAGAAAATCACGCGTTTAGGGTATTATTGGACCACAATGGAATCGATTGCATCAAATACGTGAGACACCGCCACAATTGCCAAGTCTTCGAACGCATAACACGTCCCTCCTTCGTTGCTATACACGATGACATCTCCTTGGCCATTCTCCGCATGGGGAATTGACATAATCGGAAAGATAACCCCAGCCGGAACAGGAGGTCACTGTTTCATTCTAGTAGCAATTGATTATTTCACCAAGTGGGTAGAAGCGGCTTCCTACACTGCTCTCACGGCTAAAAATGTGGCAAAGTTCATACAGAACAACATCATCTGTCGATATGGTTGCCCACATGAGATCATCAGCGATAATGGGTCACACTTCCAAGCCGAAACCGAGCAATTGCTAGCCAAATACAAGATTAAGCATCACCACTCTTCGCCGTATAGACCACAGACTAACGGCGCGGTAGAGGCGGCAAACAAGAACGTTGTCACAATTCTCAAGAAAATGACTGACAACTATAGAGATTGGCCAAGCAAGATACCCTTTGCTTTATGGGGGTATCGTACATCGCTTAGGGACGCCCACCGGGCTACTCCTTTCTATTTAACCTATGGAATGGAGGCCGTACAACCAGTCGAGCTGGAAATACCATCATTACGCATTTTACTCGAAAGTCAAATCCCTGAAGCCGATTGGAAGAGGGATAGGTATGAAGAACTCATCCTCCTGGATGAACGTAGGCTACGCGCCTTGCATAATATCCAAACATATCAAGCATGTATCAAATGAGCATTCAACAAAAGAGTTAGGCCAAGAAACATCAAAGAAGGAGACTTAGTACTCAAATCGGTTAGAGCTCTTTTACCTGTCGACCCAAGGGGAAAATTCAAACCTAATTGGGCCGGACCATATCTAGTCAAATCCATACTCCCAGGGGGTGCGGTTAGAATCACAGACCTAGATGGGAATGAGTTTTCGAACCCCACAAACCTTGACCAACTAAAACGATACTATGCCTAGAATAGGACAAAAACGCGCCTCGCGTAAACCCATGTGTCACTCTTGTGGCACTAAATAAACGCCCCCGGCCAAGCCGAAATAAGCTAAGTGTCACTATGCTCTTGCATCTTGACAAGACTCACATCCTCATATCACCAAATAAACTGAATTCGCACCTTGAGAACAAAAGCTCATGCTTATTTTCTATGTTCATTACAAGCTCTTGCTTCTAACAATTATTCTTTTACATTTACTCGAACTACGCGCAAGGGTTTGATTTCGCTTTTTTAAGTGAATACGTAGGCAATCCTTCACCGGATTCAACCCAATATACCTAAAATGTAAATAGAAGGACATTTGCATTGCATTTGAAATTCGACAAGAATAATAAAAGAAAATCACAGCGGTTTCTTAACCATTCAACCTTTTTTATTTCATTCATTTTCTAATAATAATAGTACGTTACATAATAAAAAAATAGAATAGGCTAGGATTCTAAAAATCCCTCCTTTTTATTACAACAATAATAATAATAATCAAATAATAAATAAAGACTCGGGCTATTCCTCCATCTTCCCCTTGCCCTTGTCAGTCTTGTCATACTTCTTGTCACGACCTCGAGCCGGGCGCTCTTGCACCACTTCGCACCTAATCACCAACGGTCTTTCTCGAGGCCCGACTTTTCCATTCTTGCCAACCACCATTTCCGCAACAGAGTAGTCTTTGATTTCTTCAAGGATGAATGACCTGAAATCCAGCTTCTTCTTCTCCTTCTCGTCGATGCTTCTCCTTCTCTTTCTCTCCCTCGCGTACCTTGTAGTCGACAGCCTCGCGTCTCCTCGCCTCTCGCGTTCTTCCGGTTGCAGCCTTTCTCCACCTCGGATAGGAATCGACACCCACAAAGCATTGGCGGAGAAGCTCAAGAACCACATGTTCCTTTGGGCCCATTTGATGGCCCACTCTCTTCGGCTCTCGGTGGTAAGCGCTACGAGCGAGTCATGGAACGGTATCAAGCCTCGGATAGTCTCGCCTTCACCCAACCTCCGCCTCATCAATCTCTCCGGAAAGATGCATACCATGAACTCTAATCCCGGAATACGCACGGACCTAGTGGGATCCAAAGAAGACACTCCAAAGAATGACTTGAGGTGCCACCACGGTGCGACCCACCTAATCAACGGGCCATCATCACTCTTCACTTGTTCTTCCAATAGTCACGCACCCGAGTGAAGTCCACCATGTACAACCGCGTCCTCATCGCAATCATACGGAATGATAGGAAAGTGCATGTACTGAGGGCTCGAGCAGTCGGAGCCGTTCCATAAGCCAAACCTACCAAAAAGCAGGAATTAGACACTCAAAAAAACAAAAAAAAACGAAACGAAAAAAAAAAAAAAAAAAAAAAAAAAAAAAAAAAAAGGTGTCCTTTACCTGTAATATAACGGGACTCCCCAAAAATGGAAGGTCGCGGTTGGATTTCCTATTATCCAAACCCAGGATAATCTCCCTAAGCACAAGCAAGCTGGGCTCTGCAACCTCCATTTGCTCGATAAGACCCAAAAGACGGGGATCACCTCGCAAATCTTCATCAACATGTCCATGAAAGACATACACATGCAGAAATGTAAAGCCAAATGCTCTCCTCCTAGCAACATAAGAAACTGTGGGGTCACTGCTGATGAATCGGTCTACAAAATCCAACATTCTCACGCCTTTCGGGGTAACCAAGCGATCCACCTCGAGTCTAGTCAATCCGAGCAAGTCTCTGAATTTGGTCTTATACCCTTGTGAAGTGGAAGGAATAGCAGGTAAGTGCTCGGGATCCCACCCACCAATAGCAGCAATTTCCTCCGGAAAAGGACAAATATCACCTCCCGGGAAAGCGAAAACATGACAATTTGGGTCCCAGTAGTCTAGACAAGCATCCAAGAACGGTTTCACAACCTTAATGAGTTTCAAACTCAACAAAGACCCAAGGTTATGAGCACCCATGTCGTGCTTCTCAATATTCGAGAATTCATTAGTCCATTCCTTCAAGCGGATCTCCAAAGTATTCATGCTGACAATTTTCTCTTGAAAATTTATTTTGGGAGTTTTTTATGAGGATTAACGGAGAAAAGACGGAAGAATTATATGATTCAAAGCTTCGTCGACGCTTCTATTTATACTAATCGCTGTTTCCAAAAATCCGCCAGAAGCGACAAGCTTGGGAACAGGCGCAGCTCCTGCTGCGCCTATTCAAAGGTACGCAGCTCATGCTGCGCCTCTTCCCCAGACTAGGTTTCTGTGATTTCCGTGTTTGGATCTTTCCTAATCCTATAACGAATAATTTCCTATTCCTACGGGATTTTATTTTGGTAAATATGAGCAGTTTACCATGTTTCATGTTTCCTAACTTCGCGGGCACGCATTTCGAGGCGACGTCGACACATTCGCCATTTTTATCACATTTACCTTTTCTTTTATTATTATTTTAATTTATTTATTTATTCTTGGGAAATAAATTTCATTTTAATTTCGTTCTTAGGAAATAATTTTCTTTTATTTTCATTTTTTCTAACATTTTCACTCCTACACTTACAGGTTTCTATTTTTTCTTTTTTTAGGGGGTAACCCTCCCTACCGTCCGGTCGTTTCCGACAAAATTTTTGCTTTTTTTGTCCTTTTTAGTCTCATTTTTGCGCTAATTAAGACCATATGTGTATAAAATGTGTGATTTCCATGTAAATTTCGGCAGCATGACGGCGTAAACCGTTGTCTACCAAACCTGTCCAAGAACTAACCTCGCAGTACAAGCAACACAACCCAAAGAAAGAAAGGCACTCGTGCCATCATATATACAAATGTACAAGCAACCGGGGCTTGCGCCCCGAATCAAGTTCCAAAGTCCAGTAAATCGGGGCTTGCGCCCAAACAAGTCCAAAAATGTTCAAAATCAAGTCTACAAGAACTACGCAGACTCATCTGGGCACCCTCCAACTCAACAACCCTCGCCGTAAGAGCAGCAATCTCGGCGTCCCGAAACTCGAGCTCCTCGACAAGCGAGCCGTCTCCTCCCGAGACCGGGTCAACTCCCGCTCCCACCACGACCGACCACGTGGGACAACAAGAAATTGGCTCATGTCAATCAATTCAAACAAAATCGAAAACCAAATATCAAGAGAAATCAAATGAGGTTCATACCTGACGATCTCGACCACCGACAAGCGCCTCGATGGCGGTAGCTCGTAGTCGGTTGGCCACCCTCCATAGTGCCACAAACCGGGATGGCGCAACCTGCATTTCAAAAGAAATTCTCGCAGAAAGTGAACAAGGTCAATCAAATGTGTTCTTACACGAAAGGTATATAAGCCGGAGGCTCACCCTCCGAATCGATGCTTGCCACTCGTCTAGGCCAAGATCCGTCACAACCTACGTCAAAGTCACGCAACTCGGAGATCGTCGTCCTCCCAGTCGCGTCAGTGTACTCAAGAGTCTCGGGGTGCACTGGGGGCTCGATGCCCTCCGCTTCAACCTCCTGCGAAGACAAATAGCTCTCATTAATCGATGATCTTTCATCATAACTCTCGAAATCAAATCAAGAAAAGTAAAGGATACTCACTACTACTAGCCAGTACGCCAACCTCCCGTAAAGGAATGCTGAGTAGTCCTCGCCAGGCAGAAGAAGGTCGTCACCACTGGCACCAGCCAGTCCGCTCCCCTCTCACCTCGGAAGGCTCCTAAACATCGTCCTCGGAGGGTCAATGGGAACCATCAACGCGCCCGAGAGCACCGACGAGCCGAACGCTCGCCCGGATACCACACAGACCCATCGACGTCCCACAACAAAGAAATGACTCGGGCTCCTAGGTCGAAGGACCTCAGCGACAAAAGGAGGCGCTCCAGCGTACTCCGCCCAAGGTCTGGGCACCCACTGCGACAATATAAAGGCAAAGATCATTCTTATGATCAAATAGGAGCAAAGTACAAGAGATGCACATACAAGTGAGATACTCACGCTGCTCAGCTGAAGGGCGTTCACATCCCGCCGATAGACATTGTGAGAAGAGCGCTTGCTCTTCGTCCTGCACATCACCCAATCCCTCACCGCGGGATAGGCCTTCTCCAACGGCCCTGTCCTCTTGGGCGCGAAGCTCGGGAAGTAGGAGTACACCCATGCCTATAAAACAAGATAATCAATGACGATCTTTCGCGATTCAACAAAGAAAAGAATTTATTTTGGTCTAAAGGAAGGTTCGTACCTCCAACAGTAGTCCAGGTCCGACAGCGCGCCAGAGAAGTCCCCTTCTCCATCAACTCCGGACGAACCATGGCCCTCATGAAGCGGATGAGGACCGCAAAACTAGCAGGACCCGGTCCCCAACGCCCTAGGGAACTCGGGTCGAAAAGGAAGGGAAGAAGCTTCGTCGATAGCCTCTCGCCCTTGTCTCCGAGGTAAATCGAAGACAAGAACCACCAAAGCCACGACGAGCTCTCTGCTCCAGTACAAGGAGGAGGGGCGCTCCCTCCCATCAATCGTCACCAGCTCCGGGGTCTTCCCCGCAAAGTAGTCTCGGACGTAGGTACTGGGTACCAAGCCCGGCACTGCAACAGCCTTCGGCGACAAGTTCCAGCCGATCAACCTCCTCGCCTCGGCCGAATCCGCTCTCATGGCAGTCTCCGGCCACACCATCTCCTCGGTCCCACACGGCACTGAAATCATGTCGTAATCCTCCGTAGTAACTCCCACCTCACCAAAAGGCAGGTGAAACGTGGAAGTCGTGTCCCAGAATCGATCCAAGAAAGCGCGGACCAGGCTAAGGTTAGCCCGCAACTTCCTCTTCACGATATCCCTCCAGACCTGAACCAGAGGACCAAACGCTCCACGCTCGATCATGGCCCTCTCCTCCGCCGACAGCCGCTCGTAGTGCTCCATCGCTGTCGTGTAACCCGAGAACGACCTGATGTTCCCGGCCTCCTATTATGATTTGAAACAAGGCTATCTTTAGTTTTGAATAAAATTTGCAAGAAATTTGGACAAAAAAAGAATGAAAGAGAATAGGTGATGAGTAGTGAATTCTTATTTACCAAGCTCTTCACCGTCCTGTAGGACAGGTGACCCTCTGCAGCCCACACGAGGTGCCTACTCTCCCAAGTCTCAGCCCCACGCAGAGCTCCCCTCACCGACGACCTCTCGCCGACGTTGGCCCGCCTCGGGACCTCCTCCTCCTCCTCGACGGCCTCCTCCTCGTGAGCCTCGCCTCCAGTGGCCATCACCGCGTCGGTGAAGACCTGCTCCAAAGCCTCAACAACAGCAGCGTCTATCTCCATGGGAGTCCTCCCAGAAGTAGAAGCCTCATCACCTGCAACATTAAAGTAAATTTAGGCCGCGTCACTGGACGACGAGCCTTTGTTAAGGAGTTTTCGAGCCTCCGGAGCCCTGAAAACTGTCCTTTCTAGCCATCCTTGGCCATATCCCCGCCAACCCAATCACTCGTGTGATAAATTGGGTCAAGTCAAGTCCAAGTCAAAGCCTAGTTCCGGGTTCAAGTCAAAAATTCGGCAGCATTTCGTTATAACGGCGGTTATGCCCTAGAAAGTTGCCCTGAAAAAGTTGTCACAAACCAAAATTTCGAGATGACAGGAAGTTTACCCATCATCCAAGGATCCCAAATATCAAATTTCGTCGCCAATGGACAATCCTAAGGCTATTTTCGAAGCAATTTACGGTTCAGCTGTAAAACCGTCTCAAAATTCGCTCAAGGGCTCAAAACTCGATGAAAATTCAAAGTGAATACATGGTTATGTTCCTAATATTGCCTACTATCCATTTCTAGCATCAATTTGGCAAAGCAAATTCATTTGGGGGAAAAGCCCCAAATTTTCGATCAAAAGGGTCGAAAACCCTAACTCTTGCGGCTCAAAATTCGACAAATACGGATGATTAATGCAAGATTAAGACACATACCTCGATTAGTCATGTTTAAAGCAAGCTTTTGAATCCAACCTCGACGGAAATGGTGAAGATTTGAGAGAGAAATTGAAAGAATTGAGTTTCGAAATAATGAAGAATAAACCTTCTGATTTCGCGTTTTTACGCGGAAATTGCCAAATTGGGGAAAAGACGCAGCAGGCGCCTCTTCCTGGTGTTCCCTCCATACGAATTTTCAAAAATTCGTTATGAGTTCGTTATTAATGGGCCTATCTTTGGTGCGCCTCTTCTTCAACGCTATTTGGTCCGTTTCGACGATCTTCTTTCGTTCCGGCCCGCGTTTTACCCAGTAGCGACAAAGATTTTGCAAAGATTTGTCCGATTAATTTTACCCGTAGCGACAAATTTTGCGATTGTCCCAAATTCATCTTATCCCGCGCAGCGAGATTTTGCAAAGATTTCTCAATTTATTTTGTCCGTACGAGAGTATTTTGCAAGATCGCTCACTCAAGATTCCTCTCACGACGATCAAGATGTTCCTAGTCGTCAATATTTCCCAGCAGAGTTCGCTTGAGACCAACGCAAGCGGGTTCCCCAGCAGCTTTCTACCGACGTCCCGCCGCTTTCAATATTTCTTGTTTCCCATGAGTCCGACAAGGTGTCGCTCTCCGTAAGTTCCTATACCCAAAACTTAATTACCTCTAGGTTGAACTTATATTTGACCTCCTTCCCGTCGATGCTTTCCTTTAGGGTCCCACACCCTAGCACCAATCCTTATATATCTTTTAGGTCTTACCCTTAGCTCCCAAGCTCAAACCTTAGCTCCTATGCAAACTCCTAAGCATCTCGAGAAAGAAATCTCGGTATGGTCTCTTCTTATGGCTGGCGAGCTTCCTTACGTAGTCTAATGGACTTTAAACGACCCTCCCGATAGTCGACGGACTCTAAAATGTTCCCGACGACAGTCCTTGGTTCGACTCCCCTTGAATCGCCTCGCGTCGCCATAGTCGTCAAAGTTGTAATCTTCGATTGAACTGATGGCTATACTTTGACTTTCGCCTTGTCCAAGCCTCGGTCAAAGTGGGGGCTCTGTAGACACCTCGTTTCCGCACCTCCCGCAAACCACCCGGTGATGATTGGGCCGCATGTTTGATTCGCGGAACGATTTGTGACCATTCGTAAGATTATCGTCAAGTGATTGCTCAAATATTAATGTCTACCTCTTAGTTGTCATCTACGTCCCGATACGGTCGTTTGGCATAATTAGAGTACATTCGAGTCCGGTCAAAAACCGTCTCCATTTTCGATAGCCGTTAAGTCCCGAGTCAGAATGTTCTGGAATGTTCCGGATATTTCTATTCCATATTTCACAAATTTTATCTTTTGGCAAATAATATCCCGTAATATTCAAAAGATAATCGAATTATTTCCGTCCTACCATAACTCAAACGCGAAATCTTTCTTCAAAGATGAGGAAACCTCCCGGGAACAGACGCAAGAGTCTTTGCGCCTCTTCCAAGAGACGCAGTGACTGCTGCGCCTCTTCCCAGGCCCTTCTTTGCATGATTTACGTATTTTTTTTTATATCTTTCCGAGATTCACTTCCAAAGAGTCTCCGAAACCCTATTCCGTCGTGTGATTAGTATAAATAGGAGCCTTCGCTCCTCATATTTCTCACGCGAGTGTCCGCCCTTCTCTTCTCCCTTTGCATTCTAGACTTAGTTCTTACTAATTGGCGCCTACGTGCTTGGACTTCCGACCACGTAAGCTCTGATCTTTCCGGGTACCAGCCTCTCCGTTGCATGACCGACCAATTTGACCAACTACACAATAATCAATTTAAATTAATCAATCGTTTTCCTCTTACGAGGGCACTCTTTCCTTGCATTCGCGTCGAGCATTCACTAGTCGATTCTTAGTTCATCTCGTTCCGTCAACATGTAAGTCTGAGGGTGTATAATTCTCTTTATTTATTGTATTTTATTTATCGTATCACCATTGTAAGATTTATGTCGAAAACACCATTAAAATCGATTTCTAAAACCGTGCTTTAAAACTCTGTTTTTGCGGATTTCCGAGAGACGACATCGATAAAAGACGCAAAGAATCGCCGCGCCTCTTGAAGGAGCGCAGCCTCTGCCGCGCCTCTTCGTGAGGCCGCCGCAGCCTCGCTTCTTTTCTTCTTCTTCGTCCTCTGTTATTCCGTCTTTCTTATTTGTTTTCGTATGTTTGTCTTTAATTCTCTCACATGATAGTTCAATAATTCACATGTATATAATTTATTCATCATTAATATGTTTTAATCATCATAAGTCCGACTTAAATCCCAAGTAATTCATATTTGCGGGTTTTCGTCATTTAATATTCAAACCCGGGTTTTAGAGATTCAATTCGTTCATATTGAGTTTCTGGGATTCGTCATTGATATAGTTTTCATCTGTTTATCCATTAATTCGTCATTAGTTTGTCATCAATTCGTCATGTTTAGTTTGTTCCATTCACCGATGTCACTAATTAATCGTTCATTAACATCGTCCCTTCACATAATTAATCCGTTTAATTCCGTCTCATTCATGTTTTACTGTTTTTATGACTAATTCACATGTTAAATAATCTATTAACCACTTTCATCCGAGTCAATTATCTAATCAATCCTTAAAATTAACAATTAACCTTAACGATTTGCAGTTCCGGCTTCACAGCCAGAATTCACCCTTGGAACAGACGCAAAGAATCGCCGCGCCTCTTCCAGGGGGCGATCCTCGCTGCGCTGTTCCAGATGAGTTCTGTCTCAACTCCTTTTCTCGCCTTGACCTAGTTTAATTAGTTTACGTATTAATTAACTAGTATTCGTAATATCACCTAATCCCTGTTCGTTAATTTATTTCTTTTATTCTTTTATTCTTTTTCTCAAATCATCCGTTTTAAAGGTATTTTCGACATAAATCGCCTAACCCGTTGTAATTATTGTAATTTTAATTATTGTAATTTTCATTATTGTATTCCTTTCTTTGCTTGTATGTTTTCACATGTAATCAACATTAAATCCTACTTCGACCCAATTGTATGCTAAATTACGTGTTTCACCGACTTAGTTAAATTCTTCACATGTTAGGATTAATCTAATGGATGTTGCATTGCATGCATATAGCCGACGATATATCAAGTATGAATAACTTCCCTAATCATTAGTAGAGGCCGCTATCGAGGGGGGCGGGATTAGGTGTTCGATCAAAAGAGCTTCCTAATACGTACCCTCACCCCTTACTCCAGATCTCCGTGAGCACCCGTGTTCATTGGCATCCACGAGAGTCATTCTAGACATAGAATGCTAAGGGTAACGATTGCTTAGTGTTCATGTCACTACTTTGTGTCTTGACATGACACGAGGTATTCGAACGGTTCCAATTTCCCATAAAAATTGGTGGCGACTCCATACAAAATGCAAACGCTTGTTCCCCGTTTCTCACCAAGCGCCCCCGTGGGCGGCCCGCTGTCCACAATACTACGCAGCGGAAATTACATAAACAAAGTCGTATAACTCAACTAAGTGATCTAGACAGCAACTATGGTCCAAGTCGAGCTCTCGTCCCAATGCTCTCAAGTCAGCTAATCTTTAGTACCTGTCAAATCTGCTCCTCATTATGGTTCATCACAGGTGTTCACGAATACACTGTCAACCACGAGGGTGAGTAGGATAACAATCTCAAGACAGATAATATAAATAGTATAAAGATTCGAACACCAATGCCAAATCAACTTTTCTCCCAATACACCACCACGAAGGTATTAAACGGTGTCTGCCAGTAAGTTTATAATACATCACCCGAAGGCTCTTACCATGATGTCTACCTCAGCCAGTAAGTTTATATAACATCACCCGAAGGCTCTTACCATGATGTCTACCTCAGCCAGGCTATACCTGATATCCAACTCATTATCAAACCAACTGTAGCAACAATAATGGCTACCTACCACACCGTCTCAAGAATATTAAACGGCTACCATGATATCTACCTCAGCCAGTAAGTTTATATAACATCACCCGAAGGCTTTTACTATGATGTCTACCTTAGCCAGGCTATACCTGATATCCAACTCATTATCAAACCAACTGTAGCAACAATAATGGCTACCTACCACACCGTCTCAAGAATATCCAATACAACTCCTTCCAAGCACAATATACAAGATATGTATAATCCAATTATCGTCCAAACAGTTCAATTCAATTAACACAACATCCAATTAAATGAGAAGATACACAATTAATAGGTCCAGTAGAATCGTTATCCTACCTTTTCGGCAAAATACTCCCAAATAGCAATCCAATAAGATATTTAGAAAAATTCCACTTCAAACCGTACAATTCCGTCACCTAATAAGATATCATTATTCACAATTACTACTAATTCTAATTATATAAATTATAAACAATTAAAATAATTTTGTATTTTACTTATTCATCAATTAATTAATTATAAATTAATTATATTATTTATGTGCTCGTATAAATTATTACGTAACTTGGTAATTTAAACCCGTCTAAAAAACCCGACTCATCAACTACTAATTAATTAATTAAATTAAACCCAACAATAGTGTCAAGCCGTCATATACACATAAACACCCAACGGTTTCCACCCGCCATACTACACCCACAAAACCCGTGTGTTATGCCCACACCCAACACCACCCCGACTTGCCACCATCACTACCACTAGCCTGCACCCCCACGACCCCCAACGATCCCAACCACCAGCCCAACCGTCCCCTGCAACTCACAACCTCACGCCCTAGCAACAACAATCACGTACATTACTAATTACCGAAAACCCGACATTGACAAACACGGTGTAAAGAACCTCTCACCACTTCCACCACAGCCACCAATACCGCCTATAGTCACCAACGTTAGCACCACTGTCCTACGGTGACTCCATATGTGGTCCCCTTTCCCCGGTACAGCCGCAAAAACAACCACAACGTCCGTTTTAAGACAGCCACGACAACACCCCTGTTCTACTCTGTTTTCGCGTTTTTCCGACCCACCACCGTACCAAACACCACCCAAGACCACCCCTCACGGTCGACCCACAACCCAGATGCCAACCCTAACCCAAGTCTGGTCCAATTTAGTCGAATTACTGGTCAAATGCCGAGTAACACTCATGGATTAACCCAACAAACACCAACACAAAACCCCGGTCAAACACCCCCTTCCCGACGGTCAACGACGGTCCGACGTGGGTCCGGTCAACCTCTGATGTCCCACTGTCAAGGTCATGGTCTCGGGTCAGTCAACGGTTGTCTATTTAACGAGTTATAAGGAGGCAAAGTGTATACATAAGACGGTTTATAGAATTACCTTGAGGCGATAATAAAAGCTATGTTCTTCCTTCTTCTTTCCGTCTTTAGCTCCCTTCTTTCTTTAACCAATTATTTTCAGATTCTTATGAAGAATAAAGTCTATTGTTTTAGGTTGTCTTCTATTTATATAGCTAGTAGGTTAAGCTTATATGGAATTCAATTAGGAAAATATGTAATTACCATATTATTATTATTATTATTATTATTATTATTATTATTATTATTATTATTATTATTATTATTATTATTATTATTATTATTATTATTATTATTATTATTATTATTATTATTATTGTTGTTGTTATTATTGTTGTTATTATTGTTGTTATTATTGTTGTTATTATTGTTGTTATTATTGTTGTTATTATTGTTGTTATTATTGTTGTTATTATTGTTGTTATTATTGTTGTTATTATTGTTATTATTATTGTTATTATTATTATTATTATTATTATTATTATTATTATTATTATTATTATTATTATTATTATTATTATTATTATTATTATTATTATTATTATTATTATTATTATTATTATTATTATTATTATTATTATTATTATTATTATTATTATTATTATTATTATTATTATTATTATTATATGTAATTTACCATATTATTAATATTATTACTATTAATACTATAACATAATTACCGTTTATTATTATTATATGAAATACGATTACTATTATTATTGTTATTCTCCATGGGCTATACAACTACTACACAAGCTTGGCCCATTTACACTTCCAATTTACTCGACCCATCTTCTTTCCCGACTCGTTTATTATTTTACTATACTTCTCGTCTTATTTTGATTTATTAATTATAATTGCTGTAATTAATTATTTAAAAGTACATAAATTATTAATATCACATTTACTAAATAACGGGGTATTACAATTTCTCAAATTAATCCACCACATTTGCTCATGCAAGTCCATGCTTTACTTCATTGTTGGTCCATTCTTCTCTTCAACTTAGCTTTGTTTCTAGTGTTAGCACATTTTATAGTACTTTAGCTCATTTAGCTCATTTTCCTACAAAACACACTTGAACACACAATTGCACTAGAAACACAATATTAGCTTAAAAACACTTTGATAAGTGCTAAATGATATGTAAAATCAAACTAATATAAGAGGTTAATTAAAATGTATAGAAAATGCACTTATCAAACTCCCCCAAGCTAAGTCCTTGCTTGTCCTCAAGCAAGATCATCCCGACATTGCAAATCCCAAGTAGCTAACTTGCAATTGATTCAAATCCCGAAACAACATGGGCATAAGGATAAGCAAAACCATGGATGAGATTTATATGGCGGCGTAGCATGGATGACTTCAAGTAAACTTTTCGGCTCTTGCATGATCTTTTGACTTTCGGACTCTCACGATCCACTCATAACTCAATTTTGTGTAAAGGCACTACTACAAATACAGGCAACTACAACGGCCCTTTAATAACGCTTATTCACGAAAATCACCACAAGACGTTGCAGAATGGATGGCGCGAATTTTACCGAACTTAATTACAACGGTTCTATGTTGTTAACCGTTGTTATTGGTTTTAACAACGGGTCATACTTTAAAAACCGTTGTTAATATAAAAACTAATAACAACGGTTCAATCTGTAATACATTTTAACCGTTGTTAATAATTTGGCGCAAAATTAGTGAAAAGTAATTTTAGAACCCGTTGTTATTAGGTTGTAACAACGGTTGTAGACTAAATACCTGTTGTTATTAATGTTATGCAAATCTTAAGAACAACAGATTTCTTTATTTTGCTATACGCTACAAAACACAAACACAAACTAATACTGCTACTATACACTAATATCATCCTCCATTCCTCCCTGATCGTCTTTCTGTCTTCATCTCCATCACTGTTGTCACCGTCTTCTCTCCCTCATCGTATTTATCAATCAGGTATATATGTTTCTTAGCAACGCTTATAGATATAGGATTGTATGTTCAATTTCCTGGCCTATGAATGTCGATTATTTTTGAATTTGTGATTTTTTTGGGTTATTATCTAATTTGTTGATAATTTAGCTTAATTGTTTTCCTGAATTTCGTTTATTTGTTTGCCTATTATTGGATTTTCTGAATTAGTTGTTTATATATTACGAATGTAGAAAAATGACTCGAACTTGGATGATTGATGCAAATATGAGTGACCGCAACTATAAGGATGGTTTAGCTGAATTTTATGAAGTCGTTTCGAACAATTTAAAAGGTTCTTCTAGTATTGCATATCCTTGTGAAAGATGTGGTAATATTAGGTATATGGCTTTTCCGGACGTTAAAATACACCTAGAAAAGTGGAGATTTAGTCGATCCTATACACGTTGGATTTTTCATGGGGAACCATTAGAGGATGAGAATAGCTTTGAAGAAGATGATGTTGAGGTACACGAAAGGCCAACTGATGATCCCGAGTTTGCCGAGTTTTTTGAGTTGGAAGAGTTGGAAGCAGAGAAGTTGAATGTTGGGTCTATAGATAATGAAGAGAATGATGATGAGTCGAATGCTTTTGAAGATGTAGGTGATGACACTATTAATTGGGATGACCTTAACAACATGTATGAGAAGTTGTGTGAGTCCAAGCACCTCTCAGTATCCTGGTTGTAAGTTCACAAAAATGTCAGTTGTGGTGAAGTTGTATAATATCAAGGGGGCAAATGGGGTGAGTGACACGTGTTTCACTAGTTTTTTAGCCTTGATAAAGGAGTTGCTTCCAGATGGTAATGTTCTACCTGTTAAGACATATGAGGCGAAAAAACTAATAAGAGGAGTGGGTATGAAATATGAGAAAATACATGCATATACAAATGATTGCATATTGTATCGGAAATTATATCAAAACTTAACCAATTGCCCTAAATGTTTGGAGTGGCGTTATAAGGATAAGGAAGGGATCCCAGCTAAGGTGTTATGGTATTTTCCATTGATACCAAGAGTCATAAGGATTTATGCGAATCCCGATGGTTCAAAAATGTTAACTTGGCATGAAACGGGAAGAATAAATGATGAAAAGCTAAGACACCCGGCAGATGGTATGCAATGGAAATCGTTCGACGCTAAGTATCCCGAGATCGGCAATGAACCTAGAAACTTACGTCTAGCGCTGTCCACTGATGGAATGAACCCACACGGAAACATGAGTAGCCAACATAGTACTTGGCCAGTAGTGTTGGCTATTTATAACTTACCTCCATATGTGTGCATGAAAAGAAAGTATTTGATGTTGTTGTTGTTAATTTCCGGCCCTAAACAACCTGGAAATGATATAGATGTCTATTTGGAACCTCTTCTAGATGATTTGCGAATGTTGTGGGATAGAAATATTTGATGTATATAAGAACGAAACTTTCAATTTGAGAGCGATGTTATTGTGTACAATATCTGACTATCCGGCTTATGGCGACCTTTCTGGGCACACAGTTCATGGGAAAGAGGCTTGTCCATTGTGTGGGGAGGATATCGAGTCTAAATACTTGAAGTCTTCTCGTAAGTATGTGTATATGGGAAATAGGAGGTTATTGTATCATGACCATTGTTATCGCAAGATGCAGAAAGCATTCAATGGAAGACAAGAACTTCGTCAACCTCCTAGAATTTTGAGTGGGCATGAAGTTTATCAGAAAGTAAAGCATATTGAGATAGATTATGGGAAGAAGAGCGGCTCTAAATTGTTTACTCGTGGGTATAAGAAAAGATCCATATTTTTTTGATAAACTTCCATATTGGCCTGACCTGGAGGTCAGGCATTGCCTCGATTTCATGCACATTGAGAAAAATGTCTGTGATAATATTATCAATACCCTTCTGAATGTTCCCGGTAAAACAAAGGATAACGCCGCAGCTAGGGAAGATATGAAAATGATGGGTATTAGGCTAGAGTTGGCACCACGTAAGAGAGGTAATCGTACATTTTTACCGCCACAGACTTATACCCTTTCACGGAATGAGAAAAAAAAGTTTTGTGCATGCTTGAATGGAATTAAAGTGCCACATGGTTATTCGTCGAACATCAAAAGCCTAGTGTTGATGCAAGACCTAAAACTCACCGGGTTAAAGTCACATGATTGTCACACTTTGATGCAACAATTACTACCTATGGCTATTCGTTCCATTTTACCTGAAAAGGTAAGATATGCTATAACTAGATTCTGTCTCTTCTTCCAGTCCATATGCGAGAAAGTCATCGATCCCGATGACGCGGATTCATTGCAGGACCTCGTTGTAACCTCTCTTTGTCAGTTGGAAATGTATTTTCCACCCTCTTTCTTCACTATCATGATTCATCTGACCATTCACTTGGTTAGGGAGATTTTGCACTTTGGGCCCGTGTACTTGAGATACCAGTATCCTTTTGAAAGATTGATGAAAGTCTACAAGGACTATACATCTAATCGGTATCGTCCAGAAGGTTGTATTGCTGAACGTGCTATTTTAGACGAAGCTCTTTCATATTGTTACGCTCATCTCTCCCCTGAGGAGTTGATTGCCGTTCCTAATAATCGTCATAGTGACTGGATGACCGGAAAAGGTATTAGGGGCCGAGTTGAAAAAATTGTGACACGTGAAATGTTGCATTTAGCACATACGTATGTGCTAAACAACGAAGATGAGGTGCAACCTTATATTCAACAACACAAAGATGAGCTCAAATACGATCACCCAAACAAGACCGAGAAGTGGATTGCAAACGACCATACGAAGACGTTTGCAGAGTGGTTTATGAATATTGTCTTAAAGTGTACGAATCAAACTGGTGATGACATCTCTCCTAGGTTACTACGTCTTGGTTTAGGTCCAAATGCCAGGGCCACCTTTTACAACAGTTTTGCTATTAATGGATATACTTTTTACACCCGCGAGCAAGATGAGTTGTGCACAATGCAAAATAGTGGTGTGAGTTCTGAATTTGAGGCAATGCACTTTGCTACTTCAAAAGATAAAAAGCCTATTTGGGGAAAATGCCTTTATTATGGTGTTATTCAAGAAATATTGATACTAGATTACATTGATTTCACAATGCCTTTGTTTCGATGTAACTGGGTATTGTGTCCGAAAAGATAAGATGGGATTTACGTTGGTCAATCTGGGTAAGGTTGGCAATAATAAGGATGATCCTTTCATAATGGCATCCCAAGCTAAACAAGTGTTCTATGTCACCGATCCTATGGATAAGAAGTGGTCTGTTGTACTGTCTATACAGAGTAGAAGGAGTAGTCCATCCGATAATGGTGATGATGATCAGGATGTCGTTTTTGAGGGAATGGATCACTCTACCACTGTATCTTATTTCGACAATGTTGACACTGATCATGAGGACACTGAAAGCATCTATATGCGTGATGACCATGGTGAAGGTATTTGGGTTAATGAAGAAACTATGACATCCAAGAAACATCCCCGATCCTGAGATGGTCCATAATGTAAGTTATTACTTCCTCCGTTCTCATATGATCTACTCACTGTATCTTATAATGAAATAGTAGCTTTTATTTTTATTGTTATTTTTTTAAATATATATATATATATATATATATCTTCCTTTTAGTTTTTTTTTTAAATAACTATCTCCACTGAACAGATTAGTAGAAGGAATTGCATATTTAATACAAACGTACTGGAAATCTTACAAGACCACAAGGTTACACATTATCTTTATTTAAGTTGCCTTTTCATACAGGCCCACGACACTGTTTATGATAGGCGGATACAGACACACACAGTTTGACACTCAACAAATAACACACGACGTTGCTTGGAAGTTTCAAAATTACGGATACACGGACACATTTTGTAGGGGTTTTAGGGGTACATTGCTTGGAAAACACCACAACCTGGTTGTAGGCATCGACGCTTTCGACCTGGCCGATCGCGCCCATCAATGATGGTCGCATACGGCACTTGGACATAGTCCACGGTATTCTTCGAAAGCTCAAAGATCCGAGTTTGTGGCTACCCAGAGGTATGGTTCGAGTGTTGACCTATTCGGAACATTCCAGTCGTTCCTGCCATGGCCTCTGAGTTGAAACATCATGTCAAGCTTAAATGCTGATTCTGCATGTGCAGGTGATGTTCCAAACTGAATGAGTAGACTCCCTTTGAATCCCCATGGCCCCCATTGTGTCTTAACTTTGCTGACCGAGTATCCCAGCTCAATAAGCTTATTCCTCAAAGGATTAAAGCTCTTGACAGCAAATTTTCCATTGTCTATATCTATGTGGCCTGGGGCATTCATCAGGACACAGTGATATGGACGATCAACATTTTGAGTCATTTTCAGACCAATAATTTGATGGTTTAATTTATTTGTGAGTTGTGGGGAGCTAATGGGATGCCTCTTTTCTGAATTTATAGCAAGTTTGAGATGTGTTGTATGTCTTTAGCTTTTGGTAGCTTTAAAAAGTCAATAGAACCAATGGTCATTGTTAAAGATTCCCAAATTTGCATGGCATGGTAAATCCTGTAGATATGTAGTATGCATGCATGCTGGTGTTGTCTTATTTTCTTGATCTTATTATTAGATGTGGATGCTGTTGTTGAAATTGCTGAATAATGTTGCAGTATATAGTGCTTCTGCTGTTACAGTATGTATTGTTGCAGGTTTGGACTGTAATGGAATTACAGTAATTTTAAAAAAAAAGTGTTAAACAATAACAACGGTTATATTGAAATTACCTGTTGTTAATACTTTCGACAACGGTTATATTGAAATTACCCTTTGTTATTACTATCAACAACGGTTATAGTGACACTACCCGTTGTTATTATTTTCAACAACGGGTGTAGTACCTCTTGTGGACGCGGGCCCACGGGGGCGCTTGGGAGGAGAACAAGCGTTTGCATTTGTGGAGTCGCCACCAATTTATTGTGGAAAATTGGAAACCGCTCGAATACCTCGTGCCATGTCAAGACACAAAGTAGTGATATGAACACTAAGCACTCGTTACCCTTAGCATTCTATGTATAGAATGACTCTCGTTGATGCCAATGAACACGGATGTTCACAGAGATCTGGAGTAAGGGGTGAGGGTACGTATTAGGAAGCTCTTTTGATCGAACACCTAATCCCGCCCGCCTCGATAGCGGCCTCTACTAATGATTAGGGAAGTTATTCGTACTTGATATATCGTCGATTATATGCATGCAATGCAACATCCAAGTTTTGATCCTAACATGTGAGAATTAATACTAAGTCGGTGAACAATTAATTAGCAAACAATTAGGTCGAAGTAGGAATTTAGGTTCAATTACATGTGAAGGCATACAAATGGTACAATAAAAGAAATAAAATAAATAAAATAATGAAAATTACAATAATTACATCGGATTCAATGATTTATGTCGAAAATACTTTCAAAACGGATGATTTGAGAAAGAAAAGAATAAAGGAATTAAGGAACAGGAATTAAGCGATAATACGATTAATAGTTAATTAAATACGTACACTAATTAAACTAGGTCGAAGCAGAACGGAAGTTCGAGACAAGTCAATTGAAAGCAGCGCAGCAGAGCTGCGCCCTCTGAAAGAGGCGCAGCGATTCTTTGCGTCTGTTCTGTTAATGAGTTCGTCCGTGAAGCGAATCGCAAATCGTTAACATTCGTGGGTGAATTTAATGATTGATTATGATATTCGACTTGGATGAAAGTGATTAATAGGTTAATTACATGCGAATGAGTCATAAAAATGATAAAACATGGATGAAACGAATGTGAACGAATTAATTACAGGAATGAAAGATTGATTAGTGACATCGGTGAACTAAATAGGGTAAATATAACGAATTAATGACGAATTAATGACGGATACGACAATAGACAGATGGAAATATAGCAAAGATCGAATTCCAGAAACTCAATATGAAAGAATCGAATCTCTACAACCCGGATTGATTTTAATGACGAAAACCCGCAAATATTGGATTATAAGGGATTTAAGTCAGGAATTAATGATGAATTATATGTATTAATGATAATGAACAATGTACATGTGAAATTATTATGCTATTATGTCAAGAAATTGAAGAACGAACGAAAACAAACAAAAAACAACGAATTGACAGAGGACGAAGGAAGAAGAAAGAAAGCAGGAACTGCGGCAGCCTCACGAAGAGGCGCAGCAGGCACTGCGCTCATTCAAAGAGGCGCGGCAGTTGCTGCGTCCTTTCTCGATGGTTGTCCTCTGATAATTCGTAAAAAAGGATTTAAACAAAGGGTTTTATAAATCGGTTTTAGAAGTATTTTCGACATAAATCTTATATTAATAATACAAGAAGTAAATAACAATAAATAAAATAGGGATTATACACCCTCAGACTTACATGTTTGACGAAACGAGATGAACTAAGTTAACGTTTTAGTGATGCTCGACTCGAATGTAACGAAAGTGCCCTCGTAAGAGGAAAACGATTAAGATTAATTAAGTTAATTATGGTGGAGTTGGTCAAATTGGTCGGTCATGCAAACGAGGCTGGTACTCAGAAGGATCCGAGCTTACGTGGTCGAATGTTCAAGCACGTAAACGCCAAAAAGTAAGAACGTGGTCAAGAATGCAAAGAGAGAAGAGAAGGGCGGACACTCGCGTGAGAAATATGAGGAGCGAAGGCTCCTATTTATACTAATCACGTGGAGGAATTAGGGTTTTCGGAGAGACTTTGGAAGTGAATCTCGAAAAGATATGAAAAGATACGAAAAATACGCAGAAAAGGACCAAGGAAGAGGCGCAGCAGACACTGCGTCTCTTGGAAGAGGCGCAGCACCGGCTGCGTCTGTTCCCAGGTGGTTTCCTCCTGCGGAAGAAAGATTTCCGTGTTTAGTTTATGGAATAACGGATTAATCTTATTTTCCTTAATATTTTGTGTGAATATTACGGGAAATTCTTTACCAAAGATTAAAAGATTGTGAAATATGGAATAGAAATATCCGGAATATTCCAGAACATTCTGACTCGGGATTTCTAGTCTGCCATGTGGGACCGAGGAGGTGGAGTGGCCGGAGAATGCCATGAGGGTGGACTCGGCCGAGGCTAGGAGGTTGATCGGGTGGAACTTGGCGCCGAAGGCTGTTACAGTGCCTGGTTTGGTGCCTAGTTCTTATGTCCGAGACTACTTTGCGGGGAAGACCCCGACGCGGGTGGTGATTGACGGGAGAGAGACGGCTCCTCCTCCTTGTACAGCTGAGCAGAGGCCCCGCTTGTAGCTTTGGTGGTTTCTGTCTTCGATCTATCTCGGAGACAAGGGAGAGAGGCTGTCAACAAAACTTCTTCCCTTCCTTTCTGACCTGAGCTCCCTAGGACGTTGAGACTGGGTCACTGCTAGTTTTGCGGTCCTCATCCGCTTCATGAGTGCCATGGTTCGTCCGGAGTTGATGGAGAAGGGGACTTCTCCTGGTGCTGTCGGCCCTGGACTACTGTTGGAGGTATGAACCTTCATTTGGACAAATAATCACTTCTTTTCCTTATCGAATTGCGAAAGATCGTTATTGACTATCTTGCTTCACAGGCGTGGGTGTACTCCTACTTTCCGAGCCTCTCGCTCAAGAGGACGGAGCCGCTGGAGAAGGCCTATCCCGTCGTGAGGGATTGGGTGATGTGTCGCACGAGGAGCAAGCGTTCCTCTCACGGTGTCTACCGGCGGGACGTGAACGCTCTTCAGCTGGACAGCGTGAGCATCTCACTTATATTCGTTTTGCTTCTTTATTTCTTTTTACCGATCATAAGAATGATTTATTACTTGTCTTTTCCCAGTGGGTGCCCAGGCCTTGGGCGCGGTATCTTTGGCGCTCCTCCTTTCGTGGTCGAGGTCCTTCGACCTAGGAGCTCGAGCCGGTTCTTCTTGAGGACATCGATGGGTCCCGTGTGGTACTTGGCGAGCGCTTGGCTCGTCGGTGCTCTCGGGATGTCTTGACGGTTCCCATCGATCCTCCTAGACGATGTTTAGGAGTCTTCGAGGCCGAGAGGGAGGCTGACTTGGCTGGCGTTGGTGGTGACGCCCTCCTTCTTCCTGGTGAGGACTACTCGGCGTTCCTTTACGGGAGGTTGGCGTACTGGCCGGTTGTGGTGAGCATTTACTCTCCTTATGACCATTTCGAAAGTATGATGAATGATCATCGATTTAATGGCAATCCTTTGTCTTTGCAGGAGGTTGAGGCGGCGGGCATCGAGCCCCCAGAGTACCCCGAGACCCTCGAGTACACTGACGCGACCGGGAGGACGACGATCTTTGAGCTGCGTGACTTTGATGTGGCTGTGACGGATGCTGGTTTGGACGATTGGCAGCATCTGATTCGGAGGGTGAGCCTCTAATTTGTATGATTTTTTGTGTAAGAACACGTTTGATTGAACTTATCCAATTATTAAGAACTTTTCTTTTTTTTTTTGCAAATGCAGGATGCGCCATCCCGGTTTGTGGCGTTATGGAGGGTGGCCAACCGGCTGCGAGCTACTGCCGTCGAGGCACTTGTCGGCGGTCGAGGTCGTCAGGTATGAACCTTTCGTCTACCCGATTTTCTAGTTTTCTAACTTTTCTTATGATTGCTTGAAGTGATTGACATGAGTCGATTTTGTTGTTTGCAGAGGGAGCGAGAGCTGGCCCAGTCTCGGGAGGAGACAGCTCGTTTGCTGAGGGAGCTCGAGGTCCGCGACGCCGAGGTTGCTGCTCTCGAGGCGAGAGTTGCGGAGTTAGGCGGCGACGGACAGTAGTTTTGTTTTGTTGTTGTTTGTTTGTTGGCTGTATCTTGCACATTTGTACATTTTAGGACCTACATTTTGGACATTTTGAATTTTGCTTGGGGCTCGAGCCCCCAGTTTGGTGTACATATCCCTTTTTGGTTGTATATACGACGGCCTGAGTGCCTTTGCTGCTGGGTTGCTTTGTTTGTACCTGCAGGTTAGTTTTGAACAGGTTTGGTAGATGACAGTTTACGCCGTCATGCTGCCGAAATTTACATAGAAATCATATAGAGCATGTATTTGTACATATGGCCTAAATTAGCGCACAACAATGACTCGAAAATGCAAAAATTTGGTCAGAAATGACCGGACGGTAGGGAGGTTTACCTCCTAAAAAAGAAAAAAATAAAAACATATAAGTTTGAAATGGAAAAGTGAAATGATTCCCTGAAAAGAAAATTAAAAGGAATGTACAAGTGTGCTAAAATGACGAAAATGTCGATATCGTCTCGAGATGCGCATCCGCGAAATTAGGAAACACGAAATATGGTAATTTTGACGTATTTACCAAAATAATAACGCGTATGAATAGGAAATTATTCGCTAAGGAATTTAGGAAAGATACAACGTGAAAAATCACAGAAACGTTGTTGAGGAAGAGGCGCAGCAGGAGCTGCGTCCCTTTGAAGAGGCGCAGCAGGTGCTGCGCCTATTCCCTGGTGTATCCGTCCTGACGGATTTTAGGAAACAGATTTTAGTATAAATAGAGATGTCGATAGCGGTTTTATTCACACAATTCTTCCGTCTTATTACATAAAATTCTCAAAACAATCCGTCATCATGAATACTTTAGAGATTCGCCTAAAAGAGTGGACCAACGAGTTTTCCCACGTGGAGAAACACGACATGGGTGCTTATAATCTTGGATCATTGTTGAGTTTGAAGCTTATCAAGGTGGTCAAACAATTCTTGGATGCTTGTCTTGATTATTGGGACCCGAATTATCACGTTTTTGCCTACCCCGGAGGTGACATTTACCCATTTCCTGAAGAAATTGCTGCGATCGGTGGGTGGGACCCAGAACACTTGCATGCTATTCCTTCTACTTCCCAAGGGTATAAGAACAAGTTTAGGGACCTGCTTGGGTTGACAAGAATTGAGGTGGACCGTTTAGTGACCTCGAAAGGAGTTCGAATGTTGGACTTTATTGACCGATTTATTAACAAGGCCGACCCCACCATCTCTTATGTTGCTAGGCGAATGGCATTCGGATTTTGCTTGTTACATGTGTATGTCCTTCAAGGGCATGTTGATGAGGATTTGAGAGGTAATCCCCGTCTCCTGGGCTTAGTTGAGCAAATAGAACTGCGCAGGAGCCCAGCCTGTTTATGTTTAGGAGAGATCCTATTGGGTTTGGATAACAGGAAAGCCAATCATGGCCTACCTTATTTGTGAAGTCCCGTTATTTTGCAGGTAAAAGAACACTTTTTTTTTTCGTGTTCTAATACCCGCTTTTGGTAGGTCTGGCTTATGGAGCGTCTTCGATTGATCGAGCCCCCAGTTCATATTCCTTCTTATCATGCTCGCTCAATTGCTATGAGGACTAGGCTCTACATGGTGGACTTCACTCGAGTCTGCAATTATTGGGAAAACAAATTGAAGAGTGATGATGACCCTTTGATTAAGTGGGTTGTACCATGGTGGCATCTCGAATCTGTCACTGGAGTATCTTCCTTGGATCCTACCCGATCTGTGCGCATTCCTGGCTTGGAATTCATGGTATGCATCTTCCCGGAGAGGCTGATGAGACAAGTTGGACTGAAGCAGACAATCCCGAAGCTTGACACTGTCCCGCAGACTGCCGTGGCGCTTACTACTGAGAGTCGAAGGGAGTGGGCCATTAAATGGGCTCAAAGAAACGTGTGGTTCTTGAACTCTTCTGTTAGTGCTTTATGGGTGTCGGACTCCTATCTGCGGTGGAGGAAAGCTACTACTCCGGAGGAGCGCGAGAGATTGAGGAAGCGCGAGCCCGTTGACTACAAGGTGCGCGAGGTGGAAAAGGAGAAAGAGAAGCATCTGACTGAGGGAGAGGAGGAAGCCGGGTTTCGAGTTGTTCATCCTTCGAAGAAACCGAAGACCTCTCCTGTCGTGGACAAAGTGATTGGCAAGAATGGGAAGGCTAGGCCTCGAGAAAGACCATTGGTGATTAGGTCCGAAGTGGCGCAAGAGCGTCCGGCTCGAGGTCGTGACAAGAAATATGACAAAAATGACAAGGGCAAAGGGAAAATGGAGGAATAGCCCTAGTCTTTATTATTATTTATTATTATTATTTTAATAAGAAGGTGGGGTTTTTAGAATCCTAGCCTATTTTTATTTTTGCATTATTATTATTATTATTATTATTATTATTATTATTATTATTATTATTATTATTATTATTATTATTATTATTATTATTATTATTATTATTATTATTATTATTATTATTATTATTATTATTATTATTATTATTATTATTATTATTATTATTATTATTATGTAACGTATTATTATTATTGAATGAAATAAAGGAGGTTAATTGATTATGAAACCGTTGTGATTTTCTATTTATTATTCTTGTTGAATTCCAAATGCAACTGCAAATGTCCTTCTATTTACATTTTGAAATTAATGGGCTGTATCCTGTGAAGGATTGCCTACGTATTCATTAAAAAAATGAAATCAAACCCTTGCGCGTTGTTCGAGTAAATGTAAAAGAATAATTGTTCTAAGCAAGAGATTGCAATGAACTTAGAAGATAAGCATGAGTTTTTTTACTTACTCTTAAGATACAATTTAGTTTATTTGATGATATGAGGATGACAGATTGTCAAAATGCAAGAGCAGAGTGACATTAGCTTATTTCAGCTTGGCCAGGGGCCGTTTATTTTAGTGCCACAAGAGCGACACGTGAGGTTACGCGAGGCGCGTTTTTGTTCCTTTTCTAGGCATAATACCGCTTTAGTTGGTCAAGGTTTGTCGGTTGGCAAATTCATTCCCATCTAAGTCATTGATTCTAACCGCACCCCCTGAAAGTATGGACTTGGCTAGAAATGGCCCGGCCCAATTACGTTTGAATTTTCCTCGTGAATCGACAGGTAAAAGAGCTCTAACCGACTTGAGTACAAAGTCTCCTTCCTTGATGTTCCTTGGCTTGACCCTTTTGTTGAAGGCTCGTTTGATACGTGCTTGATATGTTTGGACATTATGTAATGCGCGTAGCCTACGTTCATCCAGGAGGATGAGTTCTTCATATCTATCGTTCTTCCAATCGGCTTCCGGGATTTGACTTTCGAGTAAGATACGCAATGATGGTATTTCTAACTCGACTGGCTGTACAACTTCCAAGCCATAGGTCAAATAGAAAGGGGTGGCCCCAGTGGGCGTCTTTACAGATGTACGATATCCCCACAAAGCAAAGGGTATTTTTCTTGGCCAATCTCGATAGTTGTCGATCATTTTCTTGAGAATTGTGACAACGTTCTTGTTTGCCGCCTCTACCGCGCCATTAGTCTGTGGTCTATATGGCGAAGAGTGGTGATGCCTAATTTTGTACTTGGCTAGCAATTGTTCAGTCTCGGCTTGGAAATGTGATCCATTATCACTAATGATCTCATGTGGGCATCCGTATCGACAGATGATGTTGTTTTGTATGAACTTTGCCACATTTTTAGCCGTGAGACTAGTGTAGGAAGCCGCTTCTACCCATTTGGTGAAATAGTCAATTGCCACGAGGATGAAACAGTGACCTCCTGTTCCGGCTGGGGTTATCTTCCCGATTATATCATTTCCCCAGGCAGAAAATGGCCAAGGAGATGTCATCGTATAGAGTAATGAAGGAGGGACATGGTGTACATTCCCGAAGATTTGGCAGCTGTGGCAATGTCTTACGTATTTGATGCAATCGAATTCCATTGTGGTCCAATAATACCCCAAACGTGTGATTTTCTTTGCCATCATGGGCCCACTCATGTGAGGACCGCATTCTCCATCATGGACTTCTTCCATCACTTTCTGTACCTGTGAATGATCAAGGCAACGTAGGGCTATACCAAGAGGTGTTCTTTTGTATAACTCTCCTTGCATGAGAACGTATTGGGAAGCTATTAGGCATATAGCACGTTGTCCTCTTTTGTCCATATCCGGTGGATAGGTACCGTTGAGCTTGAAATTTAGGATTGCTTGGAACCAAGGTTCCTCTGTGACTTCCTCTTCATCGGTGATTTGGTGGACATAAGCTGGCTTTGATCATCGTTCGATGCATAAAGGTATTTCCACCATGTCATCTGGCATATTAATCAAAGATGCAAGTTTTGCAAGAGCATCTGCAAATTTATTTTCTTCCCGAGGTAGGTGTAGATAGGTCACGTGATCAAAGAATTGGGCAACCTGGTCTATTCTGGCTTGATAAGGTGCAAGGCTTTCGCTTCGGATTTTCCAAGATCCCGTAACTTGATTGATGATCAGGAACGAATCCCCATGCACTCGGAGGTTTTTAATGCCTAAGCTCACTGCCGCTTGTAGCCCAATGAGACAAGCTTCGTATTCTGCAGCGTTATTTGTCACCTCGAAGTCGAGTTTGACAGAGATTGGTGTATGCTCGCCTTCAGGAGAAATGAGCAACACTCCTATTCCATATCCTCGTAAGTTTGATGCTCCATCGAAGTAAAGGTCCCAGGAGTCTACATCGGTTTGGAGTATATCCTCGTCTAGAAATGACCAAGTATTTATTGTTTGTGCATCATTGATGGGATTTTCTGCAAAGAATTCGGCAATGGCGTGCCCTTTTATGACCTTCAGGGGCACGTATTTGAGATCGAACTCTGAGAGCATCAAATTCCATCTCGCTAGTCGTCCGTTGAGGACGGGTTTCTCGAAGAGGTATTTGACTGGATCCATTTTGGAGTATATTTTGACGGAGTAGCTAAGCATGTAATGACGTAGCTTCTTCGTTGCCCATACAAGAGCGAGGCATGTCTTTTCGAGTTGTGAGTATTTGCACTCGTACTCCAAGAACTTCTTACTAAGGTAGTACATAGCCCTTTCTTCCTATCCTACGGTTTGAGCTAGCATGGCGCCCATGGTTGTTTCGGTTACTGTGAGATATAAACCAAGAGGTTGATCTCGTTGCGGTGGCATGAGCACGGGTGGTTTAGCTAATATCTCCTTGATTCGGTCGAATGCTTTATGACAGTCGTCATCCCACATGGTGTGGTCTGTTTTCTTGAGCTTTTTGAAGATAGGTTCACAGATCATGGTGAGTTTCGATATGAATCGACTTATGTATTGCACTTTTCCCAGGAATCCTCTGACTTCTTTTTCCGTTTGAGGTTGTGGCATTTCGATCAAGGCTTTGATCTTGGAAGGGTCTATTTCTATACCTCGTTGCCTAACGACGTATCCCAGGAGTTTGCCAGATGTTACTCCGAATGCGCATTTCTGAAGATTGAGCCTCATGTTGTACTTTCGTAGCCTTGAGAAGAATTTGCGAAGGTTCGCAATATGCCCTTCTCTATCCTTGGACTTGACAATCATGTCGTCTACGTATACCTCAACTTATTTGTACATCATGTCATGTAGGAGTGTAGTTGCGGTGCGTTTATATGTAGCTCCGGCGTTGATTAACCCAAAAGGCATGACCGTATAGCAATAGGTTCCCCATTGAGTAACAAATGCGGTCTTATGCATGTCTTCTATGGCCATCTTGATTTGGTTATAACCTGCGTACCCATCCATGAAGGATAGTAACGCGTGATCTGCGGTATTGTCCACCAATATGTCGATATGTGGTAGAGGAAAGTCATCTTTAGGACTTGCTTTGTTTAAGTCTCTAAAATCAACACAAACACAGATTCTCCCATCCTTTTTGGGTACGGGTACTATGTTGGCTACCCAGTCAGAGTACTCGGAAACTTTGATGAACCCGGCTTTGAATTGTTTATCGACTTCTTCCTTAATCTTGAGAGCCCATTCTGTCCTCATTCGACGAAGCTTCTGTTTCACGGGCTTGAAACCTGGCTTAATTGGGATTCTATGTTCGGCGATATCATTGTTGATCCCTGGCATGTCTTTGTAGGACCAAGCTAAAACGTCTTTGAATTCGTTTAAGAGGTCTACGAAACTGGCCCTTTCGGCAGAGCTCAAGGTAGTCCCAATCCTAAGTTCTTGGGGTTCTAGTTTGGTTCCTACATTGATGGGTTCAGTGTTCTCTATTACTGGTCCCCCTTCCCCCTCTTGTAGTATTTCCTTGGCTATGTAGGGAGGTATCTCAATTGAGTCTGGGTTTGGGTCATCCTCGGTATCATCGTAAACAGAATTGCATTCAAGATAACACAAAGAGTAAGCAGAACCTGATTTATTGATATTAAAGTTTGAGAAAAGTTGAAACAAAGAAGCCATCTGATCAGTGGTCAGCGGCGGTAAAGGGACAGTTGTTGGGACATTTCCTGAACTACTGTTACTATTTGAGGCTAAGCTAGGGGAAACAAAGGGAGTAGGGATGACGACAGGAAGAGACTCTTTAGTGACTTATATAGACTCCGACTCCGACTCTGACTCCGACTCTGACTCTGACTCGAATTCATCGTCTTCTGGTTCTCCCTTGAACATCTCTCCTTCTCCAGTGGTGAGCTTGAAGATTCTTCCTTGATTGTTGGTCCACTTGATTGATTTTCTCCATCCTTTCTGCTGGTTCGCGTTTGTTTCTGTGATTAACACGGTAGGGTTGAAGTGGTTGTCTTGAAGTATCATAGTAATGATCTCATCCTGCGCGGCTCTAACAAATCGATCTTCTCCAAATAGTAGACTAACAGCTTATTCGTCTAAGCAAGGTGCTTGACGAGCTTTGACGGTAGGAACCGTTTCTGGAGGAATGAAGTAGCAATCGTGAAAGATCTCGATTCCGGCTAGCTTCCTTTCGAGATAATGCCAAGGTTCGGGAAATCCGTGAAAGAGTTCTTGACTTCCTTCCCTAACGAAGTATCCATTTAGGGTAGGGAGATAGGGTCGCATTTGTACTCCTACGTGCTTAGGGCTTTGAACTTGAGCGAGCATCTCGAGAACTTCCTCTCTAGTGGGTTTGTATCCTAGGCCAAGTGGTATCCTTTTTTAGTTGCCTTCCTTGTAGGGTGCAAAGGTGTTTCTTCGGACAGGGCTCAAGGGCATTCCAGGGAAGTATCCCTGGGATTTGAGTATGTGGTTGACCACCAAGTTGGAGTAGGGATCGTAGTATAGGTGTGCCAACTCGCTTTCTACGACACTTATGCTTTGAAAGCCCCCAAGCTCATGTACTGGATCTGCAAGGACTTGATTATTTGACTTCTTTTCGATTATCGCCTTGATGGGAGACGAAGTGATCGTCACCACTTTGCCATTTAGTGGGATTTTGATCTTTTGGTGAAGGGTGGATGTTACTGCTTTGGAAGCGTGGATCCAAGGTCTTCCCAGAAGTATGTTGAAGGAAGCTTCAATGTCCACTATTTGGAAGTTAACCTTTCGCTCAATTGGACCTGTGGCTATGGTTAGGTTAACGAGTCCTACTACCTTTCGTCTTGTACCATCATATGCGTGAACACTTTGATTGGTAGGGGTCCAATCCAACTCTTTTATGCCTAGCTTATACGCCATTTTAAAGGGTATGACATTGACCGCGGAGCCATCGTCTACCAAGGTCATTGGCACATTCTTCTTTAAGCAAATGACAGTGATGTAAAGAGCCAAGTTGTGACTAGCGCCAAAGGGCGGCAAATCTTCATATGAGAAAGTAATAGGATTACTTAGCTTCGGTGATTCTTGGAAGACCAAGTTGACTACATCGTCGGGTGTGGAGTTATGTGCTACATTTAGTTTGGCCAAAGCTTCCAGTAAAGCTTGGCGATGTGGGAATGAGCTTGCTACTAATTGCCAGACTGAAAGATCAACCTTTGTCTTCTGTAATTGCTTGAGCAAATGATCAGTTGAGTCATCTTTGTTATCATTTGGTGTGATAACGTTGGTTGGACCATTTTGAGTAGTACTTTGATATGGACGCCCGAACGAGTTAGGTGGTCCACATCTTGGTCTTCACCATTTTGGACTATTTCTTTGACTAGGGAGTGTTCAATGAGATACTCGTCTTCATCATCATCGGCCCATACTTCATTGACTGTAGCTAGTCCCCTCATTCTCATGATTTCATCCTCTAATTGTGTAATTTGGTCGACTAGTTTATCAACCACGGCGACTATTTCTTGCATAGTAGCATTTTGGGAGAAAGTTAGTGGCACATGTTCTTTAGGTGTCGCGTTGGGGTCATGTAAGGTTGTCACCACATTTTCCAATTCCGAGACTTGCCTATCCACACTCCTTGCCCATGCGATGAAGTCGGTAATGGTAGGGGAAATGGTAGAGTAGAACCCTTCATTCTCGATCACGTGAACCTCGTCTTCGACTGGAGAAATGAGGTGTGAACAATCTAAGGTAGATTCTTCACTTGTGATCACTAGAACTCCAAAAGGATTCTGAGTGTTGTTGGGCTTACCTCCCGGCGGTATTGGTAGTCGACCATCCTCAGTCATGTCTTGAAGCACATTCTTCAATTTGAAGCATTTTTCTGTGTCATGTCCCTTAAACCTATGATATTCGCAGTATGAGTTCTCGTCCCAGAACTTGGATTTCTTTTCCGGTTCGGGTGTAGGGCCTATGGGTTGGAGTTTGCCTTGTTTCATTAACCTTTTTAGAGCATTGGAATAAGTGTCCCCAAGATTTGTAAATTTCCTTGGTGGGGTACTCTTCTTAGATGGCTCGAGGAGGTTAACTTCATCGGTCTTGCTAGTGGAGCCGTAAGAACGACTTATTGAGCCTTGATATCCTCGGCCTACCGTTTTGGACAAGAGCCCTTTACGGATGTCATCTTCGATCCTCGTTCCTAGTACGGTTAAGTCTTTGAAAGTTTTGATGTTTTGGTATCTCAAATGATTTGCATAGATGGGCTTTAGGTTGTCCACGAATTTCTCCACGAGGGTAGCCTCATCCGGGTGTTCAACTAGTTGGGTACTAGTCTTCCTCCACCTACTTAGGAAGTCGGTGAAACCTTCTTTGTCATTTTGGGTAAGAACCTCTAAAGTGCGCATGTTAACTTGGATCTCAGCATTATCCGTATATTGCTTAGCAAACTCAATCGCGGCGTCTTCCCAAGTAGCGATTTTATTGTGTTCTAGAGAGTAGAACCATTGCTTTGGAATGGTGTCAAGAGATGAAGGAAAGATCCTTAAGAACATCTCGGGTTTGATACCTTTGATAGACATGTAGTCCTTGAAAGCACGGATGTGGTTCAAAGGGTTCTCGTGCCCCTTGAATTTAGGGATATCCGTCATGTTGAAGTTGGTTGGCAACTTAGAACTCACGGCCTCATACTTGCGATTATTCTCCCTATAAATGTCATCCCCTTTAAGATACATCAATTGCTCCTCTAAGTATTTGAGTCGTTTCTCAGCTGCAGTTATACCCATGGGAGGGTTTTCGTCCCTGAAGTCATTCACGAAGTCATCAACGACTTCGCTTTCCCGAGGAGGCAACCTCGTTTCTACGGTACATATCCGGCCCTCGATGGTGTCAAGGCGATCATACACTTGGTCTTGAGTAACTTGGAGTTGAGCTAGCGCGGTTAGGATTTGATCATTACTATCCTGGAGTTGATTGAAGTTCACGTCGCTTGTTTAAGGCATATTGGAAACTGGATAAGAGATCGACGACGAATCAAAACACGATCGACCATTCTAGCACACTTACTAAGAAAGAAATGTTTTGACTCGTGAAGTGGGTGTGTGCCACTTGTGCCAGTGAGCTTTTGAAGAAATGACAAGATTTGAAAAATGTTGGTCCTAGTCAACTTTAGTGTAGTTGTAGGAGTGGACTCGAAGTGAGGTTTTGAAATAGGCTTGGCCCCGAAATTTGACTCGATAAATGGACAGAGTTTTGACTCGGTTTTGCGCTAATTATTGGCCTTTTCGAAATTTACACTTTAAAAGGATTTTGATTTTACAAAACTCGTCATGGTTTCGTTTAGAAATGGTGATCACGTAAGGTACAAACATTTATACAAGCATTATAACGGGATGCTGAGTGCATTTAAAAGGTTTTGGTTTAAAGGGTGGGTTGCCATACCGAACGATCAAACCCGAAGTCTGTGGAGAGGCTCGTACCAAACAAGAGTAAAGCTGATTCCTAGTCCATTTCCTCAAGTAGTGATAGTCCTTGATACAAACAGGAGTAAGTATCATGGTATGGATGACGTCAATCGATATCCATCTTTAGGCCCAAATAAGAATTAGGACCGTTTAGACGGGACGATTGGTCGAATGGGTTGGGTTGGGCCTAGGAAGGCTGAATGAAACGATCTAGGAAGACCGAGTTATGAAAACCGACAATTGTCTTGTACAAACTATTCCCTAACCTTACTTGTTCAAGTTTCACCCTTGGCTACACGTAAGTGTATTTTCCCCAGCGGAGTCACCAAACTGTGGACCCGGGCCCACGAGGGCGCTTGGGAGGAGAACAAGCGTTTGCATTTGTGGAGTCGCCACCAATTTATTGTGGAAAATTGGAAACCGTTCGAATACCTCGTGCCATGTCAAGACACAAAGTAGTGACATGAACACCAAGAACTCGTTACCCTTAGCATTCTATGTCTAGAATGACTCTCGTGGATGCCAATGAACATGGATGTTCACAGAGATTTGGAGTAAGGGGTGAGGGTACGTATTAGGAAGCTCTTTTGATCGAACACCTAATCCCGCCCGCCTCGATAGCGACCTCTACTAATGATTAGGGAAGTTATTCGTACTTGATATATCGTCGATTATATGCATGCAATGCAACATCCAAGTTTTGATCATAACATGTGAGAATTAATACTAAGTCGGTGAACAATTAATTAGCAAACAATTAGGTCGAAGTAGGAATTTAGGTTCAATTACATGTGAAGGCATACAAATGGTACAATAAAAGAAATACAATAAATACAATAATGAAAATTACAATAATTACATCGGATTCAATGATTTATGTCGAAAATACTTTCAAAACGGATGATTTGAGAAAGAAAAGAATAAAGGAATTAACGAACAGGAATTAAGCGATAATACGATTAATAGTTAATTAAATACGTAAACTAATTAAACTAGGTCGAAGCGACGGAAGTTCGAGACACGAGAAGTCAACTGAACAGCGCAGCAGCAGAGAGTGCGCCCTGGAAGAGGCGCAGCAGTTGCTGCGTCTGTTCCAAGGCTGAGTTCTGGCTGTGAAGCCGGAACTGCAAATCGTTAACATTCGTGGGTGAATTTAATGATTGATTATGATATTCGACTCAGATGAAAGTGATTAATAGGTTAGTTACATGCGAATTAGTCATAAAAACGATAAAACATGGATGAAACGAATGTGAACGAATTAATTACAGGAATGAAAGATTGATGAGTGACATCGGTGAACTAAATAGGGTAAATATAACGAATTAATGAAGAATTAATGACGGATACGACACTAGACAGACGGAAATATACTAAAGATCGAATTCCAGAGACTCAATATGAAAGAATCGAATCTCTACAACCCGGATTGATTTTAATGACGAAAACTCGCAAATATTGGATTATAAGGGATTTAAGTCGGGAATTAATGATGAATTATATGTATTAATGATGATGAACAATGTACATGTGAAATTATTACGCTATTATGTCAAGAAATTGAAGAACGAATGAAAACAAACAAAAAACAACGAATTGACAGAGGACGAAGGAAGAAGAAAGTAAGCAGGAACTGCGGCAGCCTCACGAAGAGGCGCAGCAGGCACTGCGCTCCTTCAAAGAGGCGCAACAGTTGGTGCGTCCTTTTTTGGACAACGGGGGTGCCCACGGGGGCGCTTGGGAGGAAGGAGGAACAAGCATTTGCATTTTTGTTGGAGTCGCCACCAATTTTTATGGGAAATTGGAACCGTTCGAATACCTCGTGTCATGTTAAGACACAAAGTAGTGACATGAACACTAAGCAATCGTTACCCTTAGCATTCTATGTCTAGAATGACTCTCGCGGATGCCAATGAACACGGGTGCTCACGGAGATCTGGAGTAAGGGGTGAGGGTACGTATTAGGAAGCTCTTTTGATCGAACACCTAATCCCGCCCGCCTCGATAGCGGCCTCTATTAATGATTAGGGAAGTTATTCGTACTTGATATATCGTCGGCTATATGCATGCAATGCAACATCCAAGTTTTAATCCTAGCATGTGAGAATTAGACTAAGTCGGTTGACAACTAGTTAGCAAACAATTGGGTCGAAGTAGGGTTTAAGATTCAATTACATGTGAAAACATACAAATGATACAAGAAATATGATAAATACAACAAAATTACAATAATAAAAATTACAATAATTACAATGGATTAGGCGATTTATGTCGAAAATACCTTTAAAACGGATAATTTGAGAAAACGAATAAAGGAATAAATTAACGATCAAATCAGAAGGTGATAATACGAATAATAGTTGATTAAACGTAAGCTAATTTAAACTAGGTCAAGACAAAAACGGAGTTCAGGGACAGAATTCAACCCGGAACAGGCGCAGCAGAGCTGCGTCCTTTGGAATAGGCGCAGCAGTTGCTGCGTCTGTTCCTGACCTGAATTCTGGTTGTGAAGCCGGAATTGCGCGTTGTTAATAACAATTGGTAAATTTAATAATTGATTAAATTTATTTACTCGGATGAAAGTGATTAATAGGTTAATTACATGTGATTAACGGGTCATAAAGCAATAAAACATGGATGAGACGGATGCAAGACGGATTATCACATGAAAGAATGATTGATTAGTGACATAGGTGAATGAAATAGGTTAAACATGATGAATTAATGACAAATTAATGACGAATATGACAATAAACAGATGAAAATATATCAAAGGATCGAATTACAGAAACTCAATATGAACGAATTGAATTTCTACAACCCGGATTGAATTCAATGACGAAAACCCGCAAATATGAGATTACTTGGGATTCACGCCGAATTTAATGATGAATTAAACATGTTAACGGTGAACAATAATATACATGTGAAATATTAGACTATTATGACGAAGAATTAAAGAAAAAACAAATAAAAAAGAAAGAACGAACGAATTTACAGAGGACGAAGGAAGAAGAAAGGAAGCAGGAACTGCGGCAGCCTCACGAAGAGGCGCAGGCAGTGCTGCGCTCCTTCAAGAGGCGCAGCAGCGATTCTTTGCGTCCTTTCTCGACTGGTTATCTTTCCGAAATCCGTAAAAAGAAGGTTTTGAACATGGTTTTAGAAATCGGTTTTAATGATATTTTCGACATAAATCTTACATTGATGATTACAAAAAGTAAATACAATAAATAAACAAGGATTATACACCCTCAGACTTACATGTTGACGAAACGAGAAGGACTAAGATATCGATTAGTGATGCTCGACGCGAATGCAAAGAAAGTGCCCTCGTAAGAGGAAAACGATTAATTAATTAAGTTTGATTGATTGTGGAGTTGGTCAAATTGGTCGGTCATGCAAACGAGGCTGGTACTCAGAAGGATCCGAGCTTACGTGGTCGAATGTTCAAGCACGTAGACGCCAAAAAGTAAGAACAAAGGTCTAGAATGCAAAGGGAGAAGAGAAGGGCGGACACTCGCGCGAGAAATATGAGGAGCGAAGGCTCCTATTTATACTAATCACGTGAAGGAATTAGGGTTTCGGAGACTCTTTGGAAGTGAATCTCGGAAAGATATGAAAAAGATACGAAAACTACGCAGAATAGGACTGGGAAGAGGCGCAGCAGCCCATCGTCTCTTGGAAGAGGCGCAAAGACTGGGCCGCGTCTGTTCCCAAGTGGTTTCCTCCTGCGGAAGAAAGATTTCCGTGTTTGAGTTATGGTAGGACGGAATAATTTGGTTTTCCTTAATATCTTATGTGAATATTTCGGGAAATTGTTTACCAAAGGATGAAAATTATGAAATATGGAATAGAAATATCCGGAACATTCCAGAACATTCTGACTCGGGTTTTAACGGTTATCAGAAAATGAAGACGGTTTTAGGCCCGGACTCCAAATGTACTCTAATTACTGTCAAAACGACCGTATCGGCACGTAGATGACAACTAAGAGGTAGACATTAATATTTGAGCAATCACTTGACGATAATCTTAAGAATTGTCACAACTCGTTTCGCGTACCAAACATGCGGCCCAATCATCACCGGGTGGTTTGCGAGAGGTGCAGAAATGAGGTATCTACAGAGCCCCCACTTTGACTAAGGCTTGGACAAGGCAAAAGTCAAAGTATAGCCATCAGGTCAATCGAAGATTACAACCTGACGACTATGGCGACGCGAGGTGGTTCAAGGGGTCTGAACCAAGGACCTGTCGTCGGGAACATTTTAGAGTCTGTCGACTATCGGGGAGGGTCGTTTAAAGTCCATTAGACTACGTAAGGAAGCTCGCCAGCCATAAGAAGAGACAATACCCGAGACTTCTTCTCGAAATTCTTCCGGAGCTACATGGGAGCTAAGGAGCGAAGATCAGGCGTAAGGACTAAATAAGGTGAGTAGCAGGGCATAGGCGGGAACTACTGAAAGAAGACTGCTTGGGTAGTCTTCGAGAAATAATCGCGAATAGCAGGACACAGGCGGGAACTGCTGAGGAGAAAACTGCTTGGGTAGTCTTCGAGAAGCATTATAAATAGCAGGACACAGTCGGGAACTGCTGAGGAGAAATCTGCTTAGGTAGATGTTAATCTTCATGTCTGGAGAGGGACAGTACGTCCGCTTACTCTCGCTGGGGCATGATTGGGAATTAATCTCCATGTCGTGAGAGGGAAAGTGTATCCGCTTACTCTCGTTATAATGAAGGCGTGTCGAATTCTGTGAAGGAATAAATGCTCATTGCGACAAGCAAAGGTCTTGAAAGGAATAAATAATATGCAACAGTCTGCTGGTGGCTTGAGAAAATGCAGGTCGGAATGAAAGAAAATCGTCAAACGGACCAAAAGGATAAAATAGCATCGGGGAAGAGGCGCACCAAAGATGGGCCCACAAATAACGAACTCATAACGAACTTTTGAAAATCCGTATGGAGGGAACACAAGGAAGAGGCGCAGCGCCTGCTGCGTCTATTCCCCAAAGTGTTTTTTCTGCGTAAAAACGCGATAATTAGGAGGCTTATGTTCATTTGTTCGAAACACAATTTCACATATTCTCTCTCAAATCTTCACCATTTTCGCCAAGGTTTGATTCAAAAGCTTGTATTAATCATGACTAATCGAGGTATGTGTCTCATTCTTGCATTAATCTTCCGTATTTGCTCAATTTTGAGTCGAAAAAATTAGGGTTTATGACCCATTTGATCGAAAATTTGGGGCTTTTCCCCCAAATGCATTTGCATTGTCAAATTGACATTATAAATGGATAATTTGTAGTATTAGGAACATAACCATGTATTTGTCTCGGATTTTCGTCGAGTTTTGAGCCTTTGAATGAAATTTGAGACGGTTTCACAGCTAAACCTTAAATCGCTTCGAAAATAGCCTTAGGATCGCCCATTTGCGATGAAACTTGATATTTGAGATCCTTGAATGATGGGTAAACTTTCTATCATCTCGGAATTTTAGTTTGTGACAACTTTTTCAGGACACTTTTCTAGGGCATAATCGCTGTTGTAACGAAATGCTGCCGAAATTTCGACTCGAACCCGGAACTAGGCTTCAATTTAGGCTTGACTTGACCCAAGTTACCACATGAGTGATCGGTTTGGTAAGAATATGGCCAAAGATGGCGAGAAAAGAGCGATTTCAGGGCTTCCGAAGGCTCGAAATCCTTTAACCAAGGCTTGTCGTCACACGACGCGGCCTAAATTTGCTTTAACGTTGCAGGTGATGTGGCTTATACTTCTGGGAGGACTCCCATGGAGATAGACGTTGCTACTGTCGAGGAGGCTTTAGAGCAGGCCTTCACCGCCGCGGTGATGGCTGCTGGGGACGAGGTCCGTGGGGAGGAGGCTGTTGAGGAGGAGGAGGCCCCAAGACGGGCCAACGTTGGACGAGGAGGTTGTCAGCTGAGAGGAGCTCCTGCGTGGGCTGAGACTTGGGAGAGTAGGCACTTGCTGTGGGCTGCAGAGGGTCACCTGTCCTACAGGACGGTGAAGAGCTTGGTAAATAGGAATTCACTACTCATTACTCATCCTCTTTCATTCATTTATATCTCTTTCGATCTTCATTCAAAACTAAAGATAGCTTTTTGTTTCAAATCACAATAGGAGGCCGGGAACATCAGGTCGTTCTCGGGCTACACGACAGCGATGGAGCACTACGAGCGGCTGTCGACGGAGGAGCGGGCCATGATTGAGCGTGGAGCGTTCGGTCCTTTGGTGCAGGCCTGGAGGGATATCGCGAAGAGGAAGCTGCGGGCTAATCTTAGCCTGGTCCGCGCTTTGGACCACCGGGATACGACTTCCACGTTTCACATGCCTTTTGGTGAGGTGGGAGTCACTTTGGAGGATTACGGCATGATTTCTGGTCTGCCGTGCGGGACCGAGGAGGTGGAGTGGCCGGAGACTGCCATGAGGGTGGACTCGGCCGAGGCGAGGAGATTGATCGGCTGGAACCTGTCACCGAAGGTCACACATCTGCCGGCTTGGTGCCCACTCCTACGTTCGAGACTACTTTGCGGGAAAGATCCCGGCGCTGGTGACGATTGACGGGAGGGAGACGGCTCCTCCTCCCTGTTGTAACACCCCCATACTCCAAGTGCCTTACCAGGACCACTCAGGTATAAGGATACTACCATCTCGGTTGCCCGAGGTACTGAATATCATAAGACAATAAAGAAACGTACTTTTAAAGTAATTATAGATTAAGTGATTACAGGTTCCAAAACCAAAACTAATAAAAGGAATTACAAGGTTCTCATACGGCCTACAAACTAAAACTATCAAAGCTACTAGACTTCGTCTGACACAAATGAAGACTTCTAACTGCCACGTGATGACTCATCCCAGGCTATCCCATACGCGTCATATCACACCCGCTCAATAACCGCTCACCACCCCGAATGGATCACCACCGTTTTAAAACATTTAAACGGGGTCGAGATTAATCACACAATTCAATACATATATCAACAATAAGATAAACAGACAAACCGAACCGTCACACACACACACACACACACACACCACCAACTCCCATCGTCTCAATACGACCGTCCACCGGACCCGCCAAATGGGGGACCGCAGCCTGCTTCCACCTAAGCCCCGCTCATCGTACGAGCGATAACCCTGTCCCATTAATGTGCACATCCCCTTTCGTGGCGGGTTCCACGAAGGGCGAAACTAGGGCGTGAAGTCACTCCCGCAAGTGACCCCACTCAGCCGAGAACGCATCTCGAGAACCATCAACAACCAATCACAATCTCAATCACAATCTCAATCACAATCACAATCATCATATCAAACAACTAACTACAGCACATCACCAATATCCCATTATGGGACTAATACTGAGTAGGAAATCCTACCTGGAAAGCACAACACGCAGACGGTATCTACAGCTGTATCAAAATGGCTCCTCTACGAATTCTCCTCCTATCATACAGCACATAAAGACTACACATCACAAACTACACACCAAAACCCCCAATTCCTAAATTAGGGTTTAACCAATCTTAACAAAACATTATAAAAACTATATTAAAAGCTTACCCTCGACGCAAGGAATCCAACGACACGAAAAACGACAAGAACCGACCGTCTGAACTCCGGGAATTGCTAAGAATGCGATTAGGAAGATGAAGTGGCTGCTTTCTCTCTTAAACAGGGTTTTAGGTTTTGTAAAAGTGAATTAAAACAATGACGAATATGTTTAAATACCTTAATCGCGTAATTAACAAAACTCGAGAAAACTCCCCGTAAAACCGGACACTCGATCGAGTACCCAAGGTACTCGATCGAGTACCCCTTACTCGATCGAGTGCCCCACTACTCGATCGATCGAGTACCCAACAGTCGAAACTATTTTTAAAACGCAACACACCCTTACTCGACAGAGTAAGGCCTACTCGATAGAGTACCCCAAGACCTATAAATACGAGTATTGCGCCTTCCCTCCTTAATTAAAAGGAACTTCGTCCCCGAAGTTCAACCCATACATAAAAACAACCATACTGACTCGACCAAGACACAACAACTTAGCTAAGGACTCAAGAACTCGACCGAACATAGAACATGAACGCTTAACACCCACTCCACCAACTATGTTTACTTCCACAACATGACTCACTATACCGTATCTACCACATATATCTCTCACGACACCAACTCCATACATAACCAACTACCATCCTCTAATGCTGCTAGCTCCATAATATCATCAACTATCAAACCCAATACCAAGACACTCATAGACATCAAACGGGATGTTACATTCTACCACCCTTAAAAGGAACTTCGTCCTCGAAGTTTACTCACACTCGTAACCTCATCATCCAACTGTCAACACTAGCGAAATATTCTCATACTCCTAAACATCACGCTACTACAAGCACGGTCATGACCTTTAATAAAATCACCCACAACACGAATCGATCTTTTATTCTACATCAAGACTCAACTTCCGAATATATTACCATATGTACAACCATCAAAATCTGTTTTATCGCATCCTACTCCTCTTAAGACAAACGTTACGTCCTCGTAACTCACTAATACCCAACCATATCTATATCTCATTACCCTCTGTACCACCACATGTCTAAGATAACCGTCTATAACCCAAACACTCACCATTCTTATATCCAAGGCTCCCATACATAAACATTTCCCATTCCTCAACTCATTCGGCAAACAAGACCTAACCTATACCATAAACTCGTAGCAAATCACCATACCCACTCTTCATTATTACCGCCAAACAACATACCTCTCTACGTAAGGCACTTATCTCCCGTAAAGCATAACTCACGATCCGCACTCGTTACGTACACGCACACTAGATCCTCAAATTCTTTCTTTCATTACCGCAAAATTCATACACAACTTAACATGACACTAATTTCCCAACACCCTACACTCACTTTGTCTCAACAAAAGATTATGAACTACCCGCCGCTTTCGTATCATTACCACACATGTTCCACGAATTATTTTCCATTACCATGTCTACCGATGTCTCATCTGAAAACAAGATCAAAATTACCGTAAAAACCTCTCACAACCGTGTCCCATCAACAGATTATCACTATCCCATGACAACAACGTAACATATACAACTCTATTTCACATCATACTCTACCTCATTCCCAACTTAACCTCGGTAAAGAAAACATGAATAAGCAAGACGACCGTCTATCAAAGACAAAATCGAAACTCGCAGAGAGCAACATCAAACAAAACAACAATCTATGTATAATTGGTATGTACTTTCAAACTCGAATCATAATCATCCCGCCTACTCCACCACAACCTGTGACGGCATCACAACACCGCCACCAACAGCCACACCGTAGTGCGAAAATACCCGCATCACAAAGACTATGTACCGTGCCCGGATCACCACCCGAGGCACCACAACCACACCGATAGACATCACAATCGCATACAATTCCCATAAATACGACTCAAAGATATAACTTCTCGTACAAGAAAAACTTACTCAAATCCACCTTATTAAATCACCACGCAACATATTATATGGATAAACAGATAAGCATCTCATGAACATCCTCTCTGCCATTTCCCGGAACACATGTGTTATCAATACACATAAAATTATAACTAGCCATGTCAAATCAATCAAATTATTACCTTTTTGGATATCATTCAATTAAATTACCGTGTCCAACATATATATTACCGAACATTCATAAAACAATTTTATAATTATCATACCATACCACTTCTTGTGAGGTCAGAACCTCACACAAACATTTACACATATCATAGACCCGTAATCACAACCAACTAGTCAATCCTGACCACGTAAGTCACCACTCGAAAAAAAAGTTACCTGCCGCCCGAGTTTAACTCATATGCCCCTCATAACATATTCCCCCATTCGTACAACCATTACTTTCTGCCAAATATAATCACACCTTCACTATTCAACTAATAGCGTCCGCCTCATCTAACCACATCTTATACCCTCTCACAATCATACACAACAATCAGGTCCCTACCAAATCAACCTCTTTAGAATTGTTACCTTTCTAATATTCCATCACTCTTAACCATTAGTGATAACACCACAATGCCACCGCTGCTCGTATATCAAATCTCTTACACTCATATCAAAATAACATGGTTTTTCTACCATTTTTGGTTAACATTGCAAATAACGAACATCAAACCCATCCACAAAATTACCTCAACATTATTCCCAATGCTATCTTATTTGTATTGTCATCCAACTCTCCACCAAATATCTCGTATCGTGCCAATACTCCACCAACTTCTTACTCCCTTAATTCCTCGAAACTCATTACCCAACATGTTGCCCTGAAACTCCTATATAACCCTTAGCTAACATCCTCGTGATACCATCACATATTTCGATGATTTCTTATCTTTATATCACATAGCTCCGGTGAACATTTTCCTCAGCTTACTTTTATCCTTCTTTTCTCTTTACACTCAATAATACCAATTAATAGTTCAATTCCTTATTCCTTCTAGCTAACTCTTTAGAAATCTGGTTACCCCTTCGTTGCTCCAAAACTCAATTCCATTATTTTCTACCGACATCATCTCACTCTTTCTTACCATGGATCTTCTCTTATTATGCTATCACTCATACTTGCCACTAATCTATCCATAGAACCAACGTTTAATGTTCAAACAATTGCATCCCCCTTTTTACATCTCTAGAAATCAGAATTCATCTAATACCGTTAATTACCCAAGGAAATCACACAGTAGTTTCATCTTTTAATAAACCAAACCTCCCAAACTCACTCGCTGTCTACAAATACACCTCGCGACATGTCTCCACAAAGTTCACTATATATTACTCTTCTCAACCCCTTTAAACGAACTTTCACTACATAAATCCATAACCCACACGTCTCCTAACCATTTCCCTCCATAACTCTTTACACACCTCAAGCTGTCACTATCCACATTCTTACTTTCAATCTTTTCATTCTCACGTTCATTATACTCACATCATCCCTTGCCCATATTCACTTATTTTTACATTACTCAACACGCAATCATATCACTCTTCCCGTCTCGCAAAACGTACGCCATGCCCCAATAAACTATACCAATCTTCCTTTTCTTTTTCCACCATCTATCATAATCACCTATAACTCATGTCCTCCCCACCGAACTCATACTCATAATAGTGCCACTCTTTACATCATAAGATTGGGTAACTTACGCTTCAGGACCAACACATACGTAAAACAATGCTTAAAGAAATAATACAACACCTTTGAATTAAACATAATATGCAACGAATGTCAAAAGACAAACATATGACCCGAAACACGCATATGACCAGCACAGACCCCACTCGGTCGAGTACCAGAACCTACTCGATCGAGTTGAGGCTACTCGATCGAGTGCCCAACATGCTCGATCGAGTGCCCCGACTCTTAACCCAAACAGACCTTCTGATCTCTGACTTACTCGACCGAGTAGCCCGGCTACTCGATCGAGTGACCCCCTACTCGATCGAGTGCCCGAGGTACTCGATCGAGTGCCCGAGGTACTCGATCGAGTGCCCAAAAACACGATTCTGGTCAAAATAACGACAAATACCCACTCGGTCGAATCAAACCCACTCGATCGAGTCATGCAGACTCGTGAATACTACCCGAATGTTATCTCACATACCCTAACGTACTATGCATTCATTTTTATTTCAACATTATGATTACAACTACGCATTCAAATCTGCGCGACTCCTCATACAATTAACAAAATAATCTACTTCGTGTTATCAAATGCCACGTTATAAACAACCATCATGCTTTTCATCCAATTCGTTATATAAAACACATATCATTGAACCTCTATTCTTCATGTTACTACTTACTAAAAGCCAAACATTACCATCTATCATGCTCATAACATCCAACTTCCAATCATGTATTACCCGCATGTTTTAAATTTTCATAACTTTTCATAACACAAACCACACCCATACACTACAAATCCTATTTCCATGTTGCTAATACAACAACATTACAAATCCACTTCATCACACATCATCATATACGAACTACTTTCTTTTTCTACCATATCATTCATCATTCTCATATACTTTTCCAACGATTCCAACCAACATGTAAGCCAACTATCATGCAACATGCTTTCAACAAACCATATACAGCACAATTAACATACACGTCGCACATATACACACGGACTCCACGTTCCCATACCATGTGACTGGCTTAAGTATCATGGGGCCAAGATTTTGAAGTGAGGGCGCCTACTCACCCAAAACCTAGCATCAGCCGGGGCTCCCATTACACATACACCAGGTTCATTTTATTAGACTCCATATGTTCATTATGTTCATTTGTTACAGGTTCCAAAATCGTCTCTCTGATACCATTTGTAACACCCCCATACTCCAAGTGCCTTACCAGGACCACTCAGGTATAAGGATACTACCATCTCGGTTGCCCGAGGTACTGAATATCATAAGACAATAAAGAAACGTACTTTTAAAGTAATTATAGATTAAGTGATTACAGGTTCCAAAACCAAAACTAATAAAAGGAATTACAAGGTTCTCATACGGCCTACAAAATAAAACTATCAAAGCTACTAGACTTCGTCCCGACACAAATGAAGACTTCTAACTGCCACGTGATGACTCATCCCAGCTATCCCATACGCGTCATATCACACCTGCTCAATAACTGCTCACCACCCCCGAATGGATCACCACCGTTTTTAAAACATTTAAACGGGGTCAGTACTAATCACACAATTCAATACATATATCAACAATAAGATAAACAGACAAATTGAATCACACACACACACACACACCACCAACTCCCATCGTCTCAATACGACCGTCCACTGGACCAGCCCTGCGATGGGGACCGCACCGTTCCCACCTAAGCCCCGCTCATCGTACGAGCGATAACCCTGTCCCATTAATGTGCACATCCCCTTTCGTGGCGGGTTCCACGAAGGGCGAAACTAGGGCGTGAAGTCACTCCCGCAAGTGACCCCACTCAGCCGAGAACGCATCTCGAGAACCATCAACAACCAATCACAATCTCAATCACAATCTCAATCACAATCACAATCATCATATCAAACAACTAACTACAGCACATCACCAATATCCCATTATGGGACTAATACTGAGTAGGAAATCCTACCCGGAAAGCACAACACGCAGACGGTATCTACAAATTTTTGTATCAAAATGGCTCCTCTACGAATTCTCCTCCTATCATACAAAGACATAAAGACTACACATCACAAACTACACACCAAAACCCCCAATTCCTAAATTAGGGTTTAACCAATCTTAACAAAACATTATAAAAACTATATTAAAAGCTTACCCTCGACGCAAGGAATCCAACGACACGAAAAACGACAAGAACCGACCGTCTGAACTCCGGGAATTGCTAAGAATGCGATTAGGAAGATGAAGTGGCTGCTTTCTCTCTTAAACAGGGTTTTAGGTTTTGTAAAAGTGAATTAAAACAATGACGAATATGTTTAAATACCTTAATCGCGTAATTAACAAAACTCGAGAAAACTCCCCGTAAAACCGGACACTCGATCGAGTACCCAAGGTACTCGATCGAGTACCCCCTTACTCGATCGAGTGCCCCAGCTACTCGATCGAGTACCCAACAGGTCAGAAACTATTTTTAAAACGCAACACACCCTTACTCGACAGAGTAAGGCCTACTCGATAGAGTACCCCAAGACCTATAAATACGGAGTATTACACCTGTACAGCTGAGCAGAGGGCTCGTTTGTGGCTTTGGTGGTTTCTGTCTTCGATTTACCTCGTAGACAAGGGCGAGAGGCTGTCGACGAAGCTTCTTCCCTTCCTTTCTGACCTGAGTTCCCTAGGGCGTTGGGACTGGGTTACTGCTGGCTTTGCGGTCCTCATCCGCTTCATGAGGGCCATGGTTCGTCCGGAGTTGATGGAGAAGGGGACTTCTCCTGGCGCTGTCGGACCTGGACTACTGTTGGAGGTATGAACCTTCATTGAGGCTTGAAATGAATTCCTTTCTTTATCAAATCACGAATGATCGTTATTGATTATCTTGCTTCACAGGCGTGGGTGTACTCCTACTTCCCGAGCCTCGCGCCCAAGAGGACGGAGCCGCTGGAGAAGGCCTATCCCGTGGTGAGGGATTGGGTGATGTGCAGGACGAAGAGCAAGCGTTCTTCTCACGGTGTCTACCGGCGGGATGTGAACGCTCTTCAGCTAGACAGCGTAAGTATCTTGCTTATATTCATTTGCTTCTATATTGCTTTTAAATTGATCATAAGAATGATTCCTTTGTTTATCTTGTCCCAGTGGGTGCCCAGGCCTTGGGCGGAGTACGCTGACATGCCTCCTTTTGTGGCTGAGGTCCTTCGACCTAGGAGCTCGAGCCGGCTGCTGTTGAGGACGTCGATGGGTCCGGTGTGGTACTTGGGCGAGCGCTTGGCTCGTCAGTGCTCTCGGGACGTGTTGACGGATCCCATCGATCCTCCTAGGACGATGTTCAGGGAGCCTTCTGAGGCAGAGAGGGAGGCGAACTTGGCTAGCGCTAGCGGTGACGCCCTCCTTCTTCCTGGTGAGGACTACTCGGCGTTCCTCTACGGGAGGCTGGCGTACTGGCCGGTAGTGGTGAGTATCTTTTACTCTTCCTCTTGATTTGATTTCCTTTTGAGAATTATGATGAAAGATCACCAATTAACGAGAAATATTTGGTTTTGCAGGGGGTTGAGGCGGCGGGCATCGAGCCTCCAGAGTACCCTGAGACCCTCGAGTACACTGACGCGACCGGGAGGACGACGATCTCCGAGCTGCGTGACTTTGACATAGCTATGACGGATGCTGGCTTAGACGATTGGCAGCATCTGATTCGGAGGGTAAATCCTCTAACTTTGCATAACTTTTGTGTAAGAACACATTTGATTGAGTTTATTCAATTATTGAGAACTTCTTTTGAAAATGCAGGTTGCGCCGTCTCGGTTCGTGGCGTTGTGGAGGGTGGCCAACCGGCTGCGAGCTACTGCCGTCGAGGCACTTGTCGGCGGTCGAGACCGTCAGGTATGAACCTTATGCCTGTTTCATTTTTGAATTTTGATTTCCCAACTTTTCTTGAAACGATTGACATGAGCCATTTTGTTGTTTACAGGGGGACCGCGAGCTGGAGCGAGAGTTGACCCAGTCTCGGGAGGAGACAGCTCGCTTGTTGAGAGAGCTTGAGGTTCGGGACGCCGAGATTGCCGCTCTTGCGGCAAGAGTTGCAGAGCGGAGGGCGACCGAGAGTTTTGTGTAGCTTTTTTTGTTTGTTTGTTGGCTGTATTTTGCACAGTTGTACATTTGGACCTTCATTTTGAATATTCTGGACTTTGTTTGGGGCTCGAGCCCCCAGTTTGTTGTACATTTCCCTTTTTTGTGTATATAAGATGGCCTGAGTGCCTTTGTTGCTGGGTTGCATTGCTTGTACCTGCAGGTTAGCTTTGAACAGGTTTGGTGGATGACGTTTACGCCGTCATGCCGCCGAAATTTACATAGAAAATCACGCAAAACGTACATTTATATATACATATGGCCCTTAATTAGTGCAAAACGAGTGACTTAAAAGAATGCAAAAATGAAAAAAAATCTGTCGGAAAAGGACCGGATGGTAGGGAGGGTTACCCCCGAAAAAAAGAAAAAAATAGAAATCTATAAGCTAGAGGTGAGATGATGAAATAAATGAAATGAAATCGAAATGAGATTTATTTCCTAAAATGAATTAATAAAAATGAAAATTATTTCCTAAAATGTAAATGAAAATGTGCAAGTGCGGTAAAATGGCGAAAATGTCGATGTCGCCTCGAAATGCGTGCCCGCGGAATTTAGGAAACCTGAAACATGGTAATCTTCACGTATTTACCAAAATAACAACCCGTAGGAATAGGAAATTATTCGTCATGGAATTAGGAAAGATCCAACGCGGAAAATCACAGAAGTGAAGCTGAGGAAGAGGCGCAGCATGTGCTGCGCCTGTTCCCAAGTTGCTCTATTCTGGCAGATTTTTGGAAACAGAAATTAGTATAAATAGAAACGTCGATGGAGCTTTTATTCACACGATTCTTCCGTCTCTTCTTCGTCTAATTACATAAAATTCTCAAAATAATTTTTTCATCATGAATACTTTGGAGATTCGCTTGAAGGAATGGACCAACGAATTTTCGAACATAGAGAAACATGATATGGGTGCTTATAATTTTGGGTCTTTATAGAGTTTAAAACTCATCAAGGTTGTTAAACTGTTCTTGGATGCTTGCCTTGACTATTGGGACCCGAATTACCATGTTTTTGCGTTCCCTGGAGGTGATATTTGCCCATTTCCTGAAGAAATTGCTGCTATTGGTGGGTGGGATCCCGAACACTTGCCTGCCATTCCTTCTACTTCGCAAGGGTACAAGAGCAAATTTAGAGACTTGCTTGGGTTGACTAGACTTGAGGTGGACCGTCTAGTGACTTCGAAGGGAGTGCGAATGTTGGACTTCATAGATCGATTCATCAACAGGGCCGACCCCACCGTTTCTCATGTTGCTAGGCGGAGGGCATTTGGCTTTTGCTTGTTACATGTGTATGTTTTCCAAGGGCATGTTGATGAAGACTTGAGAGGTGATCCCCGTCTTCTGGGCCTTGTTGAGCAAATGGAGCTGCGCAGGAGCCCAGCTTGTTTATGCTTAGGAGAGATTCTTTTGGGCTTGGATAATAGGAAGGACAACCGTGACCTACCGTATTTGGGAAGTCCCGTCATTCTGCAGGTAAAAGACATTTTTTTCTTTTTCTTTTTCTTTTTTTTTTCGTTTTTTTTTCGTTTTTTTTTTCGATGTCTAATACCTGCTTTTGGTAGGTTTGGCTTATGGAACGGCTCAGATTGATCGAGCCCCCAGTTCATGTTCCTTCCTATCATGCTCGTTCAATTGCGATGAGGACTAGGCTTTACATGGTGGATTTCACCCGAGTCTGCAATTATTGGGAGACCAACCTGAAGAGCGATGATGGTCCCTTGATTAGGTGGATTGTGTCGTGGTGGCACCTCAAATCTGTCATTGGAGTCTCTTTCTTGGATCCTACTCGGTCCGTGCGCATTCCTGGATTGGAGTTTATGGTGTGCATCTTCCTGGAAAGGCTGATGAGACAAGTTGGGCTGAAACAGAAGATCCCGAAGCTGGATACCGTCCCGCATACTACTATGGCGCTTACTACAGAGAGCCGAAGGGAGTGGGCCATTAAATGGGCTCAAAGAAATATGTGGTTCTTGAACTCTTCTGCAAATGCCTTATGGGTGTCGGATTCCTATCTGCGATGGAGAAAGGCTACTACTCCGGAAGAGCGCGAGAGAATAAGGAAGCGCGAGCCCGTTGACTACAAGGTGCGCGGGGTAGAGAAAGAAAAGGAGAAGCATATGGCAGAAGGAGAAGAAGAAGCCGGGCTTCGAGTTATTCATCCTTCGAAGAAACCGAAGACCTCTCCTGTCGTGGAAATGATGATTGGTCAGAATGGAAAGTCTAGGCCTCGAGAAAGACCTTTGGTGATTAGGTCTGAAGTGGCGCAAGAGCGTCCGGCTCGAGGTCGTGACAAGAAATATGACAAGAATGACAAGGGCAAGGGGAAGATGGAGGAATAGCCCGAGTCTTTATTTATTATTTGATTATTATTATTATTATTTATTATTGTAATAAAAAAGGTGGGGTTTTTAGAATCCTAACCTCTTCTATTTTTATTATGTAGCGTACTATTATTATTAGAAAATGAATGAAATAATAAAAAAAGGTTAATGGTTATGAAACCGTTGTGATTTTCTATTTATTATTCTTGTCGAATTCCAAATGCAATGCAAATGTCCTTCTATTTACATTTTAAAATAAATGGGTTGTATCCTGTGAAGGATTGCCTACGTATTCACTTAAAAAAATGAAATCAAACCCTTGCGCATAGTTCGAGTAAATGTAAAAGAATAATTGTTCTAAGCAAGAGCTTGTAATGAACTTAGAAAATAAGCATGAGCTTTTTGCTTACTCTGGAGGTGCAAATTTAGTTTATTTGATGATACGAGGATGATAAATTTGTCAAAATACAAGAGTACAGTGACATTGGCTTATTTCAGCTTGGCCAGGGGCCGTTTATTTAGTGCCACAAGAGCGACACGTGGGGTTACGCGAGGCGCGTTTTTGTCCCTATCCTAGGCATAGTACCGTTTTAGTTGGTCAAGGTTTGTTGGGTTTGAAAACTCATTCCCATCTAGGTCAGTGATTCTAACCGCACCCCCTGGGAGTATGGATTTGACTAGAAATGGTCCGGCCCAATTAGGTTTGAATTTTCCCCGTGGGTCAACAGGTAAATGAGCTCTAACCGATTTGAGCACTAAGTCTCATTCCTTTATGGTTCTGCTCTTAACCCTTTTATTGAAAGCTCGTTTGATACGGGCTTGGTATGTTTGGACATTATGCAAGGCGCGTAGCCTACGTTCATCCAGGAGGATGAGTTCTTCATATTTATCCCTCTTCCAATCGGCTTCCGGGATTTGACTTTCGAGTAAAATACGCAAGGATGGTATCTCTAGCTCGACTGGTTGTACAGCTTCCATGCCGTAGGTCAAATAGAAAGAAGTAGCCCCAGTGGGCGTCCTAACAGATGTACGATACCCCCACAAAGCAAAGGGTATCTTGCTTGGCCAATCTCTATAGTTGTCAATCATTTTCTTGAGAATCGTGACAACATTCTTGTTTGTTGCTTCTACCGCGCCGTTAGTCTGTGGTCTATAGGGCGAAGAGTGGTGATGCATAATCTTGTATTTGGCTAGCAATTGCTCGGTCTCAGCCTGGAAATGTGATCCATTATCACTAATGATCTCATGTGGGCAACCGTATCGACAGATGATGTTGTTTTGTATGAATTTTGCCACATTTTTAGCCGTGAGACTGGTGTAGGAAGCCGCTTCTACCCATTTGGTGAAATAGTCGATTGCCACTAGGATGAAATAGTGACCTCCTGTTCTAGCTGGGGTTATCTTCCCGATTATGTCAATTCCCCACGCAAAAAATGGCCAAGGAGATGTCATCGTATAGAGCAATGAAGGAGGGACATGTTGTACATTCCCGAAGATTTGGCAATTGTGGCAATGTCTTACATATTTGATGCAATCGGATTCCATTGTGGTCCAATAATATCCCAAACGTGTGATTTTCTTTGCCATCATGGGCCCACTCATGTGAGGACCGCATTCTCCGTCGTGGACTTCTTCCATCACCTTTCGTGCCTGTGAATGATCAAGGCAGCGTAGGATTACACCAAGAGGTGTCCTTTTGTATAACTCTCCTTGCATGAGAACATATTGGGAAGCTAGTAGGCGTATAGCACGTTGTCCCCTCTTATCCATATCGGGTGGATAGGTACCATTGAGCTTAAAATTCAGGATTGCTTGGAACCAGGGTTCCTGCGCAATTTCCTCTTCGTCGGTGATTTGATGGACATAAGCCGGCTCTGATCGTCGTTCGATGCACAAAGGCATTTACACCATGTGATCTGTCATATTAATCAAAGATGCAAGTTTCGCAAGAGCGTCTGCAAATTGATTTTCCTCCCGAGGTAGGTGTAGGTATGTCACGTGATCAAAGAATTGGGCAACTTGGTCTATTCTGGCTTGATAAGGTGCTAGGCTTTCGCTTCGAATTTTCCAAGATCCTGTAACTTGGTTGATGATCAAGGATGAATCTCCATGTACCCGGAGGTTTTTAATGCCTAAGCTTACTGCCTCTTGTAGTCCAATGAGACAAGCTTCATATTCTGCAGCATTGTTTGTCACCTCAAAGTCGAGTTTGACAGCAATCGGTTTATGCTCGCCTTCAGGAGAAATGAGCAACACTCCTATTCCAAATCCTCTTAAATTTGATGCTCCGTCAAAGTAAAGGTCCTAGGAATCTACATCAATTTTGAGTATATCCTCGTCTGGAAATGACCAAGTGTCTATTGTTTGTGTGTCATTGATGGGATTTTCTGCGAAGAATTCGGCGACGGCGCTACCTTTTATAACTTTCAGCGGCACGTATTTGAGGTCAAATTCTGAGAGCATCAGAGTCCATCTTGCTAGGCGTCCGTTGCGGACGGGTTTCTCGAAGAGGTATTTGACTGGATCCATTTTGGAGTATATTTTGACGGAGTAACTAAGCATGTAATGGCGTAGCTTCTTCGTTGCCCACAGAAGAGCGAGGCATGTCTTTTCGAGTTGTGAGTATTTACACTCGTATTCTAAGAACTTCTTACTAAGGTAGTAGATAGCTCTTTCTTCATTTCCTACAGTTTGAGCCAGCATGGCACCCATGGCCGTGTCGGTTACTGTGAGATATAAACCAAGAGGTTGATCTCGTTGCGGTGGCATGAGCACTGGTGGTTTAGCCAATATCTCTTTGATTCGGTCGAACGCCTTTTGACAATCATCATCCCACATGGTGTGGTCCGTTTTCTTGAGCTTCTTGAAGATAGGCTCACATATCATGGTGAGTTTCGATATGAATCGACTTATGTACTGCACTTTTCCCAGGAATCCTCTTACTTCTTTTTCTGTTTGAGGTTGTGGCATTTCGATCAGAGCTTTGATCTTGGAGGGGTCTATTTCTATACCTCGTTGGCTAACGATGTATCCCAGGAGTTTGCCAGATGTTACTCCGAATGTGCATTTCTGAGGATTGAGCCTCATATTGTACTTTCGTAGCCTTGTGAAAAATTTGCGAAGGTTTGCAATATGCCCCTCTCTATCCTTGGACTTGACAATCATGTCGTCTACGTATACCTCAACTTCTTTGTGCATCATGTCATGTAAGAGTGTAGTTGCGGTGCGTTGATATGTAGCTCCGGCATTGATCAATCCAAACGGCATGACCGTATAGCAATAGGTTCCCCATTGAGTGACGAAGGCGGTCTTATGCATGTCTTCTATGGCCATCTTGATTTGGTTATAACCCGCATATCCATCCATGAAGGATAGTAACGCGTGGTCTGCAGTATTGTCCACCAATATGTCGATGTGAGGTAGAGGGAAGTCATCCTTAGGGCTTGCTTTGTTTAAGTCCCTAAAGTCAACACAAATACGGATTCTCCCATCCTTTTTGGGTACAGGTACTATGTTGGCTACCCAGTCAGAATACTTGGAAACTTTGATGAACCCGGCTTTGAATTGTTTGTCAACTTCTTCCTTAATCTTGAGAGCCCATTCTGTCCTCATTCGTCGAAGCTTCTGTTTTACAGGTTTTAAACCTGGCTTAATCGGGATCCTATGTTCAGCGATATCCCTATCGATCCCTGGCATGTCTTTGTAGGACCAAGCGAAAACGTCTTTGAATTCATTTAGGAGGTCTATGAAATCGGCCCTTTCGATAGAGCTCAAAGTAGTCCATATCCTAAGTTCTTGGGGTTCTAGTTCGGTTCCTACATTGATGGGTTCGGTGTCCTCTATTACTGGTCCCCCTTACCCTTCCTGTAGTATTTCTTTGGCTACGTAGGGAGGTATTTCGATCGAGTCTGGGTCTTGGTCAACCTCAGTATCATCGTAAACAGAATTACACTCAAGATAACACAAAGAGTAAGCAGAACCTGATTTATTCATATTAAAATTTGAGTGAAGTTGAAACAAAGAAGCCAACTAATCCATGGTCAGTGGCGACAAAGGGACAGTGGTTGGGACATTTCCTGAACTACTGTGACTACTAGAGGCTAAGCTAGGAGAAACAAAGGGAGTGGGGATGACGACAGGAGGAGACTCTCTAATGACTTCTCTAGACTCTGACTCTGACTCCGACTCCGACTCGAACTCATCGCCTTCTGGTTCTCCTTTAAACATCTCTCCTTCTCCAGTGGTGAGCTTGAAGAGTCTTCCTTGATTGTTGGTCCACTTGATTGATTTTCTCCATCCTTTATGCTGACTCGCGTTGGTTTCTGTGATTAACGCGGTGGGGTTGAAGCGATCGTCTTGAAGTATCATGGTAATGATCTCATCCTGCGCGGCCCTAACAAATCGATCTTCTCCGAACAATAGGCTAACAGCTTGTTCGTCTAAGCAAGGTGCTTGACGGGTTTTGACGGTAGGAAACGTTTCTGGAGGGATGAAGTAGCAATCGTGAAAGATCTCGATTCCGGCTAGCTTCCTCCCGAGATAATGCCAAGGTTCGGGAAATCCGTGAAAGAGTTCTAGGCTTCCTTCTTGAACAATGTACCCATTTAAAGTAGGGAGATAGGGTCGCATTTGGACTCCTACGTGCTTGCGGTTTTGGACTTGAGCAAGCATTTCGAGAACCTCTTCTTTAGTGGGTTTGTACCCTAGTCCAAGTGGTATCCTCTTTGAGTTGCCTTCCTTATATGGTGCGAAGGTATTTCTTTGGGTGGGGTTTAAAGGCATTCCAGGGAAGTATCCCTGGGTTTTGAGTATGTGGTTGACCACCAAGTTGGAGTAGGGATCATAGTATAAGGGTGCCAACTCGCTTTGGAAGCCCCCAAGTTCATATACGGGATCTGCAAGGACTTGATTGTTCGACTGTTTTTCGATTATTGCCTTGATGGGTGACGAAGTGATCGTCACTACTTTGCCATTTAGCGGGATTTTGATCTTTTGATGAAGAGTGGATGTTACTGCTTTGGAAGCGTGAATCCAAGGCCTTCCCAGAAGTATGTTGAAGGAAGCTTCGATGTCCACTATTTGGAAGTTAACCTTTCGCTCAATTGGCCCTGTGGCTATGGTTAGGTTAACAAGTCCTACCACCTTTCGTCGTGTACCATCATATGCACGCACACCTTGATTGGTAGGGGTCCAATCCCACTCTTTCATGCCTAGCTTGTATGCCGTTTTGAGGGCTATGACGTTGACCGCGGAGCCATCATCTACCAAGGTCATTGGCACGTTCTTCTTTAGACAAATTACAATGATGTAAAGAGCTAAATTGTGACTTGCGCCAAAAGGCGGTAGATCTTCGTCTGAGAAAGTAATAGGATTACTTAGCTTCGGTGATTCTTGGAAGACCAAGTTGACTACATCTTCAGGTGTCGAGTTATGTGCTACATTTAGTTTGGCCAAAGCTTGCAGTAAAGCTTGGCGATGTGGGGACGAACTTGCTACTAATTGCCAGACTGAAAGATCAGCCTTTGTCTTCTGTAATTGCTTGAGCAAATGATCAGTGGAGTCATCTTCGTTATCATTTGGTGTGACAACGTTGGTTGGACCATTTTGAGTAGTGCTTTGATATGGGCGACCTGAACGAGTTAAGTGGTCCACATCTTGGTCTTCGCCATTTTGGACTATTTCTTTGACTAGGGAGTTTTCAATGAGATACTCGTCCTCGTCATCGTCGGCCCAAACTCCATTAATTGTAGCTAGTCTTCTCATTCTCATGATTTCATTTTCTAGTCGTATGATTTGGTCGACTAATTTATCAACCATGGTGACTACCTCTTGCATAGTAGCGTCTTGAGAGAAGATTAGTGGCACATGTTCTTTGGGTGTTGCGTTGGGATCGCGTAGAGTTATCACCACATTTTCCAATTCCCACACTTGCCTATCTACACTCCTTGCCCATGTGATGAAGTCGGAAATGATAGGGGAGATAGTAGAGTAGAAGCCTTCATTCTCGATGGCATGGATATCATTTTCGATTGGAGAAATGAAGTGTGAGCAATCTAAGGTAGATTCGTCACTTGTAATCACTAGAACTCCAAGAGGATTCTGAGTGTTGTTGGGTTTACCTCCCGGCGGTATTGGCAATCGACCATCTTCGATCATGTCTTGAAGCACATTTTTCAACTTGTAGCATTTTTCTGTGTCGTGCCCCTTGCCCCTATGGTATTCACAGTACGAGTTCTCGTCCCAGAATTTGGATTTCTTTTCGGGTTCGGGAGTAGGCCCAATGGGTTGGAGTTTACCTTGCTTCATTAACCTTTTTAGGGCGTTGGAGTAAGTGTCCCCAAGATTTGTGAATTTCCTTGGTGGGGTACTTCTCTTGGATGGCTCGAGAAGGTTAACTTCATCGGTCTTGCTAGTGGAGCCGTATGAACGACTTGTTGAACCTTGATATCCTCGACCTACCATTTTGGACAAGAGTCCTTTACAGATGTCATCTTCAATCCTTGTCCCTAATACGGTTAAGTCCTTGAAAGTTTTGATATTTTGGTATCTCAAATGATTGGCATAGATGGGTTTGAGATTGTCCACAAACTTCTCCACAAGTGTAGCCTCATCCGGGTGTTCAACTAGTTGGGTACTAGTCTTCCTCCACCTATTTAGGAAGTCGGTGAATCCTTCTTTGTCATTTTGGGTAAGAACCTCTAGGGTGCGCATGTTAACTTGGATCTCGGCATTATCCGCATATTGTTTAGAAAACTCGATTGCGGCATCTTTCCAAGTAGCGACCTTCTTATGATCTAAGGAGTAGAACCATTGCTTCAGGATGGTGTCAAGAGATGAAGGAAACATCCTTAAGAACATCTCGGGTTTGATGCCTTTGATAGACATATAATCCTTGAAGGCACGGATGTGGTTCAAAGGGTTCTCGTGCCCCTTGAATTTAGGGATATCCGTCATATTGAAGTTGGTTGGCAATTTGGAATTGACGGCCTCATACTTGCGATTGTTCTCCCTATAAATGTCGTCTCCCTTAAGGTACATTAATTGCTCCTCTAAGTATTGGAGTCTTTTCTCAGCTACAGTCATCCCCGTGAGAGGATTTTCATCCTTGGATTCATTCTCGGAGTCACCTATTACTTCACTTTCCTGAGGGGGCAATCTCCCCTCTACGGCATAGATCCGGCCCTCGATGGTCTCAAGGCGGTCATAGACTTGGTCTTGGGTAACTTGCATTTGGGCTAGCGCGGATAGGATTCGATCATTACCATCTTAAAGTTGGTGGAGGTTTGTTTCACTGGATCCAGGCATCTTAAAAACTGGATAAGAGATCGAGGACGAATCAAAACGCGATCGACCATTCTAACACACGTGCTAAAAGAAGAAATGTTTTGACTCGTGAAGTGGGTGTGTGCCACTTGTGTTGAGTGAGCTAGAAAGACAAGGTTTTTGAAAATGTGTGTCCTAGTCAACTATAGTGTAGTTGTAGGAGTGGACTCAAAGTGAGGTTTTGAAATGGGCTCGTGACCCGAATTTTGACAAGACAAATGGACAGAGTTTTGACTGGGTTTTGCGCTAATCAATGGCCTATTTTTCGAAATTTTTGTTTAAAAAAGAAGGGTTTTGATTTTTGCAAAATCGTCATGGTTTCGTTTAGAAATGGTGATCACGTAAGGTACAAACATCTATACAAGCATTATAACGGGATGCTGAGTGCATTTAAAAGGGTTTTGGTTTAAAGGGTGGGTTGCCATACCGAACCATCAAACCCGAAATCTGTGGAGAGGCTCGTACCAAACAAGAGTAAGGCCAATTCCTAGTCCATTTCCTCAAGTAGTGAAGGCCCTTGATACAAACAAGAGTAAGCATCATGGTATGGATGACGTCAATCGCTATCCATCCTTAGGCCCAAATAAGAATTAGGACCGTTTAGACGGGACGATTGGTCGAATGGGTTGGGTTGGGCCTAGGAAGGCCGAATAAAACGATCTAGGAAGACCGAGTTATAAAAACCGACAATTGTCTTGTACAAACTATTCCCTAACCTTGTTCAAGTTTCACCCTTGCTACACGTAAGTGTATTATCCCCAGCGGAGTCGCCAAACTGTGGACAGCGGGGGTGCCCACGGGGGCGCTTGGGAGGAAGGAAGAACAAGCGTTTGCATTTTTGTTGGAGTCGCCACCAATTTTTATGGGAAATTGGAACCGTTCGAATACCTCGTGTCATGTCAAGACACAAAGTAGTGACATGAACACTAAGCAATCGTTACCCTTAGCATTCTATGTCTAGAATGACTCTTGATGCGTGTCTTTTATATAAGGTTTTCACCTCGTTTTTACACGCATTTCTGTGCTTTTTATGTAGCATCTGGCTACAAATACCCCCGAATGTTCTACTTTGGTCCGTTTATTGTAAATTGCAGGAATCGACCGAAGAGGAGCTAAATCGAGCCTTAATTGTCCCAATTGTATGCATTCATGGAAAATAAGGAGCTGGAGCTTGGAAATCTAACGCTTGGAAGACGCGTGAGCTGAGTTTGGGAAGCAATTCAAGTCCTAACGTACCTATGTAGCTCGATCGAGTGGTTTACTGCTCGATCGAATGCCTTATTTACTCAAGACTGATCGATCGAGCAGTTTGAGTGGTCGATCGAGGAGTTTATGCAAGTGGTGCTCGATCGAGTGGGTCATTACTACTCGATCGAGTTGTTTTGTGATAATTTGCTCGATCGAGTGGATTACTTCTAGTCGATCGAGCGGTTTCATGTGCTACTGTTAATTTCCGCCTAATTATTCATGGGCTTTTATAATTAGTCCATAGATTAGGTTTTAGAGGGGATTTTGAGTATAAGACTGAGGGAGAACACTACGTTACGATTTCTCTCTTCACTTCGTTTATTTTTGGGGATCACACTCTGTCACTATTCTTGGATTTTGCTCTTCCTCTACACTTTGTTACTCAGATTCGGTATCATCAATCTAGTTTATTTCTCAATTTTATTTACTGCTTTGAATCCTTCTTCTCTTGTTGCTATAATTGCTTAATTGAATTCTTATTAGTTCATCGTCATGTTCAGTCTTAATTATCTGGTTATTGTAATTGTTAATCCGACGATTATGAGTAGCTAATTTCCCTATGCTAAGACTATAGGGGATCCATAATATGAAGGGAGAGTAATCGATTTACTAGGTTAATGCTGGTGCCGTCTTTGTTGTTTAAATGCTACAATTAATTGTAATTGCCTAATTGAGTCGACGCAGTTAGACCCTTATTCTTAGTGAACCTTGACCTGGACCGAAAGGTTGGAAGAGGCAGACTAGTGGCGAACAATAGAGTATTGCAGCGAGGGCGAAAGTTAAACTGTTTACACTTTAGGGTGAATTAAGGACCGAAAGGTGACGTTCGCTACCCCTTAGACCGTACTGCATTGACCTGGGACCTAGATTACTCGACCAGATGATTGTGGTGAACCGTTTGTCTTAGCTGTTCTCCTTTATCTGTTAAACTCCTTCCTTTTATTTCTCTTCTCCTTGTTCTTTTTAGTTTAGAAATCACATTTTATAAACCCCCAATTTGGTTACTTGACGAACTTAGATTTAGCCGACAAATTCCTACCTCTCTGTGGATTCGACCCGACTTCCCTAGCTATTTTAGTTGGAGCCAGTTGGTTATTTTTGACAGGTACGCGACAGCCGTGTCAAATTTTGGCGCCGTTGCCGGGGAGGTGGCGCAAACTTGTTGCTTTAATTAAGTTTGTCTCTCGTCTCAGGGAATTTATTCCTTGAGGCCGATCTCATTTCTGCAAAGCTTTGATTGGTTTTGCAGGTTAGTTGTTGCTTTGAAAGTTTAATTGCCAAAATGCCTACGATTACAGAGCATATAGAGCCATGTGGTAAATGTGGCGAGGAAGGGCACGACCTTTATGAATGTATGGCAAGTGTAGAGCGCGCCCTTGCTTATAAGAAGTACAAGCAAGGGGTCCCTTTCTCTCAGCTATATGAAGAGATAAAGAGCGTCTCTCCCCCTCCACGCCGCTCCTCTACCGATTCCTCCTCTCGCAAACGAAGAAATTGCCGAGTTAAAATCCATCATGTTGAGTATGTCAAAGATGTCACAAAAGAATCAAAACAGATTATATCGGAATTGAAAGAACCAAATCGCGATTGACACTTCGCGACAGACCAAGCCAAGCTTCTTCCGTTTGTGATTCGGTCGGTCAGGTGAATTTTCAAAATGACCTCATTCATGAAGAAGACGAGGTTTTGATAGCTGATGATAACTCGGATGATGATTTAGACGAGTTTTTGAAGGAAATACTTGCTGCATGTGCTGTAACCACTCGATCGAGTGACTCTTCTACTCGATCGAGCGGTTTTAATCATCCAGTCACTCGATCGAGTGACTCTGGCGGTCGATCGAGAAGTGCAGAATTCCAAGTTGGTCGATCGAGTGGTAATCTTACTCGATCGAGCAACCATGCTGAAGAAACCACTCGATCGAGTGTTGAACATGGTCGATCGAGCGATAAAAGTACTCGATCCAGTACTTTAAGTGGCGGAAATCCTAATTCATTATCTAATACCGCCACCAGGTCATCTTCCCCTGTTGTGGAGACGTCACGCATTGGTAAGGGTAAAGAAGAGGTTGCGGGACCGCTCGTCGCTACCAGGATACCCTTCCCAAGTCGTCTGAAGGACGCAAGGATCGAGCAACAGTACGGTAAGTTCGTGGACATCGTGAAGAACCTCCAGTAATCGTCCCTTTTCCGAACTTGTTACTCAGGTACCCACTTACGCTAAGTTTATGAAGGATATCGTGACGCGTAAGAGAAATTTGAGTGAATTTGAGACGATTTCATTTATGGAAGAGTCTAGTAATTTACTGTTGAATAAGGCCCCTCCAAAAATGAAAGACCCGGGCAGCTTTTCTATCACTTGTGTCATAGGCAATATGGTTATTGATAAGGCCCTTTGCGATTTAGGTGCCAGTGTTAGTGTCATGCCCCTTCCTGTCTGCAAGAAACTGAAGATGATTCATTTCAAAGTGACTAACATTACCCTACAGATGGCTGATAGATCTGTTAGGAGACCCTTAGGTGTCTTAGAGGACGTGCCTGTGAAAATAGGCAAGCTCTACATCCCAGTAGATTTCATTGTTATGGATATAGCTGAGGACACCCGGACCCAAATTATTTTAGGAAGACCATTCCTTTGTACAAAATGGGTCATTATTATTGATGTCGACAAGGGCGTCGACTCTTGTAGTAGGGGATGACGCTATCACATTCGATTTGCCCAATGATTTAGCCCACCCGATGATAGAGGACACTTGCTATTCGGTCGATATCATTGACGAGTCTATTTACGACTTCTGGTCGGGTTCTTTTATGAGGGACCCACTGGAAGCTCTCATGCTTTTTGATGAGTGTGCGAGATAGCCCGATTTACGATGACGCTGCGTTGGATTTGCTCCTTGATGATTTGGATGAGCATGAGGAGAGCGGTGGAACAAATGATTAGCACTCTTTGCTCCATTGAGGTAAAGGTACCAGAACGTAAGCCTCTCCCTTCTCATCTTAAATATGCTTTCCTAGACGATACGAGCAATATCCGGTCATTGTCGTGCTAAGCTCGATGATGAGCAAACACCTCTTTGTTAGTCGTACTTAAGAAAAACAGAAGGCAATGGGCTATTCAACGGACGATATCACGGGGATTAGTCCCGCTATTTGTATGCACATGATAGAGCTGGAGGAGGATCACAAACCTTGCGAGACAGGTCGGCGCCGGTGAACCGTAAGATGCAAGATGTCGTGACAAATGAGGTAATGAAGCTGCTGGATGCGGTATTATTTATTCTCGTCGGTAATTTTAGATGGGTGAGTCCGAGATGTGGTCCCGAAGAAAGGAGGGACAACCGTAGTTAAGAATGAGAAGAATGAATTAATACCTACTCGAGTGGTAATCGGGTCAAGGATGTGCATGACTACAGATAAATTGAATGCCGCCACTAAGAAAGATCACTTTCCCCTTCCTTTTATTGATCAAATGGTAGAAAGGTTAGCTTCTCATAAATTTTTCTGCTATTTAGATGGGTATTCGTGGTTCTTTCGCATCCCTATCCACCTGCACGATCGGGCTAAGACTACATTTACCCGTCCTAAGGGCGTTTTTGCGTCTGCAATGCCTTTTGGTTTGTGCAATGCCCCCGCCACCTTCCAAAGGTGTATGATGGGGATATTTTCAGAGTATATTGAGTCTATCATGGAAGTTTTTATGGACGATTTTAGTGTATATGGAAGTGATTTTTCTAACTGTCTGTCTAATCTTGAGAAAGTGTTGCAGCCGTATTTGTATTGAGGTTAATCTTGTCTTTGAATCGGGAGAAGTGCCACTTTATGGTCAACGAGGGAGTTGTCTTAGGGCACTTAGTTTCTGATAGGGAATAGAAGTTGATAAAGCAAAGGTGGAAGTGATTCAAAGAATTACCACCTCCTGTTAATGTTAAGGGGGTGAGGAGCTTCCTTGGTCACGCCGGCTTTTATCGCCGGTTTATCAAGGATTTCTCCAAAATTGCTAAACCACTTACACATTCTTTCGCTTAAGGATGCCCCTTTGTGTTTACTGATGCTTGTCTTTCTCGCTTTTAACAGGTTAAAGCGAGGCTTTGGTCTCTCGCACCGATCATATAGCCTCCCAACCGGGACTTGCTTTTTGAGGTCATGTGTGATGCGAGTGACTATGCACTAGGAGCGGTGCTTGGCCGGAGGAAAGACAAAGCCCCGAATGCTATTTACTATGCGAGCCGCACTGGATGAGGCTCAAAGTACACTACCACGAGAAGGAGTCGTTAGCCGTAGTTTATGCCTTAGAGAAGTTTCGTACTTATTTAGTTGGGTCAGAAGTCACTGTTTTTACTGACCATGCAGCTTTAAGGCATCTCCTTGCTAAGAAGGAGGCCAAACCACTCTTCGAGATGGATACTCCTCCTTCAGGAGTTTGATTTGCAGATTAAGGATAAGAAAGGAGCTGAGAACGTTGTAGCTGAGAACGTTGTAGCTGATCACTTGTCGCGACTGATGCGACAAGAAGGGGAAGATTCTCTACCCATTGATGATTCTTTTCCTGACGACACTTTGATTGCTGTTATATCGTCTATTGTTAACCAAGAACCTTGGTATGCAGATATAGCTAACTTCGTTGTCGCTGGCAAGTCCGTCGCCTCGACCTTTCTCATCGCCAGGTAAGAAGCGTTTTAGATAACGCTAAGCAAGATTTCCGGGATGATCCTTACTTGTTTAAGGAATGTGCAGACGGTCTCTACAGACGGTGTATTCCGCAGTGGGAGACCAAAATAGTCCTAGAAGGCTGTCACTCCTCTTCATATGGAGGTCACCACGGTCCATCGCGCACCGTGGCTAAGGTACTTCAGTCTGGTTTTTACTGGCCTTCCTTGTTTGCTGACGCTAAGTCTTTTATTTCAGCTTGTGATGCTTGCCAACGATCAGGGAACATTTCAAAGAGACATGAGATGCCACAAAACGGCATCCTAGAGGTTGAGGTTTTCGATGTTTGGGGCATCGATTTCCAAGGACCATTCCCATCCAGTAAAGGTAACAGGTACATCTTAGTAGCTGTAGACTATGTGTCAAAATGGGTTGAGGCAATCGCTTCACCCCATTGTGATGCTAAGACCGTGATAAAGATGTTCAAAAAGATCATATTCCCCCGTTTTGGTGTCCCTAGGGTCGTCATTAGCGATGGGGGGATGCATTTTAAAGAAAAGAAACTCACTTCCATACTGTCTAGAGTTGGTGTCCAACACCGGCGTGGTTTGGGGTATCATCCCCAAACTAGTGGTCAGGTAAAGGTCTCTAATCGCGAGTTGAAAGAGATCTTGTCTAAGGTAGTTTCTAAATCACGGAAGGACTGGAGTCTTAAGCTAGATGACACATTATGGGCCTATAGAACTGCCTTTAAGACACCAATTGGTGCATCACCTTATAGGTTAGTTTATGGGAAATCGTGTCACTTACCTGTTGAGTTGGAATGTAAGGCCTGGTGGGCAATTTGTGAGCTTAATTATGATCCTAAGCTGTGTGGTCAGAATCGTCTTTTGCAGCTAGATGAATTAGAGGAGTTTAGGCTCAATGCCTATGACAGCTCGCGCATTTACAAGGAAAAGACGAAGAGATGGCATGACAAGAGAATCTTACCTCGGGAGTTCCATGTGGGGCAAAAGGTGCTGCTGTTTAATGCCTGGCTGAGACTATTTTCTGGCAAGCTGAAGTCCAGATGGAGTGGTCCTTATACGGTGACAGCTGTTACAAATTTGGATCTGTGGAGCTTGAAGATTCCGAGGGGCGTAGATTCAAGGTGAATGGACAATATGTGAAGCATTACCACGAGGCGACTGAAGCAGGCAATCGCGTTGAAGTCTTGCGCTTCGACGAGCTCGACGCACCAGTTAATTGATGCCAGAAAGGTCGTGCGGGACCTCTTAAACCGGCGCTCTCGGGAGGCAAATGCCAGATCGTTTTATTATGCTTTTGTCGAACCTTTTATTTTCCCTTGGCTTTACATTGAACTTTAGACACCGCTTTATGAACTTCCTACGTTGTTCTCTTGCTTTTTATCGTCTTTTGCAGTCCAAGATACTCGATCGAATGATTTTGTGTTCGATCGAGCACTTTCTGACGCAGCTGTTACTCGATCGAGTAATATGCTCCTCGATCGACTAGATTCAAACCCGTTCTTACTCGATCGAGTGGTTCTTCACTCGATCGAGCTCTTCTAATGCACTGGTTCACTCGATCGAGCTGTTCCAAGTGCTCGATCGAATGGTTTCGACCTCCAGCTGTTGTTTTACGTCTATGGAGCCACTGCTTGATTTCCTTTGACCTCCCATGTTCATGGTCGGTTTGGGGAGGTCCCTCCTTACGACGTTTTGTAAGTTTTCCGACTCCACTTTTCCTTTTCCTTTCAGTTTGCATTTCTTTCCCTGTTTTTAGTACAATGAGGGCATTGTACGGTTTGATTTGGGGAGATTTGCATCCATATCTGTGTCTGCATGTTTTCTTGCATTTATGCTTCCATATTTATTATTTCCGCATGCATTGTTGTTTGTTTCATAAAATTCAAAAATTTTCAAAAATTTCATGTTTAATTTGAGTCGGAACGTTTGAACATTGACGCTACTTTGAACCCTTACTTGAGCCCTGCATACTCTTGACATTTAGTCGGCGTGATTATGTGCATAATCTACGAGTTTTTGTTTCTTCTTTACCTGAACGAATAGACTTGACTCATTATGTCGGCAAGCTACATTACATTCCGAGGTTAGAGCTTTATAAACTGGTGACATTCATGACCGGTTTCATTTAGGATGTGAGTAGTACTCTCTCTAAGACATGTAACATCAATTTGCATACGCATGAGTCTAGTCTTCTTAATACCTGTATGCATTCGGTCTGTGGATGGTGACACGTGTTAGGAGAGGCAGTCCCCTTTATTTCATTCTACCCATGAGCCTCACATAGCCAAATTGCCCTTTTTGTCCCATCAACTACTTTCTATAATACTTCCTACCCTAGCTGAGCTAGTAACGAGTAGTTCTTGGAATGTTTATTGCAATATGGTTATATTATCTGATTTCCGAAGATGGTGGAACAATTGAAGGGAAAGAAAGAAAAAAGGAAAATGTCGAATTGGTGAAAAAAAAAAGAAATGAAAAAAAAAAGAAAAAAAAAAAAGAGAACGAAAAATGCGAAAAAGAAAAGAAAAAAAAAAAGACAGAAAAATTACATATGAAAAAGAATGAGAATTGTATGATGATTCACACTCCCATGCCTTATCTGTATTTTATGGGGAGTCGACGACCTTTGGTGTTTATGAGCTTAGTGCATAATTTTGCACCGTTTCATTTTGCTGCCATGAGTACGAAGTTGAGATGCAGTTTATGTTTGGATCCGTTGTTGCTAGCCTGGCTATTAACCCCACATATCCAGATTCATTTCAGCCCCTTCTTACCCATTACCTCACGTACCCAAATGTAAGTCCTCAGCACGTGTCTTGGTCATTAGTATGGTTGGAATGCATATGTACGGTTGTAGAGACTTTATTCATGTTAACTGCATGCATGTTCTTATAAGTCGAGTTAGGTGAGTGTCTTACTTCTTCCTATCTTTCACATATATACTCACCTTGTGCCTGATTATGAGTGACGAGCGACCCGTGAGAGTCCGATATCTTTTGAGTCTTGCAAGGTCGACGGTTCAGTAAGTTGAAACATTGATTTAACTCGTTTGTACCTTTCACTGCTACTTTGTCATGTTATCGCATTAAACTGGTTCTGGTGGATGATTTGTAGCCGATGCGTTGGTCCCGTTCCATTGTTCATCCTTAGTTGCATTCATATTTGCTTGGGGACAAGCAAAGGTTTGGTTTGGGGAGATTTGATGCGTGTCTTTTATATAAGGTTTTCACCTCGTTTTTACACGCATTTCTGTGCTTTTTATGTAGCATCTGGCTACAAATACCCCCGAATGTTCTACTTTGGTCCGTTTATTGTAAATTGCAGGAATCGACCGAAGAGGAGTTAAATCGAGCCTTAATTGTCCCAATTGTATGCATTCATGGAAAATAAGGAGCTGGAGCTTGGAAATCTAACGCTTGGGCGAAAGTTAAACTGTTTACACTTTAGGGTGAATTAAGGACCGAAAGGTGACGTTCGCTACCCCTTAGACCGTACTGCATTGACCTGGGACCTAGATTACTCGACCAGATGATTGTGGTGAACCGTTTGTCTTAGCTGTTCTCCTTTATCTATTAAACTCCTTCCTTTTATTTCTCTTCTCCTTGTTCTTTTTAGTTTAGAAATCACATTTTATAAACCCCCAATTTGGTTACTTGACGAACTTAGATTTAGCCGACAAATTCCTACCTCTCTGTGGATTCGACCCGACTTCCCTAGCTATTTTAGTTGGAGCCAGTTGGTTATTTTTGACAGGTACGCGACAGCCGTGTCAACTCTCGCGGATGCCAATGAACACGGGTGCTCACGGAGATCTGGAGTAAGGGGTGAGGGTACGTATTAGGAAGCTCTTTTGATCGAACACCTAATCCCGCCCGCCTCGATAGCGGCCTCTACTAATGATTAGGGAAGTTATTCGTACTTGATATATCGTCGGCTATATGCATGCAATGCAACATCCAAGTTTTAATCCTAGCATGTGAGAATTAGACTAAGTCGGTTGACAACTAGTTAGCAAACAATTGAGTCGAAGTAGGGTTTAAGATTCAATTACATGTGAAAACATACAAATGATACAAGAAATATGATAAATACAACAAAATTACAATAATTACAATGGATTAGGCGATTTATGTCGAAAATACCTTTAAAACGGATAATTTGAGAAAACGAATAAAGGAATAAATTAACGATCAAATCAGAAGGTGATAATATGAATAATAGTTGATTAAACGTAAGCTAATTTAAACTAGGTCAAGACAAAAACGGAGTTCAGGGACAGAATTCAACCCGGAACAGGCGCAGCAGAGCTGCGTCCTTTGGAATAGGCGCAGCAGTTGCTGCGTCTGTTCCTGACCTGAATTCTGGCTGTGAAGCCGGAATTGCGCGTTGTTAATAACAATTGGTAAATTTAATGATTGATTAAATTTATTTACTCGGATGAAAGTGATTAATAGGTTAATTACATGTGATTAACGGGTCATAAAGTAGTAAAACATGGATGAGACAGATGCAAGACGGATTATCACATGAAAGAATGATTGATTAGTGACATAGGTGAATGAAATAGGTTAAACATGATGAATTAATGACAAATTAATGACGAATATGACAATAAACAGATGAAAATATATCAAAGGATCGAATTACAGAAACTCAATATGAACGAATTGAATTTCTACAACCCGGATTGAATTCAATGACGAAAACCCGCAAATATGAGATTACTTGGGATTCAAGCCGAATTTAATGATGAATTAAACATGTTAAAGGTGAACAATAATATACATGTGAAATATTAGACTATTATGACGAAGAATTAAAGAACAAACAAATAAAAAAGAAAGAACGAACGAATTTACAGAGGACGAAGGAAGAAGAAAGGAAGCAGGAACTGCGGCAGCCTCACGAAGAGGCGCAGCAGGTGCTGCGCTCCTTCGAAGAGGCGCCGCAGTTGCTGCGTCCTTTCTCGAGGGTTATCTTCTGGAAATCCGTAAAAAGAAGGTTTTGAACATGGTTTTAGAAATCGGTTTTAATGATATTTTCGACATAAATCTTACATTGATGATTACAAAAAGTAAATACAATAAATAAACAAGGATTATACACCCTCAGACTTACATGTTGACGAAACGAGAAGGACTAAGATATCGATTAGTGATGCTCGACGCGAATGCAAAGAAAGTGCCCTCGTAAGAGGAAAACGATTAATTAATTAAGTTTGATTGATTGTGGAGTTGGTCAAATTGGTCGGTCATGCAAACGAGGCTGGTACTCAGAAGGATCCGAGCTTACGTGGTCGAATGTTCAAGCACGTAGACGCCAAAAAGTAAGAACGTGGTCTAGAATGCAAAGGGAGAAGAGAAGGGCGGACACTCGCGTGAGAAATATGAGGAGCGAAGGCTCCTATTTATACTAATCACGTGGAGGAATTAGGGTTTTCGGAGAGATTTTGGAAGTAAATCTCGAAAAGATATGAAAAGATACGAAAAATACGCAGAAAAGGACATGGGAAGAGGCGCAGCAGACACTGCGTCTCTTGGAAGAGGCGCAAGACTGCCGCGTCTGTTTCCCAGTGTGGTTTCCTCCTGCGGAAGAAAGATTTCCGTGTTTAGTTTATGGAATAACGGATTAATCTTATTTTCCTTAATATTTTGTGTGAATATTACGGGAAATTCTTTACCAAAGATTAAAAGATTGTGAAATATGGAATAGAAATATCCGGAATATTCCAGAACATTTTGACTCGGGATTTTAGCGGTTATCAGAAAAAGAAGACGGTTTTAGGCCCGGACTCCAAATGTACTCTAATTACTGTCAAAACGATTGTATCGGCGCGTAGATGATAATTAAGAGGTAGACATCAGTGTTTGAGCAATCACTTTACGATAAACTTACGAACTGTCACAAATCGTTCCGCGTACCAAACATGCGGCCCAATCATCACCGGGTGGTTTGCGGGAGGTGCAGAAATGAGGTATCTACACCTCTACCCGTTGTCAATGATTTTTTAGACATATTTCATTTTGGCGCAAATTTGGTGAAAATATATTACAACGGGTATATTTTAACCGTTGTAATAAAGTTATGACAACGGTTGACTTTTATTAACCCGTTGTTATTAACATATAACAACGGTTTTGTTTTGAGGACCCATTGTCAATAGTTTTTTTTAATAAAAAACTAATTTACAAACACATACAGCATACCACACAAACACACACAACATCACTTCAACCGTTGGTATCCTGAGTTTATTATTCTCTCTCCCCGCTTTCTACATTTTCGCTTTTCGCCGCCGCCCGCCTAAACCGACGCCCAGATTCCGTTGCCTTCCCTTATCATCCTGCTCGTTCTCTTTATCATCATCATCATCATCATCAGGTATGTATGTTCACTTTAATTTTATGTTTCGTCATTAGGGTTTTAAGACTATCATCTTTTTTGTTTTTTATGCATCTGTTTGTTTTTCGTCTTCTTTGTTATCTTTATCATCCCGCATCATCTACTTCATTCCTCTTATTAGGGTTTAGGATTTTAGAAGCTCAAACCGTTGTTTTAAATTTTCATTCTTAGGGTTTTAGATAATACTCTGCATGACGTTTTTAAGTTGTTCATTTACTATTTCATTCATGGGTTTTAGGATTATCATGGGTGAAAAATGGAAAAGAAGTCAAAAGAATAATAAGCGTGGGGATGATAATAAGCCTGGTGAGAGGGGAGCTACGAAGTGCCCTGCAGCCCTTGCAGCTATAGCCGCTAAAGAGCCGCTTAAAATAACATGGAGCTCGAAGGGTTTCCCTACTGGTCCAAATGCGGGTTTTTTATCCAGTTGGATTGGATGTTGCACAAGACAGTTTGTGCCTATCCATTTAGATGATGTTAGAAATTTGAATCCAAAATTGGCGGAGTTATACTTGGCTCGTATAAAGGAAGCCTTTGATATTGCTGATGAATGCCATGATAAGTATTTAATGCAGAAGGCAGGGGGTGTCCTAAGGTAGTGGAAGTGTGGCGTTGCTAGGGATTGGTTGAATGTGGACAAAGCAACGGGGGAGATGCGTAAGAGCCCACCGGCAAACAAGTGTCCCACCATCAGTCAGGAACAATGGGATCTTTTCAGAGCGATGAGAACTAGTGAGAAGTTTCAGGTTAAATATCCTCGCCTTTTAACGATTTACCTATCATTTTTTTAATTAATGAGTTATTTATATAATCTTTTTATTATCTCATCTACTTGCACTTTTATATAATTTGAAGGCATTAGCGTAAAGAAATCGTGCTAACATTTCATGCAAGAAGGGGAAATGGTATGGTTCTCGAGGCGGTTACAGATTGATAGAAGACAACCTCGTAAGTAGCATGCATTCCCCTGTGAGATTTGATTTTTTTAATCACACTTGGACTTGATACACATTTACATGTATAATTGTTACCATGTTAATGTGTAGGTGGCAAAGGGAGTGACCGACTTGGATCGGCATATAACTTATAAAGAAGGGCACACGCCTAAAGGATCCCGGTCGCGTGACAAATATGATGAGGAAGTGTTGGCCAACATAGTAAGCATTATTTTATGAAGACGAGTTCATTACTAACTTTATTATTTTAGTCACAAATATAATTTGAAGTTTATTTAATATATTATAGGACAAGGTATTGAAAGAGGTAGTTAAAGGGAAATTCACTCCCAATGGTCGTGATGACGTTCTTGCTAGAGCGATCGGCCGACCCGAACATCTAGGTCGATTGAGGGGCGTCCCGTTACAGGTTGGAGTAACGAAATATTATGGGACAACTGCCCCGAAAAAGAAGAAAAGGAAGGCTAAGGTTGAGAAGGCTGACACGGTATCATTTATTCTATTATTTTCATTTAAGTTCAATTCACATGTTATTGTTGGGATACAAATTGCTGAAACATTACATTCTTGGCACGCAGGTTCAGTTATTGGCATTTGTACTACTAAAGATGAATGCTGGAGGCAAGCCTTCCGAAGAAGAATTAAAGATGATGGAGGATGTCATTAAAGGGGGTAAGGTACAACAGATTGGTCAAGAGGCCGAGAACACTACTACCTTGGCAATACATGAGAAGGAAGTATCGGTCAACGAGATACAGAAAGATCAGGTACCTAATGCTTCTGAAGTTGTAACAACTAAAGCCGATCAGGTACCTAATACTTCCTTATTTTTCTTTTCTTTTTTTTTTGGGTAAGATCAGGGGTTTGTTTCCTGCCAGCTCTAATGCTATAACTTCTGACATCGTGCCATTGGTTAATTTTATTAGGTAAATAATGAGTCCGAAAAGGAGATGCAACTTGACAAGACGGCTGATGGAAAACAGCAGCATACATCCCCTTCAAGTCGTTCACTGTTTTCGATGAAGGTATGCATGAAGTGTTTAATTAGTTAAATTTATATGAATTCTATTAAATTTTGGGATATAATAATGTATGTGTATTCTTCAAGCCGTAAACAGGAGGGTAGTTATTCTTGTTGACCCTAAATTCGAGAAACCTATTGTGCGTGTTGGCCGGGCTCTCGTATAAGTGCCCACCAAATCAGCAGCGGAAACTGTAGTGGTTGTTCATGGCGAAAAACTTTTGCCGAATCATAGAAAAGTGGAGATAATCAAGTCTTTCCAGTGCCATGAAAACTTTCAACCGCCTGTCCCAGTTCGTGACGACATTACCATTCTGGGAGATGCGGTTGGAAGTTTCATCCAATGGCCTGAATCTCACATCTTCCTGGCTCGTTCGTCTCCGCCTTAGCCGAAATCACTTGATGAGGTATTTAATTAACCTCTTCATTTTTTTAAAAACCTCCCTTTATTTATATTTTTTCTGTATTTCTAAAAAGCCTGGAAATTTTTTGTAGGGAACAAAAAAGTTGGCTAAGGCGGATAAGCCTAAGTTCCCAGACATGCCAACTACCTCGTCGAGACAATAACTTGATGAGGTATTTAATTAACTTCTCCATTTTTTTAAAAACCTCCCTTTATTTATATTTTTTCTGTATTTCTAAAAAGCATGGAAATTTTTTGTAGGGAACAAAAAAGCCGGCTAAGGCGGATAAGCCTAAGTCCCCAGACATGCCAACTACCTCATCGAAACAACAACTTGATGAGGTATTTAATTAACTTCTCCATTTTTTTTAAAAACCTCCCTTTATTTATATTTTTTCTGTATTTCTAAAAAGCATGGAAATTTTGTGTAGGGGACAAAAAAGACGGATAAGCCTAAGTCCCAAGTCATACCTGCTACTACTGCCTCATCATTGAAAGAGCAGGTTGATGAGGTATTTAGTTAAGTACTCTTTTATTTTTATTACTCCAACTAGCTAGCTAGGATATATTACCTTTGGATTTTTTATTATTTTAATTATCTACATGTGTAGGCTGGTGGCAGTAGCACAAAATCAGAGAAGTATTATTTCCCCGATCTGAAAGATGTTAGGAGTTTAAACTCCACAAAATATTCTGGGAAGGATTACATGCTAAAAGTAAGAACGGTGACGATGAGGAAACTGCATTCGGAGGCTAGCAATCGCATAGCAACCGAGCAATTGATAATTATTTCGCTCGAGGAGCATATTGTAGGGGTTGAGCGCGAAGCAATTATGTCATGGGAGATGCTAGCCATTTGGGCTGGCCTAGACGAGATTGATGTCAAACACCTATTTGTTTGGATGAAGTAAGTTTCTTAATAAATCATTTCATATTCTAATATTTTGACTACTAGATAGTGTTTTAAATACCGGAATTAATACCGTAATAATGTAGGATATTGAAATTGAGAGTGATCCCCGAGAACAAGATTCCATGTGATCAATATGGATTCCTGTGCCCCTATGTTTTATCTATGGATATCACCCTTTTTTCGTTAGAAGATCGGGTAGATTATATTGCTCAGCAATCGGCGACAACTAAGAAGCTGGTTTTTGCCCCTTATAATGAAAACGGGTAATAAACAAATTAATATTACGTTTTCCCCTACAATTGCATTTTCATAACTAATATATGTACTTGTTAATAATGATGATGTCTCTTGATGTAGGACTCATTGGGTGTTAGCAGCCATCATGCCGACGAAAAAGAAAGTTTTTTGGTTGGACTCTTTGCATGGACAACCAAGCGAGACTTTTAAGGGCTTGATTATTAAGTAAGTTTATAATACTGATTTATTTATAATAACATTAAGTTTCAATTTTTATTTATAGCAAAAAGCTCATTTTTGCCCCAAAAATATGAGTTTCTGCCTCTTTTCTTTTTTAAGAAAAAAGGGTCTTTGAGAAGAAAAGAGCTAACGAGCAGGATCAACCCACGAAAGATTCTGATGATGGCCCTACTTTTATTACGATAACAGGGGTACGTTCTCAAATACAATACCTTAAGTGCAAAAATCTGTGTTTAATACTAATACAATACCTAAAGTGCAAGATTCTGATGTGGGCCTTCTTTCGTCTCTTTGTTTTTATGTAATAATAGGTCCCTCGCCAGCCGGATAACATGCAATGTGGATACTACGTTTGTCGGTTCATGTTGGAGATTATTATGCGAAGATATATCCTTATTCCAGAAAAGGTTAGTAATTTAATAATGTGTTTATTACTTTTTTTTAAAACTAGAGCTGATGTTGTCTTGTTTGCTGCTATACCATGATGTTGCTATGCTGAATGATGTATGTTGTTACAATAATGTCTTGTCTTTGTTTTTTTCGCAGTATGTAATCAGCGCGCCACAAGAACTTCAGCAGTACAAATCGCAACATATAGATGAGGTAAGGGATATGTTGGGCAAATACGTCTTAGAACATAGCAATGTCAAGGCTAAATGCATGATACTCCTGAGCTTAGATCGCTTAGTAAATTTTTTGTTGAAGTTAGGGAATGATCTTAGTTCATGTAAAGTTAACTCCTTGTAAGTATATATGATGTCATTGTTGATTGAATTGAATCTATTGAGTTCTGATGAACCCAAATTTGTAATTTATCTTTGGTGTCGATATATGGTGTTGCTGATATATGCAGGTTTTTGAATGGCATGAAACAAATTTAATTTTTATAAAAATTAGGAGTTCGTAATAAAAACGGTTACTAAAACAAAGACCGTTATAAATACCTTTCACAAATACCCGCCAAAATATTCAACAACAGGTTTTAAAATAAGAACCGTTGTAAATACCTTTTCACAAATACCCGCGCATAATATTCAACAACGGTTTTAAACGAAGAACCATTGTTACTACCTCTTTCAACAACGGTTATTTAGCGTATACCCGTTGTTAAAAGTCTTCACAATTTTGGTGGGAAAGATACAACAACGGTTATTTATATGATAACCGTTGTTATATTATTCCCACCAAATTTTTGAAACACTTTCCACAACGGCTTACTTGCAACAACAACGGCTTTTAACCGCGGTGAATACTTTCGACAACGATTTTAGTAAATAACCTAACCGTTGTAAATACCTTTTACAACGGCCGATTTAACAACGTCCGCTTTTTGTTTTTACAACGGTTTTTACCCGTTGTTATAGCCTGTATTTGTAGTAGTGAGAACATTTTTGTGAATAATCACTCAAGCTATCCTCGACTCATGAGAATGTGTCCGCAATCTAATATGGTAAACAATCAAATCATAAGCCAAAACAAACAAATGCAAGCAAATAATGAAGCCAAAGGGTTAGAAGAAGGCTTTATTGTGATATGGGACATAAGGGGGGACAAATGATTATGTATATGTGGAGCTAATGTTAAGCTAGCAACAAAACCATGTGAAAATGCTCATTCCAACCCAAAATAGCCCAATTAGAAGACAAATGACTTCTTACATTACAAACCTTAAGAATTTCTCCAAAATATATAATTAACCATATGAGAAATCTTATCTTCTTCTTCTTCTACCACTTATTATTAACATCAACTTCATCAAACAAATCTTTTCTTTTTTTTTCTTTTCTTTTTTTTCTCATCCCTTTTTTTTTCATTTTTTCTTTCTTTTTCTTTTTCTTCAACTCTAATTCTTTCTTTCATAGCACAACCGGAAACAATGACATCCGGTAAACAAATTCACAATGACATAAATTTTAAAGAACATCCCAATTTTGAGAATCCCATCACCAAAAGACATATCTACTAGCTTTAACAAGAGTATGTTATTTTTAATGTAGCTAGGGAATAAGAACATGTGAGGGGGATAGAAAATGGGCAAATTTATCAATGTGAATTTGGCTTCAAAAATGCATAGCAAAATGAAAGTAATGCTTAAAAGAGATGAAAAGAAGACCATACTTGTGCGTTTTGATGTAACACACACCATAAGGAGACCTACCATTCACCTAAGTGAGACCAAATAAAGATGAAATGGCCTTTAAGGAGGTTCTACCTTACCAATTTTGTAGCTTGCCAAAAGTCAAGATCAAGCCTACTTGGTTTAATTTCCATCTTCCACCTACTATGTCAAGACATCCCCATGCATGCTATATCCCGTCAAATGTAGCGAATCAAGAGCTATCAAGCCAAAAATGGGACAAACAAGAGGGCATAAGTAGGACAAGCAAAGAATTAGAAGCAAAAATTCACACACATTTTTCAAAAATTCTCACTAAATCTATACTAACTAAATGCAAACTAACTAATATGCGAATGCAATCTCCCTCCAAGCTAAACATAACATTGTCCTCAATGTGCCAACAATCAAATTACCCAACTAAACCATAAAAATGGCGCAAAGCACATAAACAAGAAGGACAAGAGGTCATATTTAATGGGTTGCGAGAAATAAACTAAAGTGCAAAACAAAGAAAACTTACTAGACTAACGAGCCTCCCCCAAGCTAGCATAAACATTGGGTATTCCTCCATTTAGCATCTCATCAAAAAAATGGGTCAAAATTCCGGTGGGTACTTTGTCCTTGATGCTAATAGAGGTTTGCGGAGGTGATTTGATTTAAAAATGAAGAAAAATAGAGATAAGAATTATCGTCCCTTGCTTTTGGAGCATATGGAAAAGATTAGCGTATCCCGTCTTTTTATTAAAATGCGTAATAAGGAAGAAAGTCACGACCCCGATCGGGGTAGTCAACCCCAATCGGGGTTGACCGTTGACTTTTTTTTTTGTAAATAATGGAAATGTTACGACCCCAAACGGGGTTACAACACGGGGTATTATGCTATCCTTCAAAAGGCCTCTTCTCCTCTTCAAACACCTACAAATCACAACTCAAAATAGCTAATATTCTAATATTTATTCCTAATGAAATTGAGTAAAAATTGAAATAAAACAAAAACAAACTAGTTTTTTCTAACGGATCCTCCATCGTCCTCTAAAAAGCACGTTAATGCTCTTAGAGGTCTATCATATATCTACGCATGAGCAACATGAAAGCATATGTACGCAATTGATAAGATTAAAGCATGAAAGAGCAAGGGTAAAAATTTATAAATCTTATCGATGGGCACAAGAGAGACTTCAAATATTACCACCGTATCACTCCACTCGTCAGCAAAAGATAGAGCATCATGCTTAAGACCATAAAATAAATCGTTAGAGCACAAATTATAATCATATACGGTCTCAAATGGGTGGCATAAAGAATAAAAGAGGAGAGGGTCATCAAAAATAGGGGGTTCATCCCACTTAATTTCCATATCAAAATTGCTTAGCCCTCTAATTTTATCGAATGGATCAACATCCTCTACAAATGGATTGCCAAGTGGGTCAAAAGACTCAGGAGAAACCTCATTAAAATCACAAGGAATCTCGACAAATTCATTTGTAGAAGGTGACTCATCTACTATGGGATTAATGTCATCAATATGAGTCTCTACATTTTCTATTTGAATGACACTAGGGGGGATTTAAAAAGATAAAATCGGACCATCATCATCATCCAATAAATCAAAATCATTAGATTGAAAAGACTCACATTGGGGAAGTGAAAAAGCAAAATGAGAGAAGATAGGCTCACGTCGTCTCGGTTTCTCTTGAGAATTTTTTCCCAAACAAGCCTGTAAAACTTTAAGCTCTTCTTAAATGCACCAATAATGGAATTGGCGTGCTAATTCCCGACATTCGCAAGCCATGAAATTTAAGAAATTCCAAAGTTCTGGCCCAATCATGTAGTAGAGACTCCCATTACTCAATTTTAGAGCCAATCCACTAGTCTCGGAATCCATGCCACCAAGCACGAAATGACCCAAGTAATCCCCATCAAGGACATGTCCAAAGGAGATGAGACTATTGCAAAAGTAGTAGAATCGGTCAAGATAGTCAGGAAAAGGCTCATCTTGGAGTTGTGGGATGAATTCGTAACTCATTATGTAAGGCCAAGCTTTATTACCTACAAAATAGACACTAAAACTACAAGAAAATAGTGAGATGAATCTCAAGAAACAAGTGTTCCTCGAGACAAAATAAAAAGAGAAAATTCAACAACTAATTAGCAATAAAAACCGTCTCCTCGGCAACGGCGCCAAAATTTGATAGGCTATCGCACACCTATGCAAAGATAATATTTATACCCTAGACAACAAATGAATGTAGTACTTAGGGGTCGAACCCAAAGGAGACGGGAGTTATTAATTAATTGTTATGGAGCGTATTTTATCTTGAGTCGATGCGGTTGATTGATTGATTGGTTGATTATGCAAATAAAATGAAAACAATAATAAGAAAGTGTCTAGGGAGGTCGGGTCACACATGCTAATTATGCAAATGCTCATGTCAAGTTGGGAAGTTGATTTTACGATAATGTTTAGGCTTAAAGACACCCACCTTATGGCATTAGTGTCAACCATAGACCGGGTCCTAGAGAAACTCTCGTCCATGACTAGGTCGTCCTACTACACATGCTTAGTCTAATTCAATTCCGTGTCTCTCGACTTTAGAATGAATGAACAAACTTAATCGATGAATAAGGCCTTTAAACATAGATTAAATATTAAGGTGCAAACATGTGATAGAAACAATTATACAATATTAACTTATCCTCATTTTGACATTTACATATTACCTAATCATGCGTGGTTTCCTTTATTCCCTAGGCAAATGTAACTACTCAAACATGATGAAAATGTAAACTACACTAATGATAATTAAAATGATAAACATAATGGAAATGTAAATAGAAATTACCTTACAATATGAAAATGAACTAGAAATGGAAGAACAATGCTTGTAATGAAATAATTTGAAAAGAAACTTTTGGAATATAATTTGAATGAAAATTGTATTGAAATGTTTATAACATAAAATAAATCTAAACTAAGCTAAGCTAATAACTAAACTAATCTAACTACTAAACTTAGAGAGAATTATGAGAAATTGTGTATGTGAATGGTGTGTAAAGGTGTTGGAGTCTACACCCTTTATATAGGAAATAAGGGGTGAAACTTAGAGTAAATACAAGGAGTCAACCCCAAATATTTTCTCTTAATTGCTTGATTAATTACCAAAGGAATCCTAAGTGAGCCATTAATTCCATCTTTAAGCTTTTGGTTAATCACACAATTTAGCATCCAAAGTTGGGCATCCAAAGTTGAGCATCCCATGTTGAGTTTGTGTGGACTTATTAATTGGGCTTGACATTTCTTGACTTGTGTTGTGCATTTCTCAAATTAATCCACCACATTTGCTCATGCAAGTCCATGCCTTACTTCATTGTTGGTCCATTCTTCTCTTCAACTTAGCTTTGTTTCTAGTGTTAGCACATTTTATAGTACTTTAGCTCATTTAGCTCATTTTCCTACAAAACACACTTGAACACACAATTGCACTAGAAACACAATATTAGCTTAAAAACACTTTGATAAGTGCTAAATGATATGTAAAATCAAACTAATATAAGGGGTTAAAATGTATAGAAAATGCACTTATCAATATGGCCCTCTGATGTTAGATATATGTATTAACAGTACATTGTTTAGGAAACGTAGTGTGTTATTGGTAATAGCCTTTCATGCTATTTTAGACTTGTTATGTGGACAGAGAAATAGTTTATGCTTAGAGGTACGAAAGGATTCTGATTGACGATAACCTGTTCTACTAAAGAGAGCATTTTTTCTTCCCATGATGGTCCATCTGCTTCTTTGATACATAGAACATGTAGTAATTTACCAGTGAGTACACTCAAACTGGTCAAAGGTTGGGATGAAAGAGACTCTGGCTTGAATGGACTTTTTAAGAGGTGAACCGATGTTCTAGTTATGGTGCACGACAAATTGAAATGTCTTTCTTCTAGCTACTATAGTTGCGTAGCTAAACGATTTTCAACTTATTGTTCGTAAAAAGTAAGGAGATACTCACTATGCCTACATAAATGACTCATTTCTATGCAAGCAGCTTATTGCAAAATGTGAGAAACATAGTAGAACCTCTCATGTGCTATTGGCTACATAAATGACTCTTCCTATTTGAGTGCCGATTCCATGTAGTGTTTCTGTTCATTATCTGCCATTAAGGAGCCTTATACGATCAACGTTCTACCTTAGCTGATCCATCTTGTACCCTTGGAAGTGGCATAGTCTTTAATGCTTTTCATACTGTGTTCATCTAATCAGCTCTGGCAGATAGATTAGATATGCGAAAGTGGTAATTAGGCCCTTAACTTTGTTCAATTGTGAAATTAGGCCCCATAAGTTTTATTTGGAGCAATCAAGCCCCTTAAGTTTCACCAAAAGTGAAATTCAACCCCATTTTCATAATTTCACCAAATTCTTATATTAAAATCACTTTTAATACAATTTATCAAATATAAAATATTTTGTTTTATAATTTTAGAACTTTTATATTTATATTAAATATTGTGAATTGTTTTATTTTGAATTTTATATTATATAGACAATTTATTATATATGTATGAAGATTATATAAATTATAAACAATTTACTAAATATGTATGTAAAAGTGTTCTTCAATGATTAGTGTAGAAATTTGTAAAGTTGCAATTAATAATTTTTAGTTATTTAATAAATTGTTTAATACTAATATAAAATATTTTTAATTAAAATTCTTGTGAAAATTTAAATAATGGGGTTGATTTTCACTTTTGGTAAAATTTAAGGGGCTTGATTGCTCCAAATAAAACTTATGGAGCCTAATTTCACAATTGAACACAGTTGAGGGGCTTAATTACCACTTTCACGGATTACATAGATATGTTCTTTTTAACATTCAAAGTGGAATTTACAGCAACAACACCTTTTTTTTAGTACTTTTAGGTGTATCTCATATATGAAATCATAGGAGCTTATCTTATTTTACCATGGTTGGCAGATTGGTGCCATTTTTATCGTAGTGCTTTCTGGGTGCACTTTGTCCTGTTCAAGCTCTTGACAAAATCAAGTCGATTAATGTTATGCATCTGACACTCGTCGAATTGTTTGTTCACAGATCATTCTTACCGTTGCTGAACATCATAACGCAATTGTTCCGTGGCAACTTGTCTCTCGAAGACTCTGGTGCCATTTTAAAGTTTGTGAGTTTGATCAAGATGAAGTTCCTGATTCCATGAATTTACTGGAGTCATTGTCGACGAAGACAAAACTTGTGGTTGTTCATCATGTCTCAAATGTGCTTGGTGAGTAAAAGTGCTTTGTTGTTTATGTTTATTGGTAACTGACAAACTTCAACTTTACTGGAACACGCTAATATGCTGCATTTTTATTTAAGTTATTCCAAAAATTTACCTAAAGAAGGTGAATTATCTGTAATAATAGAATAACTCGGACTCTAATTACCAAGCTGGTGTATTTAATACTTTGAACCTCAAAAGTTTGCTTTTATATGGTGATGAACTTTTATGGTTTCGATAATGTATAAATTTCTGCCTGTACATTATTGGTAACTGAAAAACTTCAACCTTAAACTGGAACACGCTACTATTACTGCCTTTTATATAATTTATTCCAGGAATTTACCTAAAGAGGGCGAAACTGTCTGGACAATAATTACTAAGCTGGTGTCTTTTCAATGGAATTGTTAGATAAATTTTATACTTCAAAATTTTGCATTCCATTGTGATCAACTTATGGTTTTGAGCATGTATATTGCTTATACATTATTGGTTAGAAGCAGAAGACACAAGGGCCATCAAACTTCTAGTCCTTTGAAAATTTAAATGGTGATTGATTCTATAAAGGATGATGGATGGATATGTAAAATAATCTTGTTGAAGCATGTCAAATGTCAATTAGTACCTTGAGGTGCCTTAGAGAATTAGGGCTTGTTTGGATGGGGGGTTCTGGAGGGAAAGGGAGGGAGGGATACAAAATCCCTTGTTTAGATAACAAATGAGGCAGGAGGGAAATTGAGGAGGAGGGATCCATTTTCCCTCCTCTAAGCCTAATCAAAATCACTCCAACAAAGGAGAGATTTTGAGGGATAACTCCCTTCCTCCATTTCCCTCCCCTCCCCTCCCCTCCCCTCCTTTTCCCTTTCATTTTTCTATCCAAACAAGGCCTTAGAGCACAATGTCACACTCATGCATGCCTCTTTGAGTCATTGTGCTTGAGACACTTCCAAGTTTTCACCAAATCACTTATGACATAAGTTCATATTGAAGGAGTGGGATAATCTGAGTTCGAAATATATATTACACTACATTCTTTAGGGTGTTGGTATTGATTGGTTTTTATGTTCATTTCTTGCAGCTTCAACTCTCCCAATTCTTGACATAGTGAGGTCAGCTCATGGTGTCGATGCCAAAGTTTTGGTAGATGCTTGTCAAAGTGTCCCTCATATGGTTGTTGATGTTCAGAGTCTTGGCGCTGACTTTCTTGTTGTGTCATCTCACAAGGTATGGTTCTTTTGATATTTTCTTTTACCAACATAGAATGAATCTTCAAAAACAATAACTGAACAAAGCTTCAGATGTGTGGTCCTACAGGTGTTGGATTCTTATATGGCAAAGCCGAGCTTTTGGAAGCCATGCCTCCCTTTTTAGGTAGGAGTTTTCTTTTCTCTGACTTGTTAGGATTATTCCACGCTGATATTGCTATCATCAAGGTTGTGATTCTGTTTGTTCTTAAGCAAATACTCATACTAAGTAGCATCTTGCTGACTCTTGGTTAAAAACCATCTAAACTTCTGTTCAGGTGGTGGAGAGATGATTTATGATGTATACTTGGACCATTCCACCTACGCCGCTATGCGGATCCACCATCCAGATAGGTGTTACCTCCTACAACTTTTATTTCGCTTAATTTCTTGGATTCACCTTACTCCACTAGTGACCCAAGCAAGAAGCGATAAGTCGTAACTTGCTTAATAGTCTTTAAAAAATCCCGAAAATTGTTTTGTCCCTCCATTAATTTCATTTTCATATTGTTGTTCAATATATTTGAGTAGTATTTTTATGAAGCTTATGGAAATTATTGAATTTTGAACGGCCATCAATGTGGTGAATGTTAGAAATTATAAGAGTCATGTAAATCTCCGTTATGGCTGAGATTGTGACTAAAACAAATGAGAAACTGAATATGTTTCAATGCTCATAAATCCCCATAAATCTCCTTGTTGTAACTCACATATTGTGAAAGTATAAATAGTGGATTGATCTAAGCATAATCCATCCAACAACAATAACACAAAATAGTAGTACAATCACAACAAAGCCACCATCATTTGAGCTTTTGGAACTTGGGTTGTGAACAATCTCCGGTGACTCTAGTAGCCATCGATATCGGGTTTCATGGACAGAAATCGGCACGTCGATCTTCGTACCATTCCGCTATTAAGGTACATATATTCTTACAAAGGGTATCGAGCCGATCGTGACACGCTTCATCTCCCGACGCTAAATAACATGATTAAAATCAAAATTCGTTTTTATTTATTTATCATGTTATTCGATATGCCCCTGAAAATTTGTAAACAGATGAATCATATGTTATTTTCATTAATAATGTTTACATATATCATTCATATGTTAATTCCATATCGTTCATATGTTGAAATTTACATAATAAGTTACAGCCCGTTTACATAGTTTTTTTTTTTTTTTTTTTGTAAAGTGGACTCTTACCCGTTCTTCGTCTTCGGTCTTCGTGTATAAGTAAAATAAAATAAAAAATAAAAAAATGTGAGTCTTGATTCTTGAAACAACAGAATACAATCATTTTACAAGGAAATAAATGCTTTTACTTAATAATTAGTTATTGCTCATTATATATAATCAATGGCCATATTAATTTATAAGTTAATTTAATTCATACGAGTACTTAATACGTATGTAATAGTATAATTACTTACAAAAATTTTGAGTTATAATAAAGTTGCACAAATTCTTGCTTGTGACGGAACTATCCATCGCAAACTTGCGACGGGCCGGATACATATCACATTACATAAAAGTGGACCGTATAGGTATTGCAAGTTGCTGAAAAGGGAAAGGATATGTGCGTCTGAATAAACAATTGGGTTGTACTTTCTCCAGTATTTTATTTCCAATTATTGGTATTTACACCAATGCATTTAATGTCCTATTGCTTGTTTAACAGAGTCATTATCACAATCACCTCCATACTTTTCTTCTCAGTTTTCATCCATTTCTCATTCATTCATTCTTTACCTCTCAAAAATCTCTTAAAAAAATCACATTTTAACATTCACAAAAATTCAGAACAAATAAAATGAAGGATGATGCCATAATTTATCAAACAATGGAGGACGAAAATGACGACAATACCATAATTGATTAACCTTTGGCGGAAAAAAACGATGAGTAAAGGTATGTATTTTTGTACATCTATGTTGTCGAGAGAACTTAATTATATTATCATTATTATTATTATTATTATTATTATTATTATTATTATTATTATTATTATTATTATTATTACTACTACTAGTAGTAGTATTATTATTTGTAACACAAATCAATATTGATAAAGGTTATCATTTTTTAGCATGAAAATTGGATGTGTGATGGAGTCAATATAAATATTAATTAATATTTCCATTTATGCACAATTTGTTAGCATGTTGAAAATGGTATATAATGGATAAACATGTGAATTAAATTTTCATAACTAACATAAGTATATTTTACAAATTTTCTTCGTATCATTTTTTAATATATTTTACGAAGGAATCAAATGTGGCATCATATATATCTAGTAATGTTTTCATTCATGTCAAATATATTACCATATATGATGTTTTTTGTGCTTTATGATGTAATATGTATGTAATTATCATCTGAATGTGTGTAGTTTTGAACCTTTTGTTGCCCTATTAACCTGCCTTCATTGTCTTTTTCGGCTAGTGCATCTTCTGTGAGTTTTTATTGTTTCTGATCATTTTTTGTTATTTGTTTTTGTTTTGAATATAATTTTATTGAATATGTTGGTAATTATCTTCTCAATGTTAACTTTTTTTATTCTTTTAAATGACACTCTATAGAATATGTTGGTAATTAATGAGGATGATATCATATAAAGTTAAATTGTCTATATGGTGAACTATTTAGTAATGTTGTGGAGTACTATAAAATGTAACCAATTATCAACTATTTGTGATAATATCTTTCAATTGTATTATAATAACATTGTTCTATTTATGTGGTGACAGAATGAATATTTCGATATTCCCTGTCCAAATGAATCCACGACTTAACTTGAACCTACCACTGAGGATCCCAAGTACAGCTAACGCTACACACGCTTGATAATCAGAAGAGGTCAAAAGATCGTGGGCGATGCTACAAAGGGTGGAGGTGGTGCCAAGAAACAAAAATTTTGGTGGGAAATTATTTACGAGATGTAGATTTACAATTTTGTATCATGAGAATGGTAGTATGAAACTATTGAACTTTACAAGTCATGTTGCCATTCTTGAACAATATGTTAGCATTTACAATTCGGTACCATTTTTGATAAAAATGTAAACAACTTTTTTCAAACCTGTGATAAGAGAGACAATTGTAATTACCAATTTAAATGTCCATTATGTTCACATTTTTTAACATAATGCCACCATTCCATAGCAGGTAGCATTATATCAGTTTACTAACATAAATAATTTGCTAATATAAATGAATATGTGAACAATGGACATTTTGCTATTCTTGAATAATATGTTAGCATTTACAATTTGGTAGACATTATTGATAAAAATGTGAACAACTTTTTTGAAACATGTAACATTATTGATAAAAATGTGAACAATATTTTTGCTAACATAATAAATGAATATGTAAAAAATTTTCAAACATGTTCATTATATTTGTAATTACCAATATAAATACCCACTATATTCACATTTTTGAATTAACATAAATAATTGGCTAACATAATAACTTCCTAGCCAATATTGACATTGTTGAAGAAGATGTCACCCTTCCATAGCAGGTTAAATATTGGCAAAGTATGGTTACAATTGTTTAAAAGTACATGCCCAAAATACAGTGAACATGCTTAAAATAAACTTAACAAAGCATGTTCTAAATACATAATCGATTTCCATCGAGACATAAGTTTACAGACCACAAATCATGTTCAAAATAAGGCCATAAAAGATGTCCAAAATAAGGTCATACAACAAGTCCTAAATAAACAAAACATTACAAGGCTACGGTTTCTTGACAGCGTGTTCTTTTCCCCTGGTGTTGATATTGGTTTGGCTCAGAGGCGTCTTAAAACAAATAGAGGCCCAGTGCGACACGGAAAAATGAGGCCCCAAAATGAATGCACAGGTATATTATACTTCGAGATTTGTATTGAATTTCATTAATAAAAGCTTATAATACGGTGACCAAAAGTGGAGGCCCGGTTTCCACGCCCGTGGTTGCCCGTGGCCTTAGACACCCCTGGTTTGGCTGACCTTCGAATCGCCCGCGTTATCACCCATTCCTGCCCTACATTCCTTCACTAATGCCCTTGTCGTAATCACCTTTTACTTGTTGCACCTTTCTCTATTACTGCTCGAGTGCACCTCTTGCTAAACTTCGAACAAAACTGATAACATATCAAACAAAACTAATAACATATCAAAGAAATTTGATAACATATCAAACGAATTTGATAATATATAAGAAAAATATAAATCAACTACAATTTCAAACATAAAAATAGATTTCATATCCAACGAAATTGGTAACATAACCAACAAAATGATAAAATCTCAATATATATCAATAACTGATATAATTAAATGATAACATATCCAACAAAACTGGTAGCATATTACTACAATGTTCCGATTACAGTTGCATGTATATGCCATATATCTCTCTAAAAATTCTCTCTCTAAAAATTCTCTCTGAATGTAAAACCAACAGCAAGGTCTCCCTCCGGAGACCGGAGGAGGAGCATCGAATACCAAAAATACTAAACGCAAAACAATGCATATTAGCGAATTCAATGCTGTGGATGTAACAATGGGAAATGATACATCAATGAGTATCGATCCCAATACTAATCAGAGCCCCAACCCTCCATCAAATAAATCCGGTTTTTCATACAGTAATATGGTCCAAGGCTATCACCATACATCAGAGAATGATGACATTTTCGATCTAGAAGATTTGGCCATTGATTCAGACGATGAGGAAGAAGCCGATGAAGAAACTGATGAAGTTGCTAACATTTGTCCAACGATAAGATTATCGAAAGACGAGAAAACAAGCATTCGAAAACCGTGGAGACGGTCGCTCATAATCAAAATGTTTGATAAGCAAATTAGCTATTTATCACTCATGAGAAAACTTCAAGCTAAATGGTCTATTCGAGGCAAATTGACATTAACAGATCTAGGAAACTCATACTACGTTGCTCGTTTCTCAGCCAGAGAGGACCTTGAACACGTTCTTACTCAAGGCCCTTGGATGATAGACGATCACTATCTCACTATCAGAAAATGGGTTCCTAACTTTGTCCCTTCTGAAGATAGGATTAGTCGGCTGACGGCATGGGTACGCATTCCAAACCTCCCTGTTGAGTACTTCAACAAAGAATTCCTTATGAAAATAGGGGATAAGATAGGGAATGTTATTCGTATTGATAAAAATACAGAAATGGCGGAACGGGGTCAATTCACTCGAATGAGTATTGAGGTTAATATTGATAAACCTCTCTTGTCTAAATTCTGATTAAACAAGAAAATCTCCCACATTCAATATGAAGGACTACGTATGATATGCTTTGAGTGCGGCAGATTTGGTCATTTGAAAGAAGAGTGTTCAGCGACTAAGGCCATGGTGTTGTCTGATTCCCCTGTTCAACAGGATCATCATCATACCGATACAGATGAGGCTCTTCCTAAGGACACTAGCACCCATTCAACAGACGCAGAGGCAAATTTTGGCGAGTGGATGCTGGTGAAAAAACCACCAAGGAAGAAGCCGGTTTCGAAAGCAGATAATTCGAATTCGAATATTTCCCAGTCGGGTCCAAGCAAGAGTATCTTTAATTATGGAAAGAACAATAGCCATAATTCTGGGTCAAGATTTTCTTCTTTGACAGACGGAAATTTAGCCATTGACCAATCCACACAAAATCCGCCTAGAATCTCTTCTATTTCCATCAATAATCAATCTTCCACCTCTACCAATATTCTTACCAAAAATAAGTCGAATATTCCTACTACCTCTTCTCGCAATTATACGCAAAACAATATTCAATCAAGAAGCAATAATAAGTTTCCTAAAAATTCTTTAAGAATTCTAAAAAAAATTCCAACACCTCCAAATACCTCAAAAAATCAACCCAGTGGTCCAAACAATCAAGCAAATATTCTGACAGATATTACAAACAGCTCTTTAGCTATTCCTCAACCCTTCGTGTTCACCTCTGATATCAATAACCCGATCAAACCCTCCATTGTCTTAGACAGAGAAAACATATCAGAACATGAATCCTCACGTATCCGTCTTCCACCCCCCTCTACCACAGTTACGATGCCTACCACAACCCATCCAGGTCGAGATGGTCCCCCCAACCCGACAATTCATAGCGAAGCTCTTGCCGGAGATGCCCGTTCCCTTTATGAGGGTGATGGTACAGGAGAGCCCGTCGATGGACATCACAATTCAATCAATAGACAAAGCTCCGTCGAGTCTCCAACTGGAGATGTCGATACCATGCAATGTTAAACATATTCTATCGCTTGTAAGTCGAGCTTATCTATCTTATTTAAATTTTGTCCCGTCTTCCATGTCGGATAGAATACCCAACCTGTCTCCCAAATTGCCCCCGATCACACTCTTAGTGTGGAACATTCAGGGGACTGGAAATAGAAGTAAGATTAGCGCGCTTAAGGAGGTTGTGAGAAACTTTAAGCCGTCAGTTATTGCCTTGTTGGAGACCCATAAAGATGGTAATCATGCTGATAAAATTAGCAAGGTTATCGGTTATAGCGGTCATTGTCGAGTCGACGCTATTGGTTTCAGTGGAGGCATTTGGTTATATTGGCGTCCCGAATTGGTATCTGTTAACCTTGTTAAAGATCATTCACAGTTTATTACAGTAGAAGTGGGATGTAATGGAGCTCTCCCCTGGTTCTTTACTACAGTTTACGCTAGTCCGAATCCGCAAAATAGACATGATTTATGGGCAGAACTTGAACAGTATGCTCATTCTCATAACCACCCATGGATGTTAGCGGGAGACTTTAATGAGACTCGCTCCCTTGCCGAAAGACATGGAGGAGACACAAACATGGCTCGAAGATGTGAGATTTTTAACAATTGAGTGGAGAATTGCGAATTGATAGAGCTCGAATTTTCAGGCCCTGCTCACACTTGGGCAAGAGGCAACTCGGAAGAAACTCGACAGAGTGCTAGGTTGGACAGAGCTTTGTGCAACAGCGAATTTGCCACTCAGTTTGGTAATGCAAGTGTCCGGCATCTCCCTGCATATCAGTCAGATAATTGCCCTCTTCTTATATCTCCTAATGGTTTTGCTCCGCTAAATTCAATTCACAGACCCTTCCGTTTTCAAGCTGCGTGGATAACTCATGAAAAATTTACGGACTTTGTAAAAAAAAGCTGGCCAGAAGGAGATAACCTCGTCTCGCAACTTTCGAATCTGTCCAATAAATTGCAGAGTTGGAATGAGGAAGTCTTCGGCAACATATTTCGCCAAAAAAGGGAATTAATGGCTCGAATAGGAGGATGCCAAAGAGAACTCGCGCAAAATCGTCAAAGACATTTAATTAAATTGGAAGCCAAGCTTCGCAAAGAATTAGATGATATTTTAGAACGGGAGGAAATTCTTTGGTACCAAAAATCAAGAGTAGAATTTATTAAAGATGGCGATAGAAATACGTCGTACTTTCAAGTTAGCACCTTGGTGCGTTGATGGCGAAATAAAATCAATTCCTTGAAGAATGAAGCCGGGGAATGGATAGAGAATAAAGACGAGGTTGGACGAATGGTTGTTAATTATTTCAAGGGACTTTATACAGAGGAAAATCCACATCCTACTGCAGCCGAGGTTGATTTACCACATGACAATTTCCAAGATTTTAGTAACGAGCAATGGAGTTGGCTTACAAAGTATTTCTCCTATGCCGATATAGAAAGATCTATCTTCGATATGGGCTCCCTTAAAGCACCCGGACCCGATGGCTTTCAAGCTTTGTTTTACCAGAAAAATTGGTCCGTGGTCAAGTCGAATGTGTGCGATATGGCCATGAAAGCACTCGAAGGTAAAGGCTTCCTTCCAGGTATGAATGATACCCACATAGTCTTGATCCCAAAGGTGGCTGCCCCTGAATATATATCACAATTCCGCCCTATCAGTCTTTGCAACGTAGCATACAAAATTGTTAGTAAAGTCCTCGCGAATAGAATAAAAAAAGTGCTCCCGTTCCTCATATCTGAAAATCAAAGCGGCTTTGTCCCGAGTCGTCAAATTACAGATAATATTGTGGTTTTTCAAGAAGCTATTCATACTATGCGTCATAAAAAAAGGAGCTAAAGGGTATATGGCTATTAAGATCGACCTAGAAAAGGCATATGATCGGCTCAGGTGGGAATTTATCGAGGAAACGTTGACTGACATGCGACTACATATTCTATTAATTAATACAATTATGGAATGCGTCACCACACCATCTATGCAAATTTTGTGGAATGGAGAGGCTACCGAGAAGTTCACACCGTCACGAGGAGTCAGGCAAGGAGACCCTCTATCCTCTTATTTATTCGTCATGTGTCTAGAAAAATTGCAACAAGCCATTGAAGAGCGGGTTCGATATACCGATTGGTTACCACTACCCATATGCAAGGGAGGCCCGAAAATATCGAATTTATTTTTTGCGGATGATATGATATTATTCGCGGAGGCTAGAGCTGATCAAGCTTTGACTATCAAGTACGTCCTCGATAATTTTTGTAAGGCTTCGGGAGAGAAGGTAAGTATAGCCAAATCCAAGATTTTTTTTCTCACCTAATACGTCTCCAGCAAACCGAGAAGAAATTGCAAGTATTTTGGGGTTCGAAGCCACAACGGACCTAGGTACTTACTTGGGGATGCCCACTATTCACGGACGGGTCACTAAAGCTACATTCGCTCATCTTGAAGAAAAGTTTAGCAAAAGACTAGCTGGCTGGCAAACCAAACACTTGTCTTTGGCCGGTCGTAGTACCTTGATTCAGTCAACACTCTCGACCATGGCGAATTACTCTATGCAAACGGCTAAACTACCAAAATCGGTATGTGACAATATAGACATGAGAACTCGTCGCTTCTTGTGGGGGGGCAATGAGGACCATAAGAAAATTCATCTTATTAATTGGGAGACCATTCAAAACCCAAAATCTCTTGGAGGACTCGGTATAAGATCGTCAAGACAATCCAACGCGGCCTTCCTAACCAAGCTTGGCTGGCGTGTACTATCGGAGCCATCTAGACTTGGGGCTCGGGTCCTTCGCGTCAAGTATTGTAATGGAAGATGTGACATTGACATGTTCCAACCTAAAGCTAATATGTCCAATGTTTGGGCAGGTATTACAGCTCAATCAGAATTTATATACAAGGGAACATCGATAGCCATCGGAAACGGAAGACGAACCCTTTTTTGAGATCACTCCTGGGTAGAAAAAGGTTGCCTTTCGGATAAAGCTTTAGCTCCTATTCCTGAACCCATCCTTGGTGCGACTGTAAGTGAAATGTGGGATGATAATGGGGATTGGAAATGGGACGTCTTTTCTAATTTCCTACCGCCTGAAGAACTAAAGAAAATAGCTGCATATTCTTTATCGACGGACCCGGATATGGAGGATAGTTTGTATTGGAATGGTACCTTACACGGTAAATTCTCCATTCAATCTGCTTTAGCTATTGTCAGAGGAGCGAAAGTCCCACCAGAAAATAATCCGATTACTTGGCATATTATTTGGAAGCTCCCGGTCCAACAAAGAATCCGCATGTTTATCTGGCTTGCAGCTCACGGCCGGCTAATAACAAACTATAATAGGGTGAAACGAAGCTTGTCAGACGATCCCCTATGCCCACGCTGCTAGTCAGACGATGAAACTTTGGACCATCTCCTTAGACAATGCCCTATGTCGAAGGAGATTTGGTTACAAATTGGTGGGTATGCAACCCTCCCCTCTTTTTACACGGATCCATACCCAGAATGGATCACAAAAAATGCGAGTAATGGCTCATCATTGTCATCTCCGAATTGGTCCATGAAATACGCTATCACTTGTTGGTGGATATGGCGTTGGAGAAACAATGCAGTCTTCGGAAGGGCAGAGGACAATCCAACTGACCCTATTCGTTTTCTGTACCACCAATTTGATATGTCGAAGTCCGCTTTCGACCCGTTCTCGCTGTTTATACCAAGCCCATGGACTTCGCTAGAAGAAAGATACATACGCTGGAATATTCCTCCTAATGGCTGGGTCCTACTTAATACGGATGGGTCATCCAAGGGTAACCCAGGTGAAGCCGGCTGTGGAGGACTAATTCGGGATGATACGGGTAATTTCATCACGGGTTTTCTCTTTTCCTGTGGAGTCTGCACATCGATGAGGGCAGAGATGAGAGCGGTTGTCGTGGGGTTAGAACGGGCTAGAGCTATGAATTTCACTAAGGTCATCGTCCATATGGACAACAAACCTTGTGTCGGGTTCATTGAGGAAGACCAACTCCTAAGAAATAGTCTCCGACCTTTGGTTAGTCGTTGCAAGGAGCTTATTGGAATGGCAGGATGGACGGTTCGAATTGAGCATGTCTTTAGAGAGGCGAATCGAGCTGCGGATTGGCTAGCTAATGCAGGAGTCCATTCTTCGACTAGCGTGACATTCTTTGATGAGCCACCTAATGGTCTTCGAGCTATCTTAAGGGAAGACTTGCTGGGAGTCGCATTCCCACGATTAGTTTCTAGCTAGTTTCTTTTATTTGTCGGGGATTTCTTCCCCTCTTTTGCACCAAAAAAAAAACAATGTTCCGATTTAATACCCAAAAATGATAACATAACTAGTAATATGGTAACATATCAATATAAATCAATAAGTGAGAACATTAAATGAGAACATACTCTATAAAATTGGTAACATATCAAGCAAATATTCAATCAAACTAAAGTATCAAGCAAACATTATTGTTTAAATTTTTACTCAATATAAAAAAGAAAAATATAACATCATTTAAAATAATATCAAAAAATGAGAATAGTTAGAGTAACGATAATAACATAAATGAATTTACTAACATAATAAAAGTATACAAAAATTGAATGCACTGAAAAAACAAACAAGAACAAACACATAAACCACCAAAGAAAATACTAAAATGATAATACCTTCTCCGACAAAGTAAAGTGGTGAAATCAAACTAGCTTCTCCGAGAGAAAATGAGGCATATGAAAGTTTCTTTCAGAGAATTTTGAATGTGGAGAGAGAAGGGGGGGGGGGAGATGAGAGGGTGGAATGTAAAAGAGTTTTAGAGAGATTAGGTTAACAATAATGCTTTTGGGGTAAACTAGCTACATTGGGAAAGGGGGGGGGGGGGTTAAAAAGTCAGCTGCCACTATTTGCGCACAGTACGGGTTATCTACTCACTTTCCGTTAAAATGGCACTATCCGACCCGTCGCAAGCTTGCGACGGGTATCTCCGTCACAAGCAAGGCGGATTGAGTTGTTGTACTACAAATCCGAAATAGTGACAAATGTTTTGTTATATACAAATTCTTGTTCAAGTTATGTGTAACCATTTTAAACTTAAATAAAATAGGTCAGTAGTATCAATTAAGATAAAAGCAAAATGAAGAGGTAAAGTAACAGATTTTGTCTTATATGCTTAAGTAAAATGATATTAAATCCGTTTTATTGTTAAGACCGACACTTCGTCTTATTTAAGTGGTTGAAAGGGGTAAGCATCGGTCCAAGACCGGACCGAATCAGACCAAACAGGACCGGACCGAAGACCGAAACTGAGAATTTAGTGGATCGTAGACCGAACCTAAAAGTGTCGGTCTTGGACCAGACCAAACCCAAAATATTTGGTCCGGTTCGGTACTAAACCTAGTTGGACTAAAAATTATGATTTGTCACTGATTATTATGCACTAATTAACTTTAGTTTCACTAAATCAAACATAATAAATAATCAAACTATGATTTGATTTGAATAATCGTTAATATTGAGTTTATAATGTCTTTCGATGGTAAATTAGTAAACTATTTCCAAAAATTATAGAGATTAATCTTAAGAAAACGTCGAATTCGGTCTCTTAGGCCCGGAATTGAAACAACGGTTTTGGACCAGATCGGACCTAAAACCGAAACCTAAAAAAATGAAAATTGAGAACCGAACCTAAAAGAATTCGTTCCGCTTTCAATCCAAACTAAATGATTCGCTCCGATCTATTTTTTCAATCCGGACCTAAAGTTACTCAGCTCTAATTGATGTAGCACGGAAATGAATAGATGGAAATGGAGCAAACTTTAATTGTTTTTTTTTTTGACAATAATAAACCTTATATATATCAAACAAAGAAAGTGTTGATTACAGTGAAAAAATCAGCCAGTATCCAGACTGACTGACCAAAGAGCATACATACGTAAGAAACATCGAATTTTCAACAACGAGTGTCGCAGTTCGATTGGTACTGGTTTTGTGGAAGCCAGAACGGAAGATAATTTCTTTGATGCTATCCGGAAGGAAACGGATGGAAGTGAGGCAGAGTGGGCTCTATACATGGTTATCAGTAGCCCTTTCGTTGAGGCTGCAAATAGCGAGGAAGCCCGAACAAGGGAAAGAGCCGGAGTACAACAGGTCGTATCTGAAGAGGAGACAATGTATTGATCACGAGAAAATGACCTGCAAACCAAAATTAAGTAAGTAACGGAAAAAGAAGGCAGAGCATAATCCAAGGTTGAAATCGCAAAATTATTATGAGGCTTCGAGTAGGATGGCAAATAAACAGGCAGCTGAGAATGAGAGGCGAAAAGATAGTCAGATAGATGTAAAATCTGACTGACGCTGCAAACTTTAATTGTGAAAAACCTAAAAAGTGGTTAATCAAAAGCTTAAAAAGCAAGCCCTATCCAATCTCTATTTTTGTTATTAAAATATGTTTCTAGGCCGGACACCACCAACGACCTACACTTGTATACTGCCAAGTGCCACCATCTTCGAGTAATTTATCCCAACTTCTTATCAACCACATGTAATCCTACCATAATCACAATTTTAAGCAACAAATAATGAGGTGGACTGAATTCGTATATTTAATGCAAGTTTCAGAGGAAATTGAGACCCTTACGCATATTATATGACGCAAATATATATATATATATATATATATATATATATATATATATATATATATAGAGGATCCGGTGAAAGATTTCATTATGGCATTATGGCGTGCCTACTACCACCAAATTCCTTCATTAGACTTAGAGCGGACTGTTAGCGCGGAGTTCTTCAAATTGGGCTGAAATTTTGGCCCAAATATTTTATAAATCTGAAAATTTCGCATCAATTATTCTATTCTTCATCGATAAGCTATTCTTCATAGACAAGCTACATCGATTCATGAAATTGCAGCCATCATACCAAATCTGCTCCATAAACTAATCAATTGCAACCATTCTTCGTAGAATACAATTGCAGCGATTTGCCGATCAACAAGCTACATCAATAATATCGACATTTGATCAATTTCATCGTGTTTGTTGTTGTCATTGTTGCTCTTATTAAGGATTTCAGGTAATTTCTCATCTTAGGATTATTGGTTTTGAATTTTGCAATTTTTTGTGTATTATTGTCATTTGTTTATGTGATGTGATGATAAGTGTTAAACGAACAGGTAGAAATTTGTTCCCAAGAAAAGTTAGTTGTAAAGGTCCATCTATAGAAGAATTAATTGGATGAAAGAAAACGTTGGCTATTCCAATGATTAAGCACTCCATCAAACCCGAGTTAAGTTTTAGCATTTTAGACGAGTTCTAGATTTCTAGGGTCTCATTAACTTTATGAAATTAATTGATTTCTACAATAAGACGTTTCACACCGTAAGAAAAAAATCATTCATTTATTATTTTGCGAAAAATCATAGGATGCATGTGTTATAGTCTATAGATAAGAATCAAGCGTACATACTATTTCGCTTTTAATTTATGAAATTTTGCGTATTATTTGTTTCGGTGTTGTGAATTTTGAAGGCGTTTTTGTGAATCATATAGCTTATTTTGTGAACTTATATGTGTATTTTGTGAGACTTGGTCATAAGTTATTGAAATGGCCTATTTAGCTATTTCTCTTATCCTGTGAATTTTAGGCTTTATTTTGTGAATCTTAAAGCTTGATTTGTCAACATAAGTGGTTAAAATCATATACTTTGCTTTTTGTCCGATTTTGTGAATCTCGGCCTTGTTCAAAGAATCGAGCTTGTTTTGTGAAACTTGGTCATCATAAGTGGTTAAAATCACCTTTTTTGCTTTTTTCCTTATTTGGTGAATTTCAGACCTTATTTTGTGAATCTCATACCTTATTCAGTGAATCTTAAGACTTGTTTTGTGAAACTTGATCATCATAAGTGGTTAAAATTACCTATTTTGCTCTTTTCTTTATTAGGTGAATCTCAGACTTTATTTTGTGAATCTCTGACCTTGTTCAGTGAATCTTAGAGCTTGTTTTGTGAAACTTGGTCATCATAAGTGGTTAAAATCACGTTTTTTGCTCTTTTTCTTATTTGGTGAATCTCAAACCTTATTTTGTGAATCTCATACCTTATTCAGTGAATCTTAAGGCTTATTTTGTGAAACTTGATCATCATAAGTGGTTAAAATCACCTATTTTGCTCTTTTCTTTATTAGGTGAATCTCGGACTTTGTTTTGTGAATCTCGGACCTTGTTCATGAATCTTAGAGCTTGTTTTGTGAAACTTGGTAATCATAAGTGGTTAAAATCACGTTTTTTGCTCTTTTCCTTCTTTGGTGAATCTCAAACCTTATTTTGTGAAACTTGGTCATCATAAGTGGTTAAAATAAATGGGGGTATGATTTTCTTTCACATTCTTTCAAGATGGAATGAACTAAAGCAAAGACATATTCAAAAAAACCGCAATTAATTTTGTTCCTCAACATGATGGTGGAAAAAGATCTAAGCTATATACACAACTATACTAGTACAGAGCAAAATACCAAAGTGACAATTATTTCTTTTCAAATTAACAGCTTAACCAAAAATGGAAAGTTTCAAGGTAAGGACTAGAGCACACCTCGAGAATCAATTTCTTTAGTCGTTCCTCTAATGGCAAGGGGAGCAGAGATAAGGGAACAACTCACATGATGAAAACTAGTGGAATGATTTAATTATTTTAAAACCAATTAGCTCAAATGGCAGAGCGTTGTGCAATGCACAAGGTGTGGGTTCGACTCCCATGTTGGTTATTGACTCCATCACATTACTTCAAAGCCTAATTGGTATTTCTTTAGTGGACTTTTGGGTTTTGGCCTTTTCTGTCATGTCCAATTGCACCCAATTTAGATAATTTCTAACATTGACTTTACAAAGGACTCAAAATTGTAATCCTTTGCTCCTTTAGTGGCTCTGCATGACGTTTTGGGTTATGCACGCCGTTTGTGCACATCTAAGTTTGAGCTTCTTCTACTCATCCTCAATTTTGCACATCTGAGTACGGATTTGGCTAACTCATCCTCAATGTTATTGTATTTAAGTTTAATACACTAGATTCTTAAATTAACTAGGCTATATGAGATTCGAACTCATACCTTTGTGCAAGATTTGCACATTGCTCTCCCATTTGAGCTAATAGCCATTAAGATATACGAGTACATAAGAAAATATAGTGTAGCATTGCTAGTGAGCTTCACAATACCACTCGAATATATTTATTCAAATCTCTAGTCATAGAAAAAAAAAAATCTCCAGATGGAAATATTAGATCATGAGGGGAAAAAAGACTTCTACCAAATAAGGAAAAAGAAAAGAGTTGTTCGAGGGAGGGAGGAGTTTTAGAAGAATGGAGATAGGCACGAAAGATAAACACCGGGAAACAGTACACCCTCGAGTGTTTGCCTCAAGACACGATATGATAGTACTCTTCGTTCACACACTAAATTATGTCCCTATTGACCAGCCAAACCAGACGCACATTTAACCTCAGAGAATCAACCACGTAGACTTCTAAAGTAATCTAAAACAGCAAACACGAGGCAATTGAAATAAAGAACTTACAGAGCCCGTTTCAACAAGATTGTCCTCTCCTTCGTAGTCGCAAGGTCCGAATATCACCTTCATCATCGTCACCTCCGAAATATGACGAAATTGACGGCATTGGTCTACTTTCTGTAATTTGCAATGAATCCATTGAAGGTAAATCTTCCTCCTCGCCGATTTTTCTCTAAAAACTCACATACACCAAGTCAATTTGATATGTTTGATAAAATACACATCCCACTGTCACATAGAACAAAAGTATGGAATTCGCTTGAGCGGATGCAATCATTCGGAAAAGTCTACCGTAAAACTGAGCAAACATCTTACTTGAAAAGAGTAAAATTAAGGAGGCAAATGTATTGATCGCTTACAACACTCCAATTTAAACAATCAAATGCTACTGACTAGCTACGATTAAAAATACGGGAACAGTTAAAAGTACCTTTACACGATATCCGCGATCCATCAATCTCTTAACACTGTCTACTTTTGTCTTGACATCCTTGAATTCCTGGAGAAAGAAATTAGAAACCATCGCTAAGTAGAAGTCGTAAGATTAGTAAAATGCTTGAACCACTTGAAAATAAATATCCCAAACGAGAAAAGACAACACTAACACAGACAATTACAAGACGCATCTACAAAATTTAACTAACAGCTGTTACACTAACACAGACAATTACAAGACGCATTTACCTGTATTGCCCACGGGAGAACACTTTGATTGGATCGAAAGATGCAGCCTTTGTGTGCAAAGCTTCCATGATAAGGGGAGAAACTGTAGAATTGAAATAAGGTTATGACCAAAACTTAAGAAAATAATTAAGAAAAATCGAAATTGATGTATGAAATAGTAAAGAAACGGAAAGAAACATACGAACAAGTGAGAAATCGATCAAAACTTGCAAATAAAAAGAGCGAAACTCGGTGATTAAACTAATTTATGACCAAAATTTAACAGAAATCGAAATCTAGGTATCAAAAAGTAAATAAAGAGAATGAAACATACGAACAAGCAGAGATCGATCAAAACATACAAACCAAGAGCGAAACTTACCAATTAAACTACTTGATTGAAAATTCTAACAAATTGAATAAGTTTATCGAAAATTAGTGTGATGAATATAGAATGAAATCGAGATGCATCAAAAGGAAAATTAGTTGATCGAAATTACCTAGATTAGGATGATAATGGCGATCAAAATTTAGGATGATAATGGCGATCAAAATTTGACCGAAAAATCGATCAAAATTTGAGTGGTACTGAAAAAAAGAGAGACAGAGAGATAGAGAGAGAAAGTGAAGAGAGTGGGAGTGTACGGAGTAAATGAGTGAGTATGAGAGGGAAATGGCGAGTTAGATGTGTTTTGTAGGGGGGCACGTGGCGAATCCGGTGCGTCTATAGTTTTTAGATCTAAGGGTTTAGAATGAGTCAAATTACTTACCACCCTAAGAAGGGTGCCTCACATGATTCAATCTCTATATATATATATATATATATATATATATATATATATATATATATATATATATATATATATATATATATATATATATATATATATATATATTTAACTTTTATACGGAGTAATAGTAATTCATACCAGATCATTTAAGTATAGGCTAAATAATCTCATACAACATTTAAGAAACTTAATTCTCATAATTGATCAAATAATCTCATTCCTTATGAATAAATAAATATAAGCAATGATGTCGCTACTGATAAGAGAATAAAATTTTTTAACAGTTTTCGCTCTAAACGAAATCTGGTTAAATAAGAAAACAATACTTTTTTTGAGGAAAAATAAGAAAACAATACTTTATTTTTATTAGATTATTATCTTTTAATTAAGATATAATCTTTTAATCATTATAATTATTTTTAAATAAATTATAATCTTTTAATTAAAATAAAACAAATTTGGTATAAATTTTAAAATTCGTATTTAAAAAACCTATAAGTTGATATTATTAGTTTCGCATAGAAAAAACGTACCACGTACTTAATTCGTATAAAAAAGTTATGAACTGATATCATTAATTTTGTGACCAAAAAAATCTTTAAAATTATTTGAAAAAAATTATAAACTGAATTCATTAGTGTTATGGTAAAAAAAATTCATTAAAATACATATTTTATGACGCTACTCAATTCTTTTGATTAGTTTTCCATTTTAATTTTTTATTCTTATTAAAGGAGTTTTTTTGTCAAAAACTACCTTATATTTAGGGGTATTTGTAAAAAAAACTAGCTTATATTATTTTTCTTGTTTTAGACTACCTTTGTTTTCTCTTTTTTGGGTCAAAACTACCTATGCCGAAAATATGGCGAAATTTGGTCATTTAACGACACTAACCTATCTCACATTACTCTCTTAACACCAAACAACAATGATCAAGTGTGTTCAAACCACAATTTAACTTCAAATAAGCATAATTATTTATGTTTTTACATTTTAATACTCCCTCCTATCCAGACCAAAGGTTACAGTTGCCTTTTGGCACTATTCATGGTCGTAGGGAATCTTTGATATTATTCTTAATCTATAAGACAAAATATAGTCATGTGAGATCTTGTTTGATTTATCGTCATGAATGCTATAAAAATATCAAATTTTTATAATTTTTAATAATGTGTAACTAACGATATGCACGTTTTAAAACGTGCCTCGACAAGTGTGATAAAGCAACTGTAACCTTTGGTCTGGATGTGAGGGAGTAATAACTACGAACATCTCTTAAAGTTAGGCATAAGTACATCATGACTTCCCAAAATAGGGTCTAAGCAAGTTTGAAATATAAAGGACTCATGCGAGATAGGTTAAAGCCAGAAAAATGACCAATTACGTCTAGACTCTTAGCATAGGTAGTTATTGACAAAAAATAAAGAAACCAAAGGTAGTCGAAAACAGAAAATATAATGTAAGGTAGTATTTTTACAAATACCCCTAAATATAAGGTAATTTATAACAAAAAAACTCTTATTAAAATATAAAAAATTAATAATATGTTAACTTTAAATTATAAATAATACATTCAAAACTAAATGATTTATAAATATATGATTTATAAATACATTCAAAACTCTTATTAATGATTAATTATATCATGTGACGTGTGACTATGTGGGTACTAAACTCATTTGGTAACAATATATGACTTCACATTTGCTATAAATCATGTGAACCTAAATTATTAGGTTATGAAAATCCCTTTTGAATGGAAAGTTGAGATTTTTCTACAAAATCACATGCAAAGCTAGTGAATCTAGTTGCTAAATGCTGCCCAAGATAATTGCAAATGAGTGTTTTCACTTTCTTAAACGACTTATATATTACTCCCTCTCATCCAAATTAAATGTAACAGTTGCTTTATCACACTTGTCGAGTCATGTTTTACAACGTGAATATCTTTAGTTACACATTATTAAAAATTGGGTTTTTTTGTCAAAAACTACCTTATATTTAGGTGTATTTGTAAAAATACTACCTTACATTATTTTATTTTTTTTCAACTACCTTTGTTTTCTTTATTTTTGGTCAATAACTACCTACGCTAAGAATCTAAACATATTTGGTCTATTTTCCGGCTTTAACATATCTCACATGACTCTTTTATATTTTAATCTTAGTAAGGCCCGATTTTGGGAAGTCATAAAGTACTTACGCTAAACTTTAGTAGATGTTTGTAGTAATTATTGAAATGTGAAATTCATTAATTTTGATTATCTGAAGTTAAATTTTGGTTTGGACGCAGTTGATCATTGTTGTTTGATGTTAGAAAAGTCATGTGAGATAGGTTAATGTCACCAAATCGACCAAATCTCGTCATATTTTCAGCGTAGGTAGTTTTTGACCAAAAAATGAGAAAACAAAGGTAGTCTAAAACAAGAAAAATAATATAAGGTAATTTTTTTACAAATACCCCTAAATATAAGGTAGTTTTTGACAAAAAACTCTTAAAAATTTTAAAAATTTGATATTCGTGTAGCATTCATGACGATAAATCAAACAAGATCTCGCATGACTATATTTTGTCTTATAGATTAAGAATAATATCAAAGATTCCCTACGACCATGAATAGTGATAAAAACCAAGTGTTACCATTGGTTTGGATTAGGGGTGCTAACGAGCCGAACCGAGCCCGAGTTTGGCCTTGCACGCCTTGTGCTCAAGAACCAAAACTCGATCTCGAGCTTACCCGAGCTTGTAAAAAGTGTGCTCGCTATCAACCTTGCGATCTTTAAGACGAGCTCGAGCCAAACTCGAGCTCAAATCGAGCCTATATATAATGGTTAAGTTTTTTATTTTATTTTGCGTCCGATATTTTCAATAACAAGACTTGAAGGTTAAATGCAAAATATTTGGCAAATCGGTGAGTCATTTGATATATGTGATACAAAGATATAATCAAGATAAAATATTTTTATAAAATATGAGTAATATCTTATATAATCACACAAGTTCGAGCCGCTCACGAGCTTTTCGAGCCGAGCTAGCGTATGCTCGGCTTGACTCGTTAAGCTCTCGAGTCGAGCCCGAGCTCGAGTCGATCTTTAACCGAGCTTTGATCGAGCCGATCTCGAGTTGCTCACGAGCCGTCTCGTCTCATTAACACACCTAGTTTGGATAAGAGGGAGTACTTACAATCACAAAGTCACAAGGGCATGCAAATAAAACGCGAACCAAATTTACACTAAATCGCGAGTTCCACCTCTCTTGATTTGACCATGTAACACAAATTATTGTCTAAGATGATCTTTATTCATTTTAAAAAAATAAGACGAGTCAGTTAGATAGATAAGATAAAAACATAATGACGAAGAAATAATAAAACTCTTGTCTAATCTATAATATGAAGCAATACTTGTGAGGAAGAATAACTATAAGTGTTTTAACAATTGAATAATTGCTATAAGATAATCTACGTGAAATAGAAATAATTGATTAATAGAACGCCATATGACATTTATATAGGACATCTGTAATCGAAAATGAATCTATTAAAAATCAAATAAAAATAATTTTCTTGAAAATTAGGGATCTCAAACCATGATCTGACAATTCGGCTCGGTCTTGTATCGCTATCTTCATGCAGCTTTTGATGAGGGGATCTTTCGTATGATAAATTGTAAAAGGAAAAATATCTCTTACTGGTTCCGAAGATCGTTGACAAATAACTTGCATTGTATCCATTGAACTAATGTGCGACGACCTATCAACGAACTACTTTGTCTATATTACGAGTGAAATTGAACCCATGATTAACTGGAAAACCTCCGAATAAAGGTTGAAAAACGATTTTTACAAAAAGAGAGACTTTTATTGACTAGATGATAAGCACGTATACTATTAATTGATAAAAGAAGCAGTTTTGAAACTTACCACTGATTGATTATCGATGAGAGTCTTGCAGACCTGGCAAAATCAACCCGACCCGGTTGACCCGACCCGAAAAGGATGACCCGAGACCCGAAATCGACCCGAATGGCTGGACCCGAATGACACCCGAAGCCCGAAGTGACCCGACCCGACCCGAAAATGACCCGAGCTTTCATGGACCCGTAACAGACCCGACCCGAAATGACCAATCTGAAACCACTCAACCCGAAAATGACCCGACCAAATATAACTTTAATTGACCCTAATAGACTTGAATTGCCTCTCTTCTCTTAATCTTTGACCCGAAAATGGCCTGGCTCGAATTAACCCGACCCGCTTGACCCGAAACACACCCGACCAACAAACCCGAAATAAACCCATAACCCGAAATGAACTGACCCGATCCGAACTAACCCGAAAATTTGAGAAACCCGAAATGACCCGACCCAAACTGGCCCGACCCGAACCCGACCCGGTTGACCCGTTTGCCAGATCTTAGATAGAGGCTATGTTTTTTTTAAAGAGATGGAGGCTGACATCTATATTATATTGATTATACTCCATTTCTAAGATAATTACGGAGTAGTAAATATAGAAAAAAGAAAAATTTAACAATTTTTTGTAATTTGTGAAGACTATAAAAACACTCCTATCATTTAAGTAGCACTGACATTTCTCTTAATTAGCCGTCCTGTGTTCGACATTGTGTTAGACACCGACACTCCTCGGACACACGTCGAAACGTGCCGGACACCGTTAAAGCCGTGTCTAACTTTCTACATTTATTCGGTCACGTGTCCAACGCTTGTCCATGGTATTTGGGCTGTGTCCAACGCGTGTCCGTGACATCACTAAAACTTGGGAGAGACGGTCTCTCACTAAGTTATTGAGAGACCAATCTTTCGTACTCTTTTATTTGTATTTCGTACCCCTTTTATGGTTGATCGCGATATAGTATTTTTCGTACCTATTTACATAATAAATGTACCCATTTTATCATTAATCATGATTTGTACCTATTTTATTATCTTTAGCACCACTTTTTCTTAAAATTGCACAATGGTCTCTCAATAAAGCTTATTAAGAGACCGTCTCTAAGGAGACCTACTCCCGTAACATTTGGACATCATTTGGGGTGAATGATGTTCTTTAAACGAGAAATAAGCTATCGAAAGAGATTAATTAGAATATGCGTTTGAATGATAAATGAAAATGAGTTATAATCAATAACAAATTTTACCTTTACTTATTTAATTTAATATCAAATAATTTTATAAAACTAAAATCAAAGTTTTATAATTATAAAATATATATTTTATTAATTTTAAATAACGTGTTTCATATCCTAAATTTTATGAGATCCCATGTCACGTATTTGTGTCCGTGTCCCGTATCAGTTTTAGACTTTTAGTGCTACCTAGCCTATTATTGCTCATTTTCCTGGTACTCCTATCTCCTTCATAGCTAGTACAAGTACTTCTCTATGTTTATGAGCTGGATTCACAACTCACCAAAATGACCCACTCTCTTTTATTAAAAAATCATATTAATACCATTTATCCACTTCTTTAATAGTAAAAACTTAAAATCACTCTATTTTTTACTAATTCATTAAATAATTAAATTTATACTCAGAAGTGCTTAACTTTACAGCAACACAAATTACCATTTAAAATAGAGGTATCTGACTTAAGTTTAAGACGGATTAAATACCATATCATATGTATAAATAAGAAAAAAAAAATTTGGATATTAACAAAAAAAACTTGCCTTATCTATTGCGTAATTTTATAGAGTTATTCACTCCGTTCCGGTCAATTGTTGTCCTTTTGTTTTGGCACAAAGACCAATGAATGAGAAAAAAGGCCAATAAATAAATGAGAAGTGGAACAAATTGAATGAGAATGATCAAATTATTCATCAAGTTAATTCTTAAAATAAAAAACAACAAACGATCGGATAACCAAAAATAACAACAAAAACGAACGCCATTACTTTTGAGTATATGTTATTTCACCCATTTTTAATCTTAATCCCTCTTTAAAGAGAGTTTTATTGGAACAACAATAGACAAAACCATGTCTTCAACCTTAATTATAAATAAACAATTTCTATTTTTTTTAATTTTTTTATGCAAAGCACATCACCATTTTATTCCTCTTGCTTTATCTCTCTCCATTTGTCTCTCTCTCTCTTCACCCAACCTCATTTTCTCTCATTTTTCTCACAAATTTCTTCAATATTTCAACTTTGGTTTGTTTATTTTGTTGAATTCTCAATTGGGTTTCAACTATTTTATCTTAATCTTTCCAAAGATCCAATTCTTCACCTCAAAATTCATCTTCTACTGAAAAAAGAAGAAGAAAAAAACTCAAAGAATCTTAATTTAGTTAATTTTTCTTAATTTTTATGTATTTATTTATTTATTTTCTTTCTTAATTAAAGTGTAAAATTTGAATTGGGTTTTTGTTAAATTAATTAATCTAAACTCTACTCACATGAAAGCTTTGATCTTTTCATTTTTTTGGTGGGTCAAACCCCTACTTATTTGCTTAAATAAATGATTAGTAATTAATAATTACTTACTAATAATTAGTTGAAAAAAAGGGTTTATTGTTATTATTTATAGTTAATTATTATTATTAGTATTGATGAGATGAACTTAGCTGGTGGAGTAATGGGATCCATGACCCGAAAACCCGTTGATGAATTTCCAGCGGGTCTTCGGGTACTTGTTGTTGATGATGATCCAACTTGTCTCATCATTTTAGAGAAGATGCTCAGAACTTGTAGATATGATGGTAATTAATGTTTATTGCTTTTGATTAATTTCAATCGGTTTATTTGAATCTGTTGTGAAGAATGTGTGAATTTTGATTATTGTCTTTTACTTATGCTTTTGTTTCTTTGTATTTTTCTTAATTATGTAGTACATGTTTTTGACCCTTTTGGTATTGGATAAGGTTAATTAGTTGTGGAGTATATATGAGGAATTTGCTTGTTATGAAGTTTTGAGTATTATTTTCTCCGTCTCAATCATTTGTTTACCTTCTTATTTTTTGTGAGACGGAGGGAGTATTTTAATCAAATATAAATAAATGATTGAGACGGAATTAATTATATTTGCTTTGTGTTATGTTTTTTTTTTTTGTCCCTAATGTTTGGCATTTAAGTTAATGTTCTTTTGTGATTTTTATGCTTATGTATGAAGTTTGATTTGTGAGTTGGAAATGGTATGTGTTGCTGAATTGGACTTGCTTGAACTTGGATGAAGGCTTTTATAATTTTGTTAATGGTTTTTTAGTTATAATGTTGAGAACATAGTTGGTTCTTTTCACTCAATTCTTAGTGATTTTGGTTACTTCTCTGGATGTTTCAGTTACAAAGACGAATAGGGCGGAGGTTGCGTTAACTTTGCTCCGTGAGAATAAGAACGGGTTTGATATTGTTATAAGCGATGTACATATGCCTGATATGGATGGATTTAAGCTCCTTGAGCATGTTGGGTTGGAAATGGACCTGCCTGTTATCAGTGAGTATTGCTTGATTTGATATTGGTTCTATGAATCCATAAATTCGGGATTTTGTATTAAGATACTGTATGAAATTATGTACTCCGTCCATCCCATTTATATTGTACCCATTTTACTTTGTTGTTCAAGAAATGCCAGCTTTGACTTCTTAATACCATTTAGAAAAAGTGGTTGCTAGTGTATATGAGAGGAAGCATCAAAGTGAAATGGGACAATATAAATGGGATTCGGGAATACAACATTTTGTATTCAAATATCTCATGCGGGGTTTACATAATGTAACAGTGATGTCTGCCGATGATAGCAAAAGTGTTGTCATGAAGGGTGTTACTCATGGGGCTTGTGATTATTTAATCAAACCCGTATTTAATTGAGGCACTTAAGAACATATGGCAGCACGTAGTTAGGAAGAAGAAGACTGGATGGAAAGAAGTGGAGCAATCAGGTAGTTGGGATGAAGGAGATCGCCAACAGAGACAAGATGACGCAGTCTCCTCCCCTGCGAATGAAGGGAGTTGGAAAAGTTCTAAAAGGAAACTAGAAGATGATGATGATGATAAGGATGATACATCTAACCTCAAGAAACCTCGGGTCGTTTGGTCAGTTGAGCTTCACCAACAGTTTGTGGCTGCTGTTAATCAGCTTGGCATTGACAGTATGTTTCCTTTTCTTATATTGCCCCCTTGTTTCTGATACTTGCATTTGTTTCATTATCTTTCGGTGGTTGTTAACGAGAGTAATATGTAGATAACTATAAATCTATTGAATCCGTCATTCTTCTTGGCTGAAAATTTTCAAAGGGAACTTCGATTTTGTGAATCATGTTATATTGTTATACGTGTATCAAGCGCCTTTTAGTGGAAATATTTGGTACTTTTGAAGCCCCTTACCTCATTTTGAGCGAGTGCCTCTTTATAGGTATTGTGATAATGATAAAGACGAAAACTTATTTTTAGCTTCATGTTCTTTTGCTACCTCATTCCTCGATACTAATTATTTTCTCTCAATTGACTTACACGTTGCTTTTTTTTTTTAGCAATTTTTCATATGATGAGATTATCAAAAGATCGCAGAAATTAAAGTCACTTACATTTTTAGTGTGTAAATCAACGTGATTGTTTCGCTTCAAAACTTGGCACAGGAAACAAAAGAAATATTTTCCTGTAGGCAGGACATCTGAATCTTATTTTCTAGTAATGCGTAAGCAGTATGCCTAGAATTTCACTGCTACCTTGTATATGTGGCTTATTTTTCCGGTGTACTTGTGTCTAGAAGCTGTTCCCAAGAAGATTCTGGAGCTGATGAATGTTCCTGGGCTGACCAGAGAAAACGTCGCCAGTCATCTTCAGGTATTAATTACATTATCCATGTGTTGATACAAAAAATGGCTTGATTCGCTTTCTCCGTCCAGTTCTACTTCAGCTATACAACAATAGTAATAAGTCTACAACAGTACCCTTAGTGCCTCAATGGTTTCCACCTGTGGTGGGATTAGTTGTGCTTAATTATACTCAGCCATTCCCCTATGCTAGCGTCATAAGGGGTTGTTTCCGAATGATCGTCATGAAATTGTCGTAAAATGCATGGACAATGTACCATTTTCACGATATAAGAAACATATACATTAATTTTAGTGAACCATTTCGCTTTATTCTATCTTCTAAAGTCGAGAATAACTAGTGTTTGACATTGACCCCATTGGAAATGGAAACAAGGTCTACTTCAACTATGTGGACTAAAGGAACTTTTAATATTTAATGCAGAAATACCGCTTGTATCTTAGAAGGCTGAGTGGAGTTTCACAGCACCAAGGTGGACTTAATGGCTCTTTTATGTCTGATTCGGGTTTTAGTGCAATGTCACAACTAAGTGGTATTGATTTGCAAACACTTCATGCTACCGGTCAGTTATCTGCTCAGACTTTGGCAGCATACACGAGATTGCCACCGATTAAACCAAGCATGTCTATGCCATTCGCCGACCAGAGAAACTTGTTTAGCTTTGAAAACACTAATCCGTCAAGATATGGAGATGCACGACAACAATTTAGCAATGCAAGCAAGCAAGTGAATTTGCTGCATGGAATCCCAACCACCATGGAATCGAAGCAACTAGCTGGATTGAATCAATCTGCTCAAAGCATGGAGAACATGAACATGCAAGCCAGTGCCTCCAGTAGTCATCAGAGTAGTTCTTTACTGATGCATGCGGGCCCACAACAGTCAAGAGGACAACTGTTGAATGAAGGTGTGGTTGGTCACGTATCCCCAAGTCAAGCCTCAATTGGACAGCCTATTCAGTCAAATAGGGCTGCTGGCACTGTGCGGCCCATAAATGGCATGGCGGGACGGGTCATCGATTACTCATCCGTCAACCAAATCCCGGACTTACCGGGTAATACTTTTCCTCTTGGAAGTACTCCTGGACTAACGTCTATGACGTCCAAGGGATTTAACCAGGGAAATAACTCGGAAATTAAAACAGTGAGAGGATACGTCGGGAGTTATGATGTGTTCCCGGAAGCTCACCCACATAAACCACAGGATTGGCAGCTTCAGAACTCAAACACCGGTTTTGCCATGTCCCACCAGCACTCGATGCCTGTTCAGAACAGCTTAAATGTAGCGCCCTCGGTTTTAGTGAACCATTCGTTTGTCACCACCCAAAAGCCCAATCAAAATGGCAGAGCTATTGATTGCAATCCGGTGTTTTCTTCTGGATTGGATAACCGACAGTTGGGATTGCAGAACATTAATCACAATGTCAATGGCGTTCTCGTTGACAATACACCAAGGGTTAAGGCCGAGAGGATGTCCGATATTGTGGGGCCCGGTACAAACCTATTCTCGGAGCAATATGGTCAGGATGATTTGATGAGTGCACTGCTGAAGCAGGTAAGGAATCAGTCGTAGTCTCGTTTTTTTCAGTACTAAAACGCTAGAGAGGAAGTAACTGTAGATTTCATTACTGCATAATACTTATAAGAGTAGTGAAACAGTTGCTTTTCAAGTTTCTGTCTCGTTAAATCATTATATTGAATTTCACTCCCCGGTTTCATTGCACTTCTTCATATTTTATAATCGTATATGTTATTAACACTCACACTTTAACAGTATAAACGTGCTTACAACAATACTGCTACATATACAGTTTGAGCACTCGCATTCGTTCAGTTTTCTATGGCCCTGGCACTGCATGTTTATTATACTTCATAGCCGTCTTTAACACAAAGCTAGTGAATCATTGAATAACAGTGGCAACCGGTGAAATGTTAAAACAACCAACTGTTAAAAAGATTATCATCTTGGCCTTAAAATGACTACTGCAATCATTTGAATTTCAATTTATTGTGAAGTAGAGGTTAGCCAATGCAAATGAAGGCGGCATAATTTTCATTGTCGATGGAATTCGCGATAAAAGATTCACTTTAGGTTATATGTGAACATCTTTGTACTTTCATCACCAGGTAGGCTGTTTACATTCAACTTCCTTACCTCGCCATAGGCAGCGCCATTGAGTCGGAATAACAAAGATTATTATTCCTGATATTTAAGAAACCATTTTATTCTTTAACCCACCATCCCTTCCCTGATATGATAAGAATACTATTCCTCCTGTGAGTGCTGTGACAGTTACTCATCTTCAGTTGTTTCCTTTCTAGCAGCAAGAAGGCATAGGTTCTGGCGATTACGACTTTGATGGTTATTCCCTGGATAATATCCCTGTCTAGGACCAAAACTTAAATGCTCGTCGACACTACAATTCCAGCTTCCGATGTAAATAGCCACCACTGCAAGTCGGGAGGAACACTGTACTTAGCAACCAACGACCCGAAAACTCGAGTTCTTGATCCATCACCTCTCAGCTGTAGATTAGTTTCTGTCTATTGATGGTTTAGGTTTAGTACATTTCTAAAAGTTTTGAATTTGTTCTTAAACAGCCAGGATCTCGAAAAAAATTTAAAACTGTTGTGTAAGCATAAATACTGTAAAGAGTGTCTAGTCTTAGACAGTGTCTTACAAAATCTTTCTTTGATTGCTCAGGAGAAGATCTGAGAATATTGTTTTTTTTTTTTCCTTTGGTTGAATGATTGAAATCATTTATACTTTACTGCAGATGAGCTGTGAATTATTCACCATGTTGTACTACCTTTTTGCATGAGCTATTTTGTTATACAAAAATTCAAATAAAACCATTGAATGGCGGAAAAACCGTCTTATCTCATGTTATAAATTTCATTCAGGGATACGAAGTATCAAAATTTACAATGTCGTGTTCAAAGTAATTTTTCGTCTGCTGTTGAATCAATTTTGCTTAGCACGCTCAATATGCAGTTGCAGTTGCACACATATGACGCCTCTCGATTATATACAAACTATTATAATTGTTCCTATTTTATTCTGGCAATTGAATATCATCTTAGGGTTGAAATAGGGGGAGGTGGTAAACTAGCCCCTTAAATTTGCATAAAGGTGAGAATAACCCCTTAACTTTATTTTGGTGTAAACAACCCTATAACTTTGTAATAAAGTGAAATCAAGCCCATTTCACTATCTCGGTCAAAATCTCGCCGGATTATTAGTTTCTCACCCATATCTCATCAATATTACGTATAATTGCTCATAAATTAACACTGAGATTTGGGTGCAACTTTTACAAAATTAAATTGCTACGTCCGTAAACAACTGGCTCGGGGAAAACAAGGAAACTTGAGATTGCTATCGCCTCTTTGAGAATAGAATGCCATGACATCATTTAGTCTAAATTTCTGAATCATCTTCAACAATGGAACTCTCCTCGCTCGCTTTTTTAAGAATAAATTTATTTATTTGGCAAAGCTGAGAAAGGGAAAAAAGAAGTGATAATGTTGGTGTTGAGTGTTCTTGGTGATAGACAAGACGCCAGAGAGAGAGAAAGTCAGAGGTAGGAGTGGTGGCACATATGAATTGTTGGATAATGTGCTAAAATAAGGCGTATAAATCTTGCGGATACATGCATTTGTATAAATATATAGAGTAGAAAGGGTGAAAATTATACGTAATATGTACAACATATGAGATATTGGTGAGAAATTGGCAATCAGGCGAGATTTTGACCGGAAAAGTAGAAGAGGGCTTGATTTCACTTTAGAACAAATTTATAGGGGTTATTTACACCAAAGTGAAGTTAAAGGGGTTATTCTTACACTAATGCAAACTTAAGGGGGTAATTTACCACTTTTCCGGGTTGAAATATGTTTAATAACTCCAGCAGAAGCACCATAATTTCATATTGGTGACCCAAGAGTGAGTTAAAAGGCGTGATTTATAGCCTAGAATTGTGGCTTGAGATTCTCAGCAGCAGTCTATATAGTTCCGATTTTGCTGTCTAATGGCGGTTCGACCTATCGTGCCCCTTGATGCCAAAGACCGCGTGACAATGTTGGACTAATTTTATTAACACAATCAATGTGTGCATTTCTCGAACACAATTTAAGTCGAATTTAGCATGGTACCAAGATGTCGCTCCAAACATATAAGTAGGCTGAGTCGTAAACCATTCATTTCAAGTTACAGTATTTGTGACATAATGGAGCTAAATTTAGCCTTAAACTGTGTTTTGAACCCCATTCTTCTTACCACGGGATGTCAGAGACGCTGATAGTCTGATACGACATTTCAGTAATACGTATTGAATCGATTTTTATCTCCATAATTAGTGATAATCCATTGGATGCTTCCCAACAATTTACCATTGATTTTATCACCGGTCATCAGGATGTTGTTTGAGTTGTATATTATTATGACTTTGTCCAACCAATTGGTTATGATAGTGCTCTCTCCATTCCATTTGATTCCTAGACGTTTGATTAAAATATATCACATATATTTTGCAAACGGCAGAGAATCAAATGGAATGGAGGGAGTATTTTTGGGGCGTGCATCTCATCATATTAGCTCAAATATGTTACACGACTTCAGCATTAACTCTAACAAAGCACTCTGTCAATTCTTAGACAATTTCGTAATGGTGATATATATGAGAGGGTTTTCGGACGTGACTTACGAGAGTTACGACAGTGAAACCCAGTTCAAAGGAAATTGCTAACAGGTTTTTGCAGATGATTAATGCAAATATTACTATGCTTATCATATAACTATGCTGGACACTTGATACCGGACATTGGTGTAGTCGACAGTTGATTTTAAGGCAACAAGCAACAAGCATTAGAGATTTCAAAAGATAACTGAACCCGGAATCTGTACACGAGTTCCTGTCATATACTTGCAGCCTATTCCGAGTAACAAAGATGCTAATGATCGCTGTAGCTGCTTTGATGTTTGTACATACATATACCAATATACTACAGTTATCTAATTAGCTAGTACGTAATCTTAAAGCACATGAATAAAATTGATAGGACCTCTTTCTGATCAGCATCCTCCAGGTAAAGCCCAGTCACAGGCCAACAGTCAGCATACGTTGACCCAAATCACGAAAGAATGAACAAATTGTCGGGCAGCTAGAAAAACCCGAATATATCCTGCAAACACAGTTATTGCACGATAAAGACGAGCACCAGAACTGCAAGAAGAACAGGAATAAAGGCCAAAGGAGCCTGCTTGTGGCCACTGCTTGTTGGAATTATATCAGGAACTGAGCATTCTTCCCCGTTGAAATAAACCTTAGTAGGAAACCCGTCCCTGATAGGTACATTGATTCCAGCGATAACTGCCTTAGTGAAGGACATAACTGATTGCTGTTTACCAGGAACCCTAGGATCCGTTGGTTTCGACCCATTTGTCTCTCCGATAAGGTAGTTCAATCCCGGTAAACCCTGAATGAATATGGTGTTGTTGACGTCGGATGCATCCGTCATAAGAGTGCCATTAAATGAATACGCCTTCTGGAAACCTTGAGCTGCTTTGCCTAATTTAACAGCAACAAACCAGTCAGCAAAGTTTGTTTCATCCCAGTTGAAAAGCGTCATTCTCGCGCTCCATCCTTTGTTGAAGTCAGTTGCCACGTGCCAATTGATGCTCACGCCACAGTTATCGGAGCACGGAAGTGGGTTTGGAATAGGCCGGTGCTTAATTGCAGCCCAAGCCAGGGAGAGTTTTGTCCTGTTATCAAATGGGACTAGTTGGGCTTCGGGAGGAAGAAACATAGCTGGAGCAGTGGTGCTACATGTTTGGCCCGTGTTTTTAGGACAACCGCAGGCACAGGTCTTGCACGGGACAATTGACTCATTGAAGAATGCCGAGAATGAAACACAACATTTAGGTTTGGCATTCTTAGGTTGGGTGATATTGCACACAACTTGCCAGCTGGCAAAAGAAGTCGTGTTCACTGGTAAACCAGTTGGGCTAGGGAATTCACTGGGACTGACCCGTACAGGGGGTCCACACACGTAATCTGGGTTGAGAATGCCTTTAATCTGCCAATTCTGGGGTGGGGTTATGGCAGATTGGTTCATGTTTGGTGGCATTTTATTAACATTGATCTGGAAAGCGGAGACTGACTTGCTTTCATCCATACTAACAGGCAAAATAGTACCATTCCGACAACAAAATGGTATCTTTCCTAAAGTTGAATCATTGGCGTATTGTGGAGGAAGATCGATAATCGTTGGCCTTCGTTGGCAATTCAGCACATTGGAGAAATCAAGACCTGCGTATTGTTGAGCTTGGAGCCCAGTGATGCAATCATTCGTATCAACGATGTCAGTGTAAGCTCCTTTCATGGTGTTGATAAATTCATCAGCCATCCAATCCCAACTGAGTTGCCAGTAATCAAGTCGGCCCAATGGGTTGTGGTTAGCCATCGTGACCTGAGCCCAGTAGTTATTACTATACGCCCTTAACACATCAAACATGATGGTCAAGTCACCATTTTGCCGAGGCAAAAATTCATCAGTGATTGTGATGTTTGTCTTAGCATTAGGATCTCTGACACAACAGGTGCTCAAGGTGGTGTTTCCTGCAATACAGAAAATGAGGTAGGTAACTAGAGCAAATTAAACAACGAAAAATGTTCAGAATTGAGGTATGCCACAATCACAATGAATGGTGTGAAGTAAAATCTAGGAAGCAGGAACAAGAGACTTGTCGAATACAGAATTAGTCGGACCCGCAGTCAGACCTGTAACTTAGTTTTGCTGTAAATTCACAGATATCAGATCATTATTATCACTTAAAGTGCCTAAAAAGGAGCTCCTACTCAAAGCGGGGTAAGGAGAACTTGGTCGGACACAACCTTTCCCCTGTAATGTGACGGTGACTTATTCTAAGTGACATATAACCGAAACATGGCTGATCATGAGGTACCACTACATTAAATAAAGAAGCATAACTCACCATTTTGATCTAGTCCATTAATCCATTATATATGTTCACTAGGCAAAAGAATAATATAATTTGACTCCATTTGAAAATACATGGACACATCCATGAACATCAGCAATGAAGTCCAACCTCAAGTCAAACTAAGTCATTTTATTAATTCACAAGCATATCCTAAACTTCAGCATCAGCAACAGAAGGGTAAGATGGTCCTACTAGAGTTACTAGATTGATTCCACAAGTACATCTAAAGTTCATAAATCAACAAACACTTAGATTATCCCTAAACTAAGACAACTCAACGATACTCCCTCCGTCCCAATCATTTGATTACCTTTGAATAAACAACCGATTGTCACGGAGGGTTATTATTCATACGACATTCTTCCAATACTTGCATCCACATCCCAATTCTTAAACCTAGGCAAACTACCATCCCAACTGGGTCTAAATCTAAAGTTCATAATCACATCAACCAAAATTCAAATTTTCAAATAACAAATTCATTTTTCTTTAAAATTATTCAAAACAACCTAAAATCCTAACTCCAAACCCTCCATCAGAAATTCACAATCATCCCAAACACAAGTCCATAACCGCCAAGTAAGGGGGTCGAGTTGTCATTTCCTCACTGAAATATATATGGACTAAAATTGTTAATGGGTCTTGACCCATCTCGACATAACTAAGAATTTAAGATCCTCAACTAATAAAAAAATCACAACTTGACATGTATTTAAAACTCGGTAAACAAATGATTGAGACGGAGAAAATACATTACAAATCCAAACTCCGCGACTAAAACACATACCGATTTTAGTGGGTTTAGGGCAAGTATATCCATCATTAACCAATGAAACATTCCCAGGCAAGGGAACAGCAGGAGGGCCCACACCAAACTGGGTCCCACCAAGCTGAATTTGAACCCCCATAGCGGTGACATCACCGGCGGTCTGAATCCCAGTCTTAAGATCACTCATCGGAAACCCAGCCAAAACGACGCCGTCAGATACATCAGCAGGAAAAGAAGACCCATTAAAGACAACAGCGGCGGCCGCGGAGACTAGGATTTCTTTATGCTGAAATCCGATGAATACCCGCCATTGTTTGAGCTCAACGTCGTCGTTGTTAAGGATAGAGAGAGTAGACTTGAAGCTGTAAGGTTGTTGGGTGGGGTTAGATTTTCGGATCGGGTGGAGGATTTGGCCTGAGAGGTAGTTGTATGAGATGTAGATGCCGTTACATGTGTCAGAAGGCGGCGGCGGCGGCGGCGGTGGGGATGGCGGGGTTGGTGTACGGCGCGCTGGTTGTGCGGTGGTGGGGTGGAAGAGAAGGAGGAGAGAGAGGAGAAGGGGGAGGAGAGAGAGTGGAGCCGCCATTGTTGAAGGAATGAAGGAATTGAAGAGTGAGGGAGTGAATGAATAACAACGGAGATAAACGCGGTGAAGTGTTCGAATTGATTTGTAGGGGGAAGCTGTATTTGAGTGTAGGAATGCGTGTTAGGGGTATTTTCGGGATTTTGTGTGTGAGTTGGTAATAAAGTGGGTGGATTTTGAACTTGGATGTGGTTTTCTTAGGAGACCCGGTAAAAGTATACCTGGTAAACGGGCCATCCGATTTAAGTTAAATCAGTTCGATTTAAAATCAATTTGACTTTAGTTTTAGATTGAGTTCGATTTCAACCGGGTTCATTTATGTTAACCACTTTAATCGGTTGGTATTATTTAAGTCGGTTACGATTCGGGTCAGATCAATTTCAGTTCTGTTTTGTTTGCGCATAATTTTCTTGAGTAAACAATAAAAAAAATTAGCTTAAATATAACTTATATACTTTCCAATTTGAATTTGTATAAAACAATTAATGAAAAAAGAATCAATGAAAAAACACCTATGATATGATTTATTTTTATGAGAAAATAAATACTTTTAATTGATGTCTTGTTCGGTTCAGATATATTCGGGTTCAGTTATCATTTGGTTAAATTCGAATTGAGTCGGGCCTCCGGTATTGTTCAGATGACTTATATCGGGTGTTCAATCAGGTTATCAATTCAGATATTTTCGATCAGGTTTTTGGAGTAGGGTTAGGTCTAGGTAAAATGGGATTATTTGCGTCGGGTTATATTATGGTCCGTATTATTTGGATTATTTTGAGGTCAACTTCGTTTCGTACTAAATGATAGAAAACTTAAATCAAACGACACCAAAATGAAATAAGTATTCCTGATAAATTACAGGAAAAGTTACATTTTCACAAGAATGAGAATTTGAACTGTGATCTATTTTTAATTTTTCAAAATATATCCATCTTAATCATTAAATTAAGACTTACTCGGAAAAATAGACAATTGATAATTAAAATACAGCAGAAAACAGAAATAAATAACTTCGTATTTGGACGGACTGACTATAAAAAAGGATGACATAGAGGTGGTAATCGGGTCACTCGGGTCGGGTATATATGGGTCAGGTCATATCGGGTTCGGGTTATGTCGGGTTAGTGACGGGTTCGGGTTTGGTTCGGCTCATATCAGGTCATCTTCGGGTCGGGTTATCAACGGGTGACAAGTCGGGTTGAGTCATTAGCGGGTCAGTGTCGGGTCAGCTTACCAACATATATTTTCTCTTACTCCTATTCTAAATAAACTTCCCTATTTACTTTTTCATCTATTTAAAATAACTTTCTTTTAGATTTCAGATCGATCGAATGGGTCAGGTCAACTTTTACCAGCTCTAAGATGACATAACAGAAAAAGGGTCTCAAGTTGAATTGATACAAAAAAACAAAAGAAATTTAGGGAAAATATACTGAGTAGGAAGCGAGGATTGTGCCGTTGCGAAAGGTGAAAGTGAAAGGCAAGAATGTGGGGATGTCTTTTGATAATTCAAAGGTACAAAATACATGAGAATATGAGATATTCATTGGACGAGCACTAGAGGTGTCGCGTTTGAAATAATCATATTAATAACATGACAACATGAGATGAGAGAAAAGTCGGCTTCACCCCTCAGTCTTTGTTAGATTAATTAAATCACTTTTTAATTGTTATTTATTGTTCAAGGAATATTCATACTTATTAAAATGAGACTCTTAAAGTAGATTCATAATGCATGATTTCATCAAGGATTCAAGGGCCATGCATATTGGTACACTGTCGTAGTGTCGTTATATTCATACTTGTTGTGCAGAAGCGTGAATACCTTGTGTTGGCTCTCATTGCACGGTGTCCACATCCATAATAAGACGATATTTGTCTTTGGGCAGCCAGTCACGGATTTACTTTCTTGGCCCTTCCCAAAAGGCCTCATACTATTATATTTAGTAGATACTTATAAAGATATCTTCCATCTTTATTCTACCGATGTGGGACATGGGTTTGCACCCTAACAATACTAAGTATGATTATTAAGTTAGGCTATCTACTTGCAAAACTGATCATACCTTTTCAGTTTCACCCCTTGTGAAGAACACAAATTCTTGTTTGTGACGGCACATATCCGTCACTCTTGAGTGACGGATATCATTTTACCTCACAAAGTACCCACTTTTTCTCTCTCTGCAACACTATTCATGTGGTCCCCTTTCTCCACTAACCCATTTTGTTACCATTTTATCTCACAAAATATCCGCCACAAATGGTAACCCGTCACAAGGGAGACCAATTGTGTGAAGAAAGACATGGACTACAGGAAAAGGTAAACCCTTAAACGAATTATTAACAAGGAAATTAAATGTAGGTCGACAAGATTTAAAGCCGCTTCAACACGCACGACGACCTTACCAACTGAATGACATCATCATGTATAGATGTGTAAAGACATGGAGTATTAGCAATACATTTTGAAAAGAGGAATCACATAAGCTAAAATCTCCTCGACCCAGGTTTTGAACTCATTCCTTTATTACCCTCACTCCCTCGGGAGTCGGGACCTATTTGCAAGAACCCTAGCCTATCTCCGTCATCATGCAGGGTGTCAGTTCCGAAAATAGGGCAATTGGATGCATCATGTCCAAATTGAATTATTGGCCACACCAAGGAATAGAGTACCGCCTTTTCTTTCCCAATACACCAATGCTAGAAGACGGTTTTCGCTCTTTCAACTTTCCAAGAAAAGACTTTTAATTTGAAACTCTGGACAATGCCATCACCATCGTCCACTACTTCCGGTAACATCAACGAACAATTCGGGCCGTCACTTAAATACTTTGTAGGTTTTCGCAGTGATCAACAAAGGCAAGAACAACATCGCTCTCCTCTCTTTTACTTGCTTCAATCCAATCAAAGTCTTGTTTTTGTATAAGAGAAGGATCGGTCAACAAATTTACTAGCCACCGAGAGTTTTCGTGTTTGGCATAGTTGAGGACTGTCTTTCGTTGATCATCTCGCAAGTTAATGATCCACCAATATTTGTTAAGCAACATTCGACATGTTTTCTCTGTGTTCGTGATAATTATATATATCATCCTTTAGTACAGAGTTGATAAAATTAAATAAACGTACCTGGAAGAGTGGATAAACAATGAAGTACAGTGGTTCTGTCGTTGCGACGAAGCATCTTGAAACGCGGCTTCTCTACTCTCATGATCTCGTCCACAACTCGTGAACAACCCGACATGACAGATAGAAAGAAGGGACTTTCACCCTTGTTGTTGCAAATCGATCTTACATGAAGTTGGATCGACCGACAGGATCTCAAGTGCAAGCTCTTCATGCATTGACGTTGAACACAATGCAGAATGTAATGGTGTGTCTCCGAAATTGTTCTTTATATTCCAAGGAGAGCACTCTACAGCCACTAACACTAAGTTGTTGCTTATAACCGCGTATCAAGATTTGGCCTAGTTCCGATTCCTTCTTCCTTGCTGCTATGTGCAACGGAGTGTCAGATGCCTTGTTTTCTTTCATAAAAATAACTTTACTTGAAAGATTTTGGTAATTTGTAGAGAGTTGACGTACTAAATCAACGCCCTGTCCTCAACCTGCAGGGACGGCAACAGTGATGCGTACGTCTTCTTAATAAGCTTGACGAGGCTGATATTACTCTGAAAAGCCGCTATGTGAAGCAGTGTAAACCTGCTTTCGTCATCCATGAGCTGGAAGAAGAGTTGTTTCTGGATATCGGTAGGCAGAATACTAATAACTTCCCACAAAAAATTGGCCTGGTTGTTCCATGCTGCAATGTGGAAGATGTTTCCCCCGAGACTTCCGTCTACGCCTTTCGGAGCTCGAGTGAGGAAGTACTCGGGTGGTTTTTTCGAAAATAGACCTTTCAGAAACCTTACATCTCCACGCTCAGCTGCAATCATCAACACAGGATCCATCCTCTTGTTATTCAAACTATCTAATGTTTTTTGTCAATTCTTTTCTTCATACAATCATACTCCTACACTATATAATACGGAGTACTCCATTGTACGGAGTATATATATATTATGTTAAATTGTTAATATGTCCATTACCAATTTACCATCTCATCATTAATTTTTTTTCAACAAGTCTCTCATGACGGATCATTTTCGTTTTATGCTTAAAACTCAAGACACATCAGATGTGTGACCCGTTAACCAAATGTGACATTTTTCTTTTTTTTTTATTTTTTAAAAAAAAAGTTACTAGAACAACAATATTAGCTATAACACTAGCTACACCATTATGTCGTAAATGATCACTTTTTATTACCGTCTTAATTCCACTAAGTATCATTGTTTTTGACTTTTTGTTAGGAAAAAACATGTAATGCCTAGTCATTTCCCTATCTTAAGTTTATGACGAAAAACATTTTCCTAGTCATTTTTTTATTTATTTATATATGATCCTGATAAGGAAAAAAATAGGGATATTCTACATGGTATCCCTCAATTTTTCGACTTTCTACATTTATTCTTTTACACTTTTAAAAACATACATGGTACCCCTAATTGTTGTCATTCGCACTAACTGTACCCCTAAACTTTATTTTCTGTCAATTAAACTCAATTTTAGGCGTTAAGTGATTACTTAGACGCGTAACCAAGCTTGTCATTTATCATCCCATGACATAAGGACTCTATTAGGCTCAATATCCATCTTTGGACGTGATAATTTGGCAAGGAATCAATAAATTTTCCGTCAAAATTTTTTTAGCCCATATATATCAATAAATATTAGGATCAAGATGGATATTGAGCCTAATAGAGTCCTTATGTCATGTGATAATAAATGATGACAAGTTTAGTTACGCGTCCAAGTATTACCTAACGCCTAAAACCGAGTTTAATTGATAGAAAATAAAGTTTAGGGGTACGCTTAGTGATAATGACAATAATTAGGGGTACCATATATGTTTTGAAAAGTGTAGGAATACCATGTAAAAAGTCGAAAAATTAAGGGGTACTATGTAGAATATCCAAAAAAATATTTTCCATGGTTGGTAAACGATTAGCAGAAGGTATGAGCTGGATCAATTAACTTAATTATGATAAAAAAAATTATACAGAGTATATTTTATGGTTGCTTGGACCAGACCACTCATCCCAAACTCCCACGCCCAGCCTGCTTTGAGTATTCTTGTATCGAGACGGGCCCAAGAGCCCTTGTCACGACCCGAACATTGTCATGCCCCGGCCTGTGTCCAGCACTAGAACACACAAGTATATGTACAAGTACAACAATATATAGAACTATTAAATGATGCAGATCAGCCTGACCCAACCCGTGTTCGTGGGCTGGTGTTTTCTAGCCTGACTAGCCCGTGTGCCAGCCCTCCCCTTTACTCGGACGTGGCCAGTGCTCAGGATTTCCGGCCAATCCCGGCTTGGCCCGTTAAAAACTAAAATAATACTACAAAAAACATTATACAGGCGGGCTCAGACCAAACAATATGGAGCCCAACCCTCCCCGCCCCTGCCCCTTTGTAGTGCTAGGCCTGGGCCACAAACCAACCGCCCGGTCCAACGCACACCCCTGGCAGTATAGGTACCTAATTACTTAGGGCATCCACAATAGATGAACCTCTTTAGAGGTTTGTCACTTGACACATCACCAAATTAACAAACCTCTCCAATAACAAACCTATACATAACAATAGACAAACATTCTCAAGGTTTATGTTATAGGACCCACTTCAAATTATCCATTTTTTTTTCTCTCATATGTTGGGTATATTTTAGGGACCACCACTTGTCATGTCATCCACAAACCTGTATACAAATATGTAACCACTCTCGTCTATGAACCTCAAACCTCATTCCCAACAATAGAGAGGTTTGTCAACAAACCTCTAAAAAATACACAAACCTTTGTTGACAAACCTCTATTGTTGATGCCTAGGACTTAACAAAAAAATTCCGATACGAATTTTTTATCCAAATTAGATTCAATTAAAAAAATCCGAATATCTGAATTCCATTTAAATTGGATATTCGATCCGGTTTTTTTCGATTAAACTGGATCGGATGTGGATTGAGAAATTTAAAACCGGATATCCGAATCCGATCCAAATTTTTAAAACTAAAAAAAAAAAGGGGAAAAACTAGAAAAAAAGAAGTTAAAAACTACTCTTTCTCTGTTGTTTTATACTTGTAATTTTATTTCGCCTCTCTAATCTCGTTATTCTCCACTCTTTCTCTCTCTCTTGTTGATTTTATAATTCCTTTCCACAAACAATAGTTGATTTTCAGTCGAGATAATATTATTTCTTTGATGAATCATTTTTTAGTTATGAAAGAAAAATGCCAAAATAAAAGCCACTAAAAGTCATCATTGAACATTTGAAAACGTTACTTTTTTTTAAACCGGATCAGATCCAGATTTTGATATTCGAATATCGGAATATTGGATATCCGATTTATTCGGATCGGATCTGAATAAAAAAATCGTGAATTCTTAACCCGGATATCCGATCCAATTTCTAAATCCGAATCGAATATCCAGTTTTGCTCAGCTCTTATATTTATCATAAGAATTTAATTATCTATTGAAAATAACATAGAAAATAGATAAGTTAAAAAAAGAATGCAGTGTAAAAATGTGATGAAAACACCTAACTACCTAAGGCAAGTTATTAACTTATTATACTCGTAGTTGTTAACTTGTTTCGGATAATCAAACGAGTACCTGAATTTTTGGGCTAGTTGACCATCTCGACCGTAGACATGATAATGGTCCTAAAAGTGAACTTTGGTCCCAGGAATTTACCAATGTTTCGGTTCCACATTTGACCTCCTCACTTACTTTTTGTAAACGTTGTTTGAATTGGTTTAATTCGATTTATTCGATTAGTTTAACGTTATTTTAATTAGTTTAATATTTTAATTCAATTAGTAATCCGTTGTTTCGATTAAGTGTAGTAATTCAATATAAGTTGTTAGTTTTGATTAGTTTATCTCGATAGTTTTTCGTTGTTTTAATTATTACTAACTTGTAGTATTAATTAAATTGTTATTAAAAATTCGATCTTAATTGTTAGTTTCAATTTTTCGATTAATTTGATTGAAATGTTTGAGAAGTATATTGGGTAATTTATTAATTTATCGAAGACAAATAGCAATTGGGCACATTGATCATCATTATCATTAGTCGTGTGATGAATCATTTTAGTCTTTGTCATTGTGATTATTTGGTGCTTATATTTTTTTTTGGCAACAGTAAAACGATGCAATTACATAATGTTAAGGTTAACTAAGTCTTATTACACTCGTAATTAAACATCAGTACGGTACAAATATTTAACACTAGCAAAAGACAATGTCGGTGCGAGCCTCTTTATCCACATCTTGCAAGCAACTAACATCTCCTGAAAGCCTTCAATGCATGTGAGTTGCGGAGTGACAAGGGCTTGGTGTACTTACGCAAAAAGAGCGTAGAAATGAATGATGGATTGCAGACAACAAGCTTTTAAATAACTAAAATTAGGTGTTTGTGAATTTTCATATCTTATTCATTATGTCCTGTTCAATAACTCACATGAGCAATATTGATTACTAGATTTTGGTGTCGTTCTTTTCCTAATCTTAGAACGTACAATAATGTACAAGTGCACAACACCTAATTTTAGTTGTTAATTTAAACTCTTTTAAATAACATTTTTCATACATATATATTTGAATTCCCTCTTAATTTATTTTCTTTAATCTTTTTTACCTCTCTTACTATATTTTAATATAATTATTTTACGTTAAGTCCGTCTTTCTATTTTCATCATCCTTCTTTATTCGATACTCCTATAAACTTAGAAGAAAGAAAATGAAAGATACTTCTAGCAAAGAATCTCAAAATCTACCAATAGTTCAATATAATAAATTTGAGCACGTCAAGGTTCAAATTATCAACCATTTCAAGAGGGATAGAGAAAATTTCGACAAAGCCTCTCGATATTTGATTAATAATGCGAGTCCAACATTCGGGGATACTTCTACAATGCAACCATCTAATATTTATGCAATTAGGCCATACGTGAAAACATCGTCGCCTCCTAGCTATAGTCATGGCGGGGGTGGTAGTACTTGGTCCGTCCATTTTGATGAAGACGAGTTAAAGAGAAAAAAGAGGGTTGCTACCTATAGAGCATACGCCATGGAAAGCAGGGTGAAGAGTTCGTTTAGAAATGGTTTACGTTGGATTAAAAGAAAGTATTGTAAAATCATTCATGGTTATTAGTTGTATGAATTATTGTCGCTATTCCTCGTATAAAAGAGCCCGCATGTCCAATTATCCATATATGTAAGGATGATACTGAATTTTGACAACATTAAGGGGTCGTTTGGTTGCCGAGAAAAAGGAACATACATCGGATGTATTACCTCAGATTTTACTTGTTTTTGAGCATTTTTGTATTTTTTCTGAGCTTATTACCTCAAACTTTATTTGTTTTTGAGCATATGTGTATTTTTTCTGAGTTTATTAAAGTTTATAAGTTAGATTTTAATTTTTTTCCGTCAAAACTCAAATTTAAGTAAGTTTGTAGGTAATGTTTTTGAGTTTTATTGTAATTTTTTTGAGCTTAATATTTTAGTGAATGAACTCAAAAACTTTATAGTAAAACTCATATTTTTTAAAACAAAGCTCAAAAACTTTATTATAATGCTCAGAAAGTATAAAACTTGTGGTAGTACATCGGATGTATAATCCACTTACTGTTTGGTTGCCACTTAGAAAACATAGGCATTGGAAAATCCCATGATTTTGAAAAACATGGGTTGTTTGGTTGCCATAAATTTTGGAAAATGTAGAAATTAGAACTTCCCAAGAACTTCTAATACCTACATGATGTGGGAAGTTGCTTACATACTCTCTCCTTGGTCATTGAAAGTTCCCGTGGAATTTAATTCCTACATGAGCAACCAAACACTTTTCCGAAATTCATCCGAATTGGATGAGAGAACTTAATTCCCATGAATTGTATTTTCATTGGAAAATTAAGTTCCTTGATCAACCAAACAACCCCTAAGAGCAATAACAATAGTAATAGTAGAACTTTATATAAAGTTCTTCATATGCCATGTCACAATGCACCAACCCCAATTTTTAAGAACTTTTGTTCACAATAGAAGAATTTAATATGAAGTTCTTAGATAGAAAAAAACCATAAAATAAATAATGTAAAATGGTTTCTCACATTTTACAAAGTTATATTTATTGGTTGTACATTTTCCAATACTTTAGAACTTGGTTCTTATTTTAGAACTTGGTTCTTAAAAATAAGAACAACTTTTAAATGCAATAGAAGAACTTTTGAAATAAAGTTCTTGGTGACAACCCCAATCCTAAGAACTACTATTGCTATTGCTCTAAGTGATTTCTATACAACATGAATAAAGAGGGAAGATACAAATTTTGAAAGGCATCCTTAAGTATTAGTCGCATTACAAAGAGGGAATATATAAATTTACAACATGGTAATTTACCTTAATAAGTTATATTAGGAGAACGTATATCAAGCCGAATTTTTTTTTTTTGGTCAATATATCAAGCCGATGTATTATGGAGTAACATTAATCACTTTTAGACATCTACAAATTGACGAACAATCAATCAATTCGGCATATTAACAATTTGCTTTAACTTTTTTTTTTAATCCTTTTTTTTTCTTCTGAAAAGCATATAAAATAATCACAATTTGGATTTACTCACTTAATATATTAAGCCAATTAGGGCCGTTATGTTCGGATTGTAAAGAATAGGTTTACTGTGATTGTTATTGATTTTCAGTGATTACAAAGGATGGATATATATACAACTTAGTGGTAACTTTTGACTAAGTAAAGTAACATTTGTATAACAACTTTTGACTAAGTAAAGTAACATTTGTTAATTAGTTTGTTGCACGTAGAGATGGATGCTATGACTTCCCATTGATGCTATGACTTCCGATTGATGCTATGACTTCCAATTCATGCTATGACTTCAGTTTGGATATTATTAACATTCCCCCTCAAGATGGACGGGCGAAGACGAAGGCCAATCTTGGACGATAACTCAGTAAAGCGCGGTTTGTGGAGAGGTTTTGTAAGCGTGTCGGCGAGTTGATCAGAACCATTGATATGTTGAACACGAATATGGCCGAGACGTACTTGCTCTTTGACAAAATGGAATGAAAGCGCCAGATGCTTCATTCTTGAATGGAAAACGGGATTGGCGGAGTAATGAGTGGCAGAGAGATTGTCGCAGAATATGACGGGAGCACTAGGGATGTGAACACCGAGCTCCTGAAGAAGGGAAGTGAGCCATAGAAGTTCAGCAGTCGTGTCTGCAACAGCCCTGAACTCGGCTTCAGTGGACGAGCGGGAGACAGCTCGTTGCTTTCGCGATGACCAGCTAATGGGGTTAGAGCCAAGGTAGACAATCATACCAGAGGTCGATACATAATCATTTGTATCACCACCATGATCTGCATCGCAGTAGGCGTGAAGACGAAGAGGGGTCGAGTGCGCTAGCTGAACGCCAAGGTGAAGGGTACCTCGAAGGTAGCGAAGGAGCCTCTTTAGGGCTGTCCAATGAAGAGCAGTTGGGTGCGTAAGGAATTGGGCAAGCTTGTTCACGGAATAGGCAATGTCGGGTCGTGTAAGCGATAAATATTGGAGACTACCAATGATGGCACGGTAATCGGTTTCGTTTTCTTTGGGTTGGTTTGGTTCGGCAGTGAGGGGAGGGTGGGGAAGCATGGGTGTGGATGAAGGATTGCAATCGTGGTAGTTAAATTTGTGCAACAGGTCGTATAGGTATTTAGTTTGGTTGAGATGAAGGCCAAGTTTTGTAGGAGTGACCTCAACACCAAGGAAATAGGATAAGGGACCAAGGTCTTTTAATGAGAATTTGGTTGCTATTTTTTGAATGAAGGCAGTAATATGGTTTTGATTCGGACCGGTGACGATGATATCGTCAACATAAACAAGGACAAGAAGGGTTGTTTGGGCCGTGACAGAGATGAAGAGGGACGGGTCAGAAACCGAGTTTTTGAAGCCATTGGTGAGCAGATAGTTCTTGAGCTCGGTATACCAGGCTCTCGGGGCTTGTTTTAGCCCATAGAGAGCTTTGTTTAGCTTGCAAACATAATCGGGTTTATCAGTGTCGACGAAGCCAGGAGGTTGAATCATGAATACAGTATCAGTAAGATGACCTTGAAGAAAGGCATTATTAACATCAATTTGTCGTAGATGCCAGCGTTGAGAAACAGCGATGGTGAGAATTAGTCGTATGGTTGTTGGTTTGATAACGGGACTGAAGGTTTCCGAGTAATCAATACCCGGTCTTTGGTGAAATCCTTTGGCGACTAAACGAGCTTTGTGTTGTTTTAAGCTTCCATCCGGATTGTACTTGATTCGATATACCCATTTGCAGCCAATGAGGTTTTGGGCATGAGTTCGGGGTACAAGGGTCCATGTGTGGTTACGAAGGAGTGCTTGGTGTTCTTCAATCATGGCGGCACGCCAACGGGGGTCAATGAGGGCTTGTTTTGTCGTTGTGGGTGTGGTGTGAGTGACGGGTGAGAGAGCTAATTTGGCATAGCGAGGGTTAGGGCAAGTAATGTTGTTGGATAATCGGGTGTTGTGACGGTGAGACGGTGGGGGAGGTGGCGGTGGTGGAGGGGGTGGAGAATGAGAGGTAGTAGGGGACATGGTAGAGGGAGTTGTGGTTGAGGAGGAGGAAGGGGAATTGGGGGTGTTGGCAGGGGAGGGAGTAGGGGTGCGAGGAGAGTTAGGGGATGCGGATGAGGTGGGGTTAGGAGGACTACCCGGTGGAATTTGGTCAGGAGGTGGGATGGTGGTGTAGGGTATACGGAGGTCGAGGAGAGGAAGGGTTAGGGTGCACCACCGGTCAGTGGAGGGGGTGGTGGTTGGCTCGGTTTTGGAGAGGGTGAGATAGGGAAATTCAGTTTCTATGAACTTAACATGGCGAGAGGTATATAGCTTGCGAGATAAGGGATCATAACAAAGGTAGGCACTTTGTGTGGTAGAATAACCAACAAAGATACAAGGTGTTGAGCGATTTTCGAGCTTATGGGTTGTGTATGGTCGAAGCCACGGAAAGGAGAGACATCCAAAGGGACGAAGTTTGTGATAGTTCGGTGGTTGATGATGAAGAACTTCATAAGGGGATTTATTTTGGAGGGTTGGGCTGGGTAACCGATTAATGAGATAAGCGGCTGTGGTAAATGCATATGGCCAAAAGGTGGTTGGAAGATGAGCTTGGGTTAGGAGTGCTAGGCCGGTTTCGACAATGTGTCGGTGACGGCGTTCCGCAAAACCGTTATGCTCGGGTGTGTGAGGTGGCGAGGTGAGATGGGTAATGCCTTCGTTAAGAAGGGCGGGATTTAATTTTTTGTATTCCCCTCCATTATCGGAATAAAATTGCCGAATTGGTTTATTAAAGTATTTTTCGACAATAGATTTAAAGCGATGAAACGTGACTAAGGTATCGGATTTATTCTTGATAGGATATAGCCAAAAATAGTGACTATAGTGATCAACAAAGATGATATAATATTTATAATTATCATGGGAAAGAAGGGGTGCAGTCCATACGTCGGAATAGACGAGGTCGAGAGGGGCCTGCGAGGTAAGAGTTGAAACGGAAAATGGTAATTTTTGACTTTTATTCATTAGACAAGCAGTACAATGAGAAAAATTTGAAATACGTAAATTGAAATTTGCGTTTAATAAATTGAGTGTGGCATTGGAAGGGTGGCCAAGACGGTGATGCCACGAGTTTGAGGTTGCAGAGTAGGCGTGGGTGGAAGATGATGGAGTCCATTCATAGGAGCCTTCACGGAAGTGACCTTGAAGGAGTGTTTGACCCGTTTGTTTGTCCTTGAAACAAAAAGAGTCAGATGAGAAAGAAGCAATGGCATTATTATCGTTGCAAAATTGGGAAACAGAAAGCAATTTACGAGAAATGGTGGGAACAACTAAGACATTATTAAACTTAAGAGAATGGTAAGAAAATGAACCATGATGAGTGATTTGGAGCGAGGATCCATCCCCAATAATAAGGTCATCAGGCCCATCATAGGAGGTGTGAAGGGAGAGGGTGTTGATGTCGTCAACAATGTGGTGCGAGGCACCACTGTCGACTAGGTAAGAAGCAGAGGACGGGTTGGAAGAAGCGGAGGCAGTATTGGCATAAGGGCGAGTCTGCTTTGTCGGTGGGGGAGGAAAAGTGACGTTGGGATAGTCGCGTTTGAAGTCGGGGCAGTCAGAGATGACATGGCCCTTATGTCGACAGTATTGACAGCGACCTAAGAAGGGTTTTGGGGCTTGGTTGTTGTTTTGGTTGGGTTGTGGATAACGGGTAGGATTAGGGGAGTGATAGGTGGAGCGGTTTTGGGTGTTGGGTTGCTGGTAGCGCGGGGCAGAGGGGTTGTAATAACGGGTTGTGGCAGCATGAGCGGAAGGGTTGAAGGAGGTGGTAGAGTTTTGTTTGTGAACAATGAGCTCATGGTTGATAAGCTTTTCATGTAAGGTTTCAAAAGTGATGGGTACATCGCGTGCTCGAACGGCATCGATGACTGATTTGTATAAGGTTTGGTCGAGGCCGTCGAGAATTTGAGAGGTGATATCCTCATTGTCTACGGGTTTGCCGAGTTGTGCTAGGTTGGCAGCGCAAGTTTTGATCGCGAGCATATAGTCCGAGATGGATTTGTCACCAAGGGTGATGTTACGAAGACGGTTTTTTAATTGTAAGATGTGGCCACGGGAGGGGTTTGCGTAGGTTGTTTCAAGTAGAGTCCAGGCGGCATGAGAGGTTGTTGCGTCAAGGATTATGGGTGAGACCGAGTCATCAAGGGTTCCGGCAAGGGCACCTAAGATGAGTTGGTCTTGTTTGAACCAAGTGTTAAAGGCAGGGTTTGGTTCGGGGTCGGGATTGGGTTTGGATTCCGTGGGTGTTGGCGTGGTTGTTTTTGGTGGTGGTGTTGATGTGCCATCGAGGAAGCAGAACAACCCGAAACCTTGTAGGAGTCGGGTTATCTGAAATCGCCATGAGCGATAGGTGGTGGGTGTTAGCTTGCGGCAGGTAGGGAAGGAGATGGACAAGAGGGGTTTTGTTGGTTCATCGGCATTCGGGATTAGGGCATTGGAGTGGTTGGCCATGGGTACGTGAATGACGAGCACAAGGACGAGAAGCAAGGTTAGGATCGATATGGGAGTTGATACCATGTAAAGAATAGGTTTACTGTGATTGTTATTGATTTTCAGTGATTACAAAGGATGGATATATATACAACTTAGTGGTAACTTTTGACTAAGTAAAGTAACATTTGTATAACAACTTTTGACTAAGTAAAGTAACATTTGTTAATTAGTTTGTTGCACGTAGAGATGGATGCTATGACTTCCCATTGATGCTATGACTTCCGATTGATGCTATGACTTCCAATTGATGCTATGACTTCAGTTTGGATATTATTAACACGGATCTCAGGCACACCAATGCAACCAACGTCCGCCATGTAATATTTAAGCACAAAACTCCACTAAATCCAAAGACGGGCCTCCTTTTCTTTCTCCCGTCACTCTCTTGACTTTTCTATATGGATTTTTAAAAAATCCTTTTTACTTATTTTTTATATTCATAATAAATCGGTATTTAATCAAACGAATCGGTATTTAATCAAACGAGAACAAATGATTGAGCTCTCATTTTTCAAAAAGAAAAATGACACTGTCCAAACACGGGAAGTGGTTTCCGTGTTGTGCCAGTGAAGAAAATGTCGACCCAAGCACGTGTCGTGCTTCGGTGTGTCTAAGCAATTCCTTCATTAACCTTTTTTCTTTATATTATAACTGTGTCATGCTCAAGTGACCCGATAAATCTATCTGAATGATCCGAACCCGAGTATGAATCAACCCGACTAACCCGACCCATAAATGACCCGAACTCGATAATACTATCACGACGTAATATGACCCGAACTCGATATAACCCGACCTAATCATACCAATTAAAACCCGACTCGACTGACACCTTTAGGGGTACCTCGAGTAGATCTATCATCCTTGAATTAGAAAAGTAGACCATTTGTCTCTTGTCATTGTTTTTTCGTAATTTGAACTCTCATTCTTGGCAAAGAGACGTTGCAATGCCTCATAATTTTCTATTATGAGTGTCACATGTTTCCAAACCATTTATCCGTTTTAATAGACCCCCCCAAACTTTAAATAAAATTAAAAATAAAATTCTAAATAGAAAATATAAATAAGCACCCCCACATTTAATGCTTGAACTACGCTTTCAGTAATCAGACTCGAAACTTTCCGTCATTTGTGTAACAACAAACTGTGCGTCTCTCAAATTAATTGCTGATCAAACTGTTCTTCATTTTTGTAACATCCCCAGAAAAATATAGTCGTTAGTCAACATTTATACTACACAAAAACAACTAGATTCAGAGGCATTGGAGAATTCTCAATTTCCAATCTTTTTTAATTGTAAGTTGTTAATTTGCAATTTTTATTGGATTTTAGATTTGGGTTTTTGATTTTGTGTTGTTTTGTGTATAAAGTTTCTATCTTTGTTACTGATAATGCTGATACTTTGGTTTTTTTGGTAATTAATGAAGTGGGTTTTTGTTTGATCATGTAATTAGTGGCGGAGTCGGGATTTGTAGTTTTAGGTGGAAATTTTACGGGGCAAACTAGTAATGCGATAAGGTAAACTAAATAATAAAACAAAATTTAATTAAAAGTTTCAAAATATTCATTATCGCCTCTGTTAGCTAGCCCCCTTAGTTCCGCAACTGCCCTTTTAAATTTAGAGTCACTTATGTGATGAATGTTTGATTTTGCAATCAAGTTTCTGTGATTAATCAAGCAAAAGCTGCAAAACTGGTGTATATGATCATGATGAATTTGCTTTATAATGCTGCAGTTCTATTGTTTTCATCTTTTGATTGTTCATTTGGATGTTTAAGTTTGTTTTAAGTTATGTGATCGGTGGAATTATCGGAATTTGGTTACTGATTAAATATCAGATTGGTTGTTTTGAGCTAATTGTGAATGCCTCTAATCGCCACAGAAGTATTACACTTGGCATACTTGATCCGTTTTAAGTTTAAGATGGATATTGCCGTCTTAAACAAGAATTTGTGTATAACTAGGGTTTAGTTGTGGCCGCATTGGCAGTAGTAAGTAGTAAGACTTCGATGCAAATGTATTCAATTTCCGCAGTCAGTTAACATAGTGTCGCGTGGAAAATTTGAAAGTTGTCATCATACGGACCATAGATTTTAGTTCTTTTGTTCAACACCAAGATTTTGGTAAATGCACGAAAAAAAGGTTTTACAGTGTCTTGAGGCCCCATGTAGACACATGGGTCCTTCAGTACCAACCTATGAAGCTATGATCATGCTAACGAATGTCGGGTTTGACTGAGTACAGTTATCAATCATGTGTAGAATGTAGATCCAATTATTAGACAGATCTTAATTGTAGCATGCCAGCTGCCCTGTATGCCACATGTTTATGTTGATGTAACCTGTATTTGCTAAAATAATTTTCATCCTCATGAATTATAGATTTCGTCTACAGATATTACTTATTTTGAATTGCTGATCGGAGTCAAAAATCACCAATTCGCCATATAGACCGAAGTTATTTAGGTACTCATTGGAGTGGACATGAAACTGTAAAGGTTGAAACAAGGTTGAAGTTTGTAGATAACAAGCATGGGTGGTGAAAGGCATGGATCAAAGAGCGGGCGTTATGTAGGTGGCTTCTTGCAGCTGTTTGACTGGAATGCAAAGTCAAGGAAAAAACTTTTTCCTAGCACATCCGATTTACAAGGTGATATTATATTGCAATATCTATCTGTGGATTCATTAGCTTTACTCAAAGCCTCACATGTTATGTTATTTGATCATTAGCCATTATCAGCTGACATTCTCGGTGTCCCTTTTTTTATTGGACAGAGCAACCAAAGCAAGGGAAGAAATGCCAGGATAATTTGCCGATCACCCGGATGCATGTGGTGAGAGCTTGCTCATCATATACTGAGAACTTATAGTAGGAAATGGAATATTTTATTGACCAAAATAAAATACTCCATCCATTGCCTTTCTATAATCCCCAATTGACTTCGGTGGTCAAATGACTTCGACTTTCATGGATATTTTCTTAATAATATACAAACGTATTTTAAAAAATAATAAATGAAAATAGTTTTTTTTTTTTTTTTTTAATAAATCAGACACGGCAAACTTTACCTTGTATCTACTGCTGGTTAACATTGACATTGGTTTACCATCAAAGTCAAATAGGGACAGTAAACTTGGGATGAAGGTAGCAATTCATTTGACTTATACCATGCAGGTTGAAGAAGAGGATTTTGGCGCTGGATTAAGTACTCGAGGAGGAAGTGAATATAGCTATGCATCATCGGTCACAGATGATGATGGATATGGAACAAAAGCTCCAGGGGTAGTGGCTAGGCTCATGGGACTTGATTCCTTACCAACATCTAATGCTGTGGATCCATACTCTAGTCCCTTTTTCGATTCTCTTTCACTTCAGGATGCTTCATTTAGAGAGCGACATTTCGAGTCCTATAGAGATCGTCAAGCTATGGAGTCTAGCTCAAAGATTGGAAAGACCTCTAGAAATTCGACATTGCCTAATAAACCGATTGAGAAGTTCCAATCTGAAATGTTACCCCCAAAATCAGCTAAAACAATTCCTATCACTCATCATAAGCTTTTATCACCCATCAAGAGCCCTATATTTGTCCCATCTCGGGATGCGGCTCATATTATGGAATATGCATCGAAAATCATCGAGCCGGGACCTCAGGCTACTTCCCGAGCAAAAATAACGTCTTTAGGGTCGTCCTCGGTTCCCCTAAAGGTACGAGAAATGAGAGGAAAAGTGGAAGCATCTCAGAGACCTTTAAAGGCCACTGAACCTTCACATAGAGAAGTCGAGCCCATTGCTACCAAGTATCTAAAAAGACAGCCTATGAACAAGAGCGCGAATGGAGGAAAAGTTTATCCAAGTAGGGATGATGGTTCTGCGAATGGAGGAAAAGTTGATCAAAGTAGGGATGATGGTTCTTCTACTAATAAGTATCAAGGGAAGTCGATTTCACTTGCTATCCAGGCAAAAGTCAATGTCCAGAAAAGGGAAGGCTTGACTTCTAATAGAAGTTTAGCTTCAGAAGAACAGGGTGACGGCACGAAGTCAACTCAGTTATCCAGGAACCAAGTGAGTAGCTCAAAGAGTTCCAATAGGAAATCCTTAACTCAAACCACATCTGTGCTAAGGCAAAATAACCAGAAGCAAAACTGTCCTAAAACGTCAATGGATATGTCAACTGGTAAAAAGGCGGTCACTGAGGATTCTTCTCGAGGGCAACATAAAACCTTGACTAGAGATTGTGGCCCCAGAACAAGCTCTAGGAAATCTAGCTTACACGTAAGGGATGACGATAAGAGCACTCCTTATTCTGGAGCCAAGAATGCTCCTAGGAAGAAAAGATCTGCTGATAACATGCTTGAAAGAAAACAGGAAAACCCAAGCCAATCTAGCTTGGTTACCGATAGGCAATTCACTTGGATAGAAGATAACCGGAGGAAAGGAATGGATGTTGTTTCCTTTACATTCAGTGCTCCAATTACGCGATCATTGTCTGAGAAAAGCACTGATCTTTATACTGATGAAAGAAGTAAAACACTAAGAAATTCTGATATTACTAAACTATCTTCCCCGGGATTTAGTGGGTTAAAAGGTGATGCTTTGAGTATTTTGCTGGAACAAAAGCTGAAAGAATTAGCGTCAAACCTAGGGAGTCCCCATAGCTTCGCGAAGACGGGTAGAACTGCAGAATCTTCACCTGGCAGTGTAGAGAGTGCTATTGGGAAGGCCCGAGAAAAAGCAGCTCAACGGGAGCTTCGAGTGAATGGTGAGAATAGCCAGATGTATTCTCAATCTATCAGAAGGACTTTCAACTTTCAGGTAAACAATGTCATGCATAGTTTTATCTTGTAAATTACTCCGGACAGTTTTACTACCCAAATTCATGCACTGTTCTGCTAGGGTAGTTGTAGCAACGGCGGAGTCCCCCGAGACATGAAACTTTAATGCTGTTCATGAATTTTCTTTGTCAAATCCCCAAAAGTTATGCTATTAATTCTATTAAAACAAGAATGGCTGAAATTATTTCTGCTTTTCAGGCAGGGGAAGCAGTGGAAGATTATAATAAGAACACAGAAATTAAACAATGGAATCCTCATATCCCCAGTCCCGTCTCGATTCTGGAACCTTCTATGTTGACAGAAAGTTGCTATTCTTCAGAGAGCTTAACAAGTAGCAGCACAGAAGGTAATAACAGTAATGCAATATCCCAAATCTGTTCCATAAGGGGTTTTATTATGCTTTCCCTACTATAAAAAAAAGTTATTTTTCCTGCAAACCATTGACTTATTAGTAGCTCTACTGCTAAAAAGGTTTAATTTTTTTACTTTTTCAGAGAGTAAACCCTGCTCATCAGTATGGGCTCGGGAAGTGGTTAGTTCGAGTTCTGTACAAAAGTTCCATCCTATGGAAATCGATAAGGACACATCAGATTCAGCTTCATCTCAGATTACCGCGATAAAAAGTTCCGTGAAAAGAACTTCATCTGAACTAGGATATGTAAAGAACATACTTTGTAATGTGGAGTTAATGTTTAAGGATTATATGACGGGTAGAACACGAGAAATAGTGAACCCACACCTCTTTGACCAGATGGAAAGACGGGCGCTAATGGGACCCGGAGAGACTAAACTCGAGAGGAAAGTGTTATTTGATTGTGTTGGCGAGTGCTTGGATTTGAAGTGCCAACGATTTGTTGGAGGCGGGTTTGACACATGGAGGAAAGGTGTAGCGACGTTGAAGAGAAAGGAGAGACTAGGTGAAGAAGTATATAAGGAGATTGAAGGTTGGAGAAGCTTGGGAAATTGTATGGTTGATGAGCTTGTGGACAAGGATATGAGTAGTAAATATGGAAGATGGTTGGATTTTGAAGTTGATGAATTCATGCTTGGTGTTGAAATTGAAGGCAACATTCTAGATTCTATGGTTGGTGAAATCGTTGAAGATTTGTTAGCCTCGTTGTGTTGTTAGCACAAGGGTAAGGCTCCAGACATCCGATCCCCCTGCCTGCAATTTTCGGGAGCCATTGAGATTTGAGGCGCTGGGGTAATATTGTTGTATTTGTCATTCTTTCCTTTATAATGTAAATTATTGGATTATCTTCTTTGATAATTCATCCCCAATTCTTTGAAATCATTTTGAAGTGCAGCTTAGATCATTTATCATGATTTAATGAAATTGTTCATATTTTTGTTACACTACACTATATACAAGAAACAAAAGTCAGCTACAATCATCATCGACTTTGGAAAAACTCGAGTTCATGATACGCATGCTGCAATGTTAAAACTCAGAAGGGAGATTGATTTTGCTGCCAATATGGTCCTATCAAGCTAGTATTTGGACTAGAAGTATATCAACAAAAGATAAACACCTTAAAAACTTTTGAAACGGTTGTTCCGGAAATTAAACACACAATGTGACAGTAAAATTGAGAGAATGACACACAAAACTCAACAGAAAACCCATTTGAAAATTCTTTACATTTATGCTTCATAGTACATGTATAAATTCCAACAAAGTAAACTTAACAAGTGGTTTTACAACTTCAAAGTCACTTTTACAACACAAATTCTTATTTCAGGCGGTCTTAAGTTAAGACTTACTCACAACCGATTTAAATAATATTAAAATTAAAGGGGATTGTTTGAGACTGAGAGGTCTTCACTTAATACCGTCCTAAGCAAAACCTACTAGTTTTACAATGACACTCCAATGTACAAGTATACACATACATTGTCATCATGCCATGCTAAGTTGCAGAGATGATAGCATCATCAATAATCTACTTATAGCCCAAAGTCCAGACAGGTACAGAATATATCAGGGTTGCAAAGGCAAACGACACTCCGATTGTGATAGTCGCATATGCATAAGCTCTCCATGGTTTGCTGCTCTGTCTCATTGAATTAAATTCAGCTATGAAGGCTGGAACTGTGCTTAAACAACCTACAAAGCCGAATTGTACAGCCGAGGCAACCATATCACACTTCCTTGTATCAACCTGTCATACAGAAATACATACATGATCTGCTCAACAACTAAAAATACAAATATAATGATAAAAATACGTCGATGGAAGCAAGATATTACAGTTTTCTTTAGTATAGCAAGTGCTGCCATCATACAAACAGCAGAGATATTAGCAGTGAGTGTTCCGAAAGGGATCCATCTTAAGGAGCCTGACTCGCCTACTCCACGGCCGTTCAGACTAGCAAGCCACCATCTGACCCAGACACCGAAAGGAGCAAAGAAACAAGCCAACCAAAGCTGAGCTTTACTACCGCCTTTCTTAAAGTCTTTCTTCTCCAATATCCCAAATGTAGTCCACAACCCTCCCCACATTAAGATCAACACCACGATAACTATCAGATGACGCTTAACGTTGTTTCTGTTCAACCTGTGAGTACTCGAACCTATTCCAACTTGTCTAAGGAGATACTTGAAACCCTTGGCTGTCTCGATGCCAAAATTGAAAGAGTATGAAGAAAGAAACAAGCCTGTCAGAGCCACAAATAATCAGTTACGTGTATAGTGGAAACTTTGGTAAGACGGTCTCACAGAAGAACACGGTCAACCATTACCTATAAGAAGACCTATAATGGCATAAACCCATTTTCCATGAACACTAAGGTCAACCATTTGAAGAATCCAACCACTAAATGCTGTAAGGGAACCGAGATAACCACTTGTTAATCCAATTGCTAGTTGATCGGACACACGAGATATGTCGCCTTTGAAGACAACACCTAACCATCCCATCAAGAAAGAACCAACCTACAAGTATGAACAAATTTCATTAGGGAAAGTTAAAAGTAAACACAAGCTGACACTGTCAGACATACCATATTTGCAGGAAGGCCTAAGTACAAAATGCCAGTGTAACTCGTGACAGCTGCCACGCTCGGGCCAAATACTTCTCTCAGAAGATAACAGCTTAGCACCTGGTCCATTGTATAAATAAAAGGATTATTTCAGATGTTTATTTGCGCATATTATCGACAGGACCAGCCTCCTAAATGACTAAGTTACATAATTAATTCATATATTCCATGTAAATCTTACCCCAATAATTGCAAAGAAGGACAAATACGCGAGGCAGGCGACATATTCCACAGAAGGTGGCACGTCTTTCTGCTGCTCCTGCTGATAAGAGCATAAAGTCAGAAATCATTTATGTAAAATCAAAACTAGTGAAGAGCCTAAAGTCTGCATATGCACAAAACCAACCTGTTTCTCCAGCAAGGTTACATCAGTGGAAACTGGCTTACTGGTTTCTGACACTGGATAGACTGCACGTGATTTAATAGGACCATATGACTCGAGCAAATCCTCTTGGACAGAAAAAGCGACTCCTCGATCCATTGAGAAACGAAGGCTTCTTGGACTTTCTCTTCTACTGAGTTCTCTGTCTCCAACATCCGCGGCTTGTGAAACTATTTCGTTTTCTATATCCTCACCCAACTGCATGTATGCAGAAACGGGCACATCCAAAAATCTTAACTGAGAGGCTCCAACACTACTTGTCCGTGCTTTCGAGCTGTTTTCTCTCTGAATGGTAAGAACTACTTCATTTTCTTTGACATTTTCTCCTGAAGTCGGACTGCCATTGTCTTTGACGTTGATATTTTGATTGTTAGCTGCCATATTTGTCCAGACAATTTCCCTGGAACACGAGTTAAAAGATGAGTTCAATTTGAAGTTACCAGTTTTGTTGGTACGTCTTCCGTTAAGAATAATGCTTCTTGGGAATTGAGTTTAAATTCTAAGGAAGGAGGGGATGGAAGGGGCCATTTCCCCTCCGAAATCAATTTTGATTAAACTTGGAGGAGGGAATCCTTCCATTAAAACAAACCTAGAAGTCAAAAGTTGTAAATGAACATCGTCTTCTAATAATCAGTACGTGTTATATAAACAAGTGGCGGTGAAAACTATCCTTATGAAATTGGGCAAAAGGCAGAATCATGTAATAACTACTCTTTAATAAAGATGAGCTCCAACCCTGCAGGTTGTAGTTCATAATCAAGACAAGCTTTAGTCGAACTTTGACAGTCAGACGTACATGAGCGCATCAACTACGCCTACTGGCAGAGAATAACAAACAACGGAATTCCACTTACCAAATGCAGATCTCCGGGATATAATTCTTAGTGCTAAGGCATGATCAAGTTACCTCTATTTATAAACTTGCAGCAAGAGCGTGTCACCGGAAATACAGAAACCATTTGCAGCTTAAAAATTAACAACTTGAGCACCTGTAGCTTTCAGTGCAGCTAAAAATTTTTCGCTTGCATCAGTTAAACACTGCAATATCTGTTATATAAAACTGAATTTAATATTTTTCTGTTAAAACATGATATCATCCATGTAATCAGCTATTATACCAGTTTCCTGATCCTTAAACCTTATTAGTCCGTCGTCAAAATTTGAGACAAAAATCAGCTGTCAACCACATAGATCGCGTTGCGTACGCTAGCTGCATTTTAACACAAGTAGGTAGGATACAAGTACTAAAAGAACACAATTTGAAACGTAGACGAACTTACATTCGTCTGCGTTCTCATAACCAAACAAATAAAGCAACATTTAAAATTGGCTAATGCAACCTACTTGCATATTAATTATTCTGTATATTCCATTTGATTTTAGGAATGCAATATTGCATAGATTATAATTGGTCCAGGGACAATTTTGCTCTAACCTAACTCGAAACAGAAGGACCGCGGCGCGATGTTTTTCGTTATGTCTCTGGATGCATCTTTGCTCTGACCTTGTAACCAGTTTTTTCTGCCTTTTCAGCTCAATGGAGAGATCATCCAAATTCCAAAGTACTAACAAAAAAAAATTATTCACAAATTAGAGCTTTGTATATTCCATTAAATTATTGTTGTCACAACTAGAGTCGGCAAAGTCTGACCCGACCCGAGTTCAAGCAAATCCAACCCAACCCGTCTAAGACCCGAAAATGTTGAAATCTATAACATACCCGATCCGATTATGACCCGTGACCTGACCTAATCCGATTAGAGCTTACTTGAAACCAAACCCGACCCAGCCTGAGATGGCCTGTAACCCAAATCCGACCGGATATTGGCTTTGACCCGACCCTACAACCGACCCGGCCCAAAAGATAACCCGATATTGACCTGATACAAAAGATAACCTGACATTAACTCGAAATATAACCCAGATAATAAAATGTTGAAAAAAAATAATGAAAAATTAAGGTGATAAAGACTAAAATAAACCGACATTCTGAATGATTTTTATAAATTATGTAAAACTAATTAACCTTATAATTTGCGAAATAATGACCATAACTCAAACATGTAAAATCGGGTTGGGCCATTTTGGATCGGGCAGTTCGGGTGCGTCATATTTTCTTGTTAAATCGGGTCGAGTTATTTAGGGTTTCGGGTTTGTTTCGATATGTTTTTTTTTTCTTGCAGTCGATTTGTTGGTCGCCTCATTCTCTAGCCAATGATTAAGAATGAAAAAATTAAGAATGAAAAAAAGTAGGTTTAATATTACTCACTACCTATTTTTAGTTTAATTTTGGTGATTAATTCTTTATTTTTGTATTACTACCTATTTTTAGTTGAGTTTTGATTATTAATTCTTTATTTTAACGTAAACAGTTATAAAGTGTGCTACTTTTAAAATAGTCATTTCAAGAAATATTTGTTTTATTAGAGTTATGTTTGGTCGAGTCATTTTCGGGTCGAATGGTTTTGAGTAAGGTCATTTCAGGTCAGGTTAATTCCGAGTCACCAAAGTTCAAGTCATGTTTGGGCTAGGTCAGATCAATTTTGAATTCAGGTCACATTCGAAGGTTGTAGTTTGGATCATTTTCAAGCATCGGTCAACTGGGTCGAGTTGGTTTTGTCAAATTTACCATCGGGTTGGTATTGCCAAGTTAATACCCAAGTAACCCGATCAACCCGACCCAATGAATGTTCTCTTTAGATAAATTTAATTTGAATGACGTAACATTTATCTTAAGAGGAGTAGGATGCGACAAGAGAGTTTGATGGTCATATAGGTTGCAATTGGAAGTTTGAGTGTTGGTGTAGAATAAGGATGGATTTGTGTGATGGTCGATTTTATTACAGGTAATGGCAGTGCTCGTAGTAGTATGATGTTTAGGAGTGTGATTAAGATTCGATAGTGTTAACGGATTGTGTGAGGATGTTTATGTGTGTGAGTAAACTTCGAGGACGAAGTTCGTTTTAAGGGTGGTAGAATGTAACATTCCGTCTTGATGGTTGAGGTTGCTAGTGGGTGTTATAGAAGTGAGACAGAGTTGGCAACATTATATTGTGGTTATTTGATGATATTATGGAGTTAGTATTGAGACTGAGAGTATATGCTGTAGTTGGGACGATATCGTGAGTCATGTTGTGGAAGTAAGTGTGGTTGGTAGACCTAGTGTTAGATGTCCAGGTTTCATAGGTTGGGTTGGAACTTCGGGGACGAAGTTCTTTTTAAGGAGGGAAGACTGTAATACTACGGATTTTATAGGCTGATACTCGACCGAGTATGGCCTACTCGGTCGAGTAGAGTGTGTCGTGTAGCCTGTTTGGCTACTGCCCAGGAACACTCGGCCGAGTATGCTGAATACTCGACCGAGTAGAGGGTACTCGGCCGAGTATACTCTATACTCGACCAAGTATCCGGTCTGACAGGTAATATTTTCCGCGGTTGATTTAGAAAGGATTGGAGTTATATTAAGACGCGTTTTACAGTTTCTATTCATTTTACAAAACCTAAACTACACAACGTAACTCTAATCCTCTCCAAATCTCTCTCTCATTTGCGTGGATCGTTCGTGAGTCTAGTTCATCTTTCCTTGCGTCGATTTTGTCGGTAAGTTTCTAATTTCGTAAGTTCCATTAATTTGTCTTTTAGGGTTTTGCCTAATTTGTGATTTGGGGGAAAAGGGTTTTGGCATGTGGTAATTGGAATTATGTAATTGTTGTTGTAGATGACGATGTGGTATTTGTTATGCATTTGTATGGTTGATTTCAGCGTAAGCGGATTGCGAAAAGGTAGGGTTTCCCTACTCAGTTACTGTTAATTGATTTAAGACTGTGCTTGTGTTGTAATTGTTGTTATCTGATGATCATCGGAGTATGGGTGTTGTGATGACGGTGGTGATGTGGTTGTGTTGTCGCGGTTGTGGTGTTGTGACAGCTGTGATGCTGTGGTGTTGTGTGATTGTGGTGGAGTCACTTGCGGGAGTGGCTTCACACCCTAGTTCGCCCTCGGTGGAACCCGTCACGGGAGGGGATGTGCACATTAAGGGACAGGGATTGATAGTCGCTCGTTGATGAGCTGGACTTGGTGGGGATGGGCTGCGGTCCCCCACCGGCGGAGTGGATTACCTGTTGCGATGGGTAATCCGGCAGGGCTATACACTTCGGTGTGTAGTCAGTTACTGTGGAGGATGATCAGCCGGTTACATTATTTGGTTGTCTTATCTTGATTGAGCGGTACTGACCTCGTGTTGTTGTTTTATAAAACCTGCGGTGATCCATTCGGGGATGGTGAGCAGATTATGACAGGTAATGAAGATGTTTAGCTATGGGACAGTCATGGGGAGTTATCACTTCGAGTCTAGCTTCTGCTGTTACGAGTTTAACTGTCTTTGACTTCAGTTGTATTGAGTTCCTTACGCTTTTATTTTGAGTTGGTCCGAGATTATGTAATCGTTAAACTCTTTATACTTTATTAAAGTTGTTTTGGATTGTTACTTTTGATATACTAACCTCGGGCAACCGAGATGGTAACAGCCTTTCATACTAAGGTAGTCCTTGGTAAGGTACCTTGGTATGAGGGGGTGTTACAAAGGAATACCTAGAAACAATTACTCTTACCGGTGATAATAGGTAAATAAGAGAAGGATAGCAATTAAAGTTAAATGATGAAATAGTTTGAATTATTCTAGGTTATTGAAAAGTTAGGATTATTTTGAGCAGGACAGGCATAGTTGAGATTATTCTCATCAATTAGGTCCTGTTCTTTTGGACTTAAAGTCACTTAACTTAATTTCACTTCAGATCCTATAAGTTCGATTCGAGATCGATCCTATAAGTTCGATTCGATTCGAGATCCTATAAGTTCGATTCGATTCGATCCTATAAGTTCGATTCGATTCGATTCTATAAGTTAAGTTCGATTCGATTCGATTCGAGATCTTATAAGTTCAGATCCTATAATTTTAGTTTAGAAAAGTTATATACAGAGTATTATTTTTAAAAATCGACGCAAAAATATTTGATATTATTAATTATTAATTATTCAATACATATATACATTATTATTTTTAAAACAAAATTATCACTCTTCTCATTATTTTTTTATTGTAATGTAACCGTAGTATAATGTATGAACAAACCAATGTATATAAAGCGGAAAAATGTTATTATCTTACCTTGTGTTTTAGACTATATTTTCTTATCAGTGTTCTCTCTTGGCTGCCCACTAATTTCTTGTAAATTTTTTGTTTAATCTCAATAAAAATGTGCGTTTATTTTTATAATAATAATAATAATAATAGCTTCGGTTTTATAAAAAAAAAAAAAGAAATTAATAATAATAAAAATAACAACAAGAACAAGAACAATAATAATAATAATAATAATAATAATAATAATAATAATAATAATAATAATAATAATAATAATAATAATAATATTTAAGTTAAATTAATTTAAGTTAATTTAAATTCGAATCATGTAAGTTGAGTTCAGATCCTATAAGTTCAGTTCAGTTCGGATCCTATAAACTTACTTCAGATCCAATAAGTTCAGTTTAGTTCAGATCCTATAAGTTCAGTTCATATCCTATAAGTTCGATTCGATTCGATTCGATTCGATCCTATAAGTTCGATTCGATTCGATCGATCCGTTTTGATTCAAAAGAATAGGGCCTTAACCCTTTAAAATATTGTAAAATTCACTCCGAAAGAATTGTTATTGTCAAAAAAAAATATGTTTTATAGATCGTCCATGCATGACGTATTATCTAAACAAATAAAGCAAACTGTAAAAAAAATTCATAAAATTCGATAAGATTCCTCGAACGCGTGACCATTGGGGCTGAATGTGTTGGAGTTAGTGCTTCAAAAGAAGCAAATGGTAATTCCCAATTTATTCATGAGATAGTTTTCCCAAATTGATTGTGCATTCTCCCATACTTGATTTATGAGATTTTCCACATTGATTGTGTAGTATCCTAAAATTACCATTTTACGATACTAACTTTGTGACTTACCATACCCATTTCACTACTATATAAACCCATCCCTACCACACAAAAAGGACACAACAATTATTTCCTCTTGTATTTCTCTCTAAATATTTCTATTGTGCTAAGCTGATATTTGGCAACGTTCTGCAAGTAGTCCTCATTCTGAGTTTTTGTCGTACACCTTAGACTCAGACGTCGTGTAACCCTGGGGGTTGGTTGCCAAGAGACCGTGTGTATCGAGTGGGGCAAATTCAACTTTAGGGCAGTGGTTCTATCACACCACGACAACTTTCTCTTCTATTTCTGTAAGTTTATCTGTTCATTGTTCGTCTTATAGTCATACCGCTTACAGTCTAAAGTTGAAGTTAAAATTTTCTTGCTCGTTAATTTTTTTATTTATTTAAGACGATATGACTATGTATGTTTCTGCTTATAATTCGTCACCACAAGTCGAATTTATTTATACAATCTTTTATCACGATGATTTTTTTTTTTAAGACGTATCAAGTGTTACTGATTATATAAAAGGGCATTGGTTTGATGTGTAAACAATTTGTGTATGTGCTATACGTGTTAATATAATTAGTAATGACTGACCCTTCTTCCTTTTATTAAACAATTTGCTTAACTTGATGATTGTCTTTAACATTGATGTTGTACCGTATGATCAGTGGAGTAGTAAACTAATACAACCTTTTGATATTATCTTTGAGAATTATTTGGTCAGAGATTTAATTTTGGTGGTTGGTAAATGGTAAGTGATAACATGTTTATATTCTAAGTTTCGATTAAATGTTGATAATGATATACAAGTCGGATGTATATGCTTTCTTACCCGTAAATACTGATATTTAGTGAAATCACCTTATATATATATATGTGAAAAAGGAGATATAGCTTTGTACTATATTTAATTTGTTAGTATTGTGAATTTGCTTTCTAAACTGTACTTCCTACATGTCATTTTGATAGTTGGGATAAGGCACATGTTAGGAGTATTAATTATGGAACTCGCCTATTGATCTTTCATATGCTCAAAATTTTGTTATTCAAACCAAGTATATATCATAATGAATGTCAGTGCGTGCTATGGAAGTATTTGGTAATGAAGCTCATGTGGGTTATTATGAGGTGCTTCTTTGTTTTGATTTTCAGAAAGTGTTTGCATAATAATTTTTAGTTAACTCGAAAATCGGCATGTTTGTTGTGGTTTCTTAAAATATTTATGGTATGAGATATATGTACTAATGTTTTTTCACAATTCCGTTAACAAACGAGATAGTTTGCTGAAAATTCTATATTTCACCAGACAAACCATGATTTGGAATATCGTCATTTATGAATAATTGGGATATTTATCCTTCTTTGGGTATGAGTTTTTGAAAAGGGAAAAATTGTAAACTCTACATGTGAATTAGTGATATTTCTATCAAAATATATTTAGAACATAAAAGAAATACAATGGATATTTGATTCATTCCATAGTCCATATGGTTGATAATGTAAGCATGTAAGTGCTTCATTGCTTTTATTTTTTATTGAAAGATTTTGGTGACTTGTGTGATTTATAATTTTAGCTATTTAAGTTATATGGTAGAATGTGCTTTAATATATGGTTAGACAAATATTTTGTGAGATGTATGATCTATATGTCAACACTCTACTAGTGTCATAATAACTAAAATTAATGGGTTAAATGGCGTCTTTGATGAACTGTTAATTGGTGAATGTCATCACAAATTGTATCAATGCATATCACACTTAAATTCTTACTAATGTTGTGTAAGAATAATTATCTATACCTTGACACATGTATGGGAATTTTTGTTAATAGACATTTACTAGTTCACGCATCATACTAATTATATAAAAATGTTGTTTAATGTGCTTATATGATTGATCGGATCAATATATTCGTGACTTTTTGATTGTTGTGTTGTCACTTATGTATAATATGACAACATGTGGGGGAAGTAGGTAGGTGTTCTACCTATTATTTGAGTAAACTTTGAAAAGTTGTGTTTTCTCTCTAAGTTGAGAAAAACGTATCTCTTATGTAATATACATGGAAATATATGGAGCGTGTTATGTATGGTTTTGTGCAATACAAAATTAGATCTAAAATAACTTGTGATGAATAGATGGTTATGACAATGAATTATTTAGCATCCTGGTTTACGATGTTAATAATTTCCTATATGACAATATTGATCTTTGGTGACATGTTTCAAAAAGGGTAATTTTTGTTCACCATCTTATGCCATCTTGAATGTTAGCTTTGAAGACTAAAATATTGTTAATGATGTCTACTTAGTCAATGCTTTGAGTAAGTTGTGGATTGTGGGGGTGTCTAGTGAAGGTATAATTACCCTTAACTTTGTTATCGTAAGACAATTGAGTTTCAATGTTGGATGTGGTGATATTGACAATTACATGGGATTGGTTGATTGATTGTGAATACTCTGATATTGGGATTGTATAAACTTGTTTCTCCGATTAAGATTTTGTGAATGGCTGGTTAGTAATACATGTGTTCGAGTAATCGAGTAATTACTTTTTATTTTGTTTAAAATGCTTATAGTAAACCAAGAAAAGGAAAAAAACGCATAATCTGTATTTATTTGGTTTTGATTTTGCGATGTTTCTTTAACGGAAGTTATTGGTGGTAATTGGATCACTAATATATGAGCTATTTAAGATGTATTCTTGAGTTTATACGTGACAAAATAAAATGGTGGAAAGGTTGTTACATACATATGATGTTTGTATGCGTTATGAGAGATATGATAATGCTTATATTGTTGCTATAGGTGAAGGACACCATGGTTTTTGTAAGCTAATCCATGAAAACAATTATATCTTTGGGAATGAGTTTGTAGTTTAATTGAACGTCGAATAATTATGATATTTATTTGACTTTGAAAAACGGTGTCTTTCATAAGGCTATATCATGCAAGTCATAGATGCATAATTGCATTGTTTAATATGTAATGGAGTATGAATATATTGTGAAGAATTTGCAGGATAAAAAGCTGAATGACTAAGTGGTTGTATTCCTTTGTGAGAATATTTTGACTCCATTAATTGTCTTGCATCATAATCTGAAGCGTCAGGTTTTTTGGCAGATTATCAAGAGTGATGGATAATCTGATAGGATAATGTGTTCACAAAGGTTCTGAATTGTAAGTGGATATTCAGATTCCTTACACAATGTGATATCATGATAGTACGTACGTAAATTGTGAAGAGGATATATTGAGATCCTCCTACCAATGGTCATGGTAGATGTTGGTGTAGGTGGCACCACGAGGAATGGGTTTAAAGCCTATTGAGAGTGAATCGTGACGGGGCTCCCCCACTTGGGTTTACCAAGTTCAATGGGCCAAACGAAGTCACGAAGATCTCATGTTGTAATACTACTACCATTCCTATTTTAATAAAAGTGATGTAGTATTCTTTCTATATATTGAGCTATTTCTGTCATGTGAGGAAGGTTGAGCTATGCTCTTAATAAGTCCATAGTCCTTGTTTAAGGATGGTTTGTGATAGTCAAACCTGATGGACTTACCTATGTGAATGTGGGGGAAATGCCCTACCCCTATGAGGTCTTTAGGCTTTAAGACCTCTAGAGCGTTCACGAGATCCCAGGCATGTGAGGGGCACCTTTTACGACATTTCGCGAGGACGAACATAGATTCGAATGCAGGTTTGTGCGCAGTTATCCGTTACAAACCACCGTGGAGAGTCCAATGCCGAGAGCAACTCGATACGGCTGTAGCAGGTAATTGTATGCACTGGGTGACAATTCAATTCTTCAGGAACATTGTCATCCTAAGACTTACGTTCCGTTGCCTTATATCAGCTATTCTTTTTCGCTTCTTTTGAATCATGTGGGGGATTGTTGGAGTTAGTGCTTCAAAAGAAGCAAATGGTAATTCCCAATTTATTCATGGGATAGTTTTCCCAAATTGATTGTGCATTCTCCCATACTTGATTTATGAGATTTTCCACATTGATTGTGTAGTATCCTAAAATTACCATTTTACGATACTAACTTTGTGACTTACCATACCCATTTCACTACTATATAAACCCATCCCTACCACACAAAAAAGACACAACAATTATTTCCTCTTGTATTTCTCTCTAAATATTTCTATTGTGCTAAGCTGATATTTGGCAACGTTCTGCAAGTAGTCCTCATTCTGAGTTTTTGTCGTACACCTTAGACTCAGACGTCGTGTAACCCTGGGGGTTGGTTGCCAAAAGACCGTGTGTATCGAGCGGGGCAAATTCAACTTTAGAGCAGTGATTCTATCACGCCACGACAACTTTCTCTTCTATTTCTGTAAGTTTATCTGTTCATTGTTCGTCTTATAGTCATACCGCTTATAGAATGCTAATGCACTAACCATTATGCCATACACAAAATCTCATTGAAGACGGGCGATATCCATCACAAACTTGTGACGGATACCGTTTCCTCTCACAAAATAACCATTGTGAGGTGAGTGGGAAGCACATGGAAGGTGTCCCACTTATCCCTCTCCCTTTGTGAGAGGTCACAAGTTTGTGACGGGATTAGCCCGTCACAAGCAAGACTAGTTGCCATACACAAACTCATTTCATTGTAACAACCTACTTATATGTTACTTATTCTCATAAGTCTCACCTGGGCCATGGCCCATCCGGCCCAGGCATAGCTTCGCCTCTGGAGACGGTTGGGGTGGATGTTGGTAATGTGGTGAGTCTCGTGATAGGGTGGTTTATGGGTGGGTTTGTAAGGGAAATTAAAGGGAAGCTACTTGCTAAACAGGTAGCCGGTTACTTAGTGTAATACGAGAAGAGGGTGTGGATAATTTGTTTTATTATTAGTTAAATTAAAGTTTGGATTATTTTGAGAAGGTCGTTGATAGTCTGGAGTATTCCTGTTAAATAATCCAATTATTTAATTCAAGACAACTAAACAAATACTACGAGAAATAGGAACATACATCGGATGTACTACCTCATACCTCATTAGATTTTGAGCTTATGTGTATTTTTCCTGAGCTTTTTAAAGTTTATAAATTACATTTTAATTTTTTGCCGTCAAAACTCAAATTCAACTGAACTTATATGTATTTTTTTGAGTTATATTGTAATTTTTTGAGCTTAATGTCTAACTAGATTTAATACCCGTGCGATGCACGAGCCTAGAAATAATACCGTTTCGAATAATTTTTCGTATGTCTGACATTCTGACAATAGATACTATCATGAAAGAAAATGAGTGTGGCGATTTTTTAAAATCATGTTATAATCTAAAAGAATTAGGCCATGTCTCTTCGAATGAAAATAGTTGAACTAAACTATTTGATGGAGCCAAATTATACTCAACTAAATGGAGCTAAACTGACTGAACTAAAGTAATTTCTTACTTTTTTCGGCTGAAAATGGTTGAACACTGAATGTAGAAGTGAATTGAAGTAAGACCCTGATTTTTTGGCGGAAAGAGTTGAACTGAACTGAATTAAGATTTAAATTATGAAGAGATCAGTTGATTGACTAAAGTGAAAGAAGTTAAACTGAATAAAATAGAGCTGAAACTGAACTTAAATAAGCTGAAATTAAAAGTGCTAAAAAACAGGGTTTTAATGTACCCGGTCGAAAGGACATCTATGTTTAGATTTTGATTTGCATGCTGGTAGTTTTCCCACGTTTCAAAGGTTTAAGTCTCTATACGTATTACTCTTTTCCTCTAATGTTCGTAATAGTGACTTATCTCTAAATTATTATTAAAATACAACAAAATCATTTCCAAACAATATAAAGCGATTAAAGTTTGACTTGCAACGTTAAAACATTATAATTTCCAAACAATATTAAATTGATTATTAGTTAAATGAAATGTGAGAGACTAGTCTCTACATCTATTAATTTAAAATCACGACTCGTGATATAATTTAATCAGAAAAAATGCACATGTTTGTAAATCTTATTTTCAATTCACATTATCTATATATTTGTACAAAATATTTCACGTTACAATTCTATCTTTTATAATTATAATCCCAAAAAAATATACTAAGGTTTGCGCTTATTATCTCAATCTCATATACAATTCACACTAATGGATCATTATTTTTGGAGTGAAATGTTATCCTTTCATTTTAATGTACTTCTACTCAATATTGGGCATCATCTTCTTTAACTTAGGAGTCGTTTGGTTGCATGTATAAATTCGTATTGCCTAAGAAGTTATAAAACACGTGATTTTAGAATTCACGTGAATTAGTAAATATTGTTTGGTTGCCATGTAGAAAGTGCAATTCATGTAGTCATTCTCACTTACCTAGGGGACCTAGGTAAGCCACTTCCTCCATTATGGAGGAATTGGAATTCATGAGAAGCCACTTCCTCTATTATGGAGGAATTGGAATTCATGAGAACTCCCAATTCATGTGAATTTGGGTAACCAAACAATAGGTCAATTTTGCAATTCACATGTATTTAAATTCCTGTGTTATTTAGTGGGTAACCAAATGACCTCTTATATATACAAAGTAGAGTACTTTAATTCCAATACAATTCCATGATTAAGATAAATATATGATCTTTTACTATTATTATTTTGTAATATTTTATAGTAGTTTACACCAACTCGGCAACTCATATGAAAACACAAACTCATATGGCATGTAGGTATCTATTTCTCTTTGATAATTTTTGTAGATACCTCATTTCTACACCTCTCGCAAACCACCCGGTGATGATTGGACCGCATGTTTGGTACGCGGAACGATTTGTGACAATTCGTAAGATTATCGTCAAGTGATTGCTCAAATATTAATGTCTACCTCTTAGTTGTCATCTACGTCCCGATACGGTCGTTTTGTGATAATTAGAGTACATTTGGAGTCCGGGCCTAAAACCGTCTTCATTTTCTGATAACCGTTAAATCCCGAGTCAGAATGTTCTGGAATGTTCCGGATATTTCTATTCCATATTTCACAATCTTTATCTTTTGGTAAACAATTACCCGTAATATTCACATAAGATATTAAGGAAAACCGAATTATTCCGTCCTACCATAACTTAAACACGGAAATCTTTCTTCCGCAGGAGGAAACCCCTTGGGAACAGATCGGCGGTCTGCTGCGCCTCTTCCAAGAGACGCAGGGCTCGCGCGCCTTCCCGGGTCCTTTTCTGCGTAATTTTCATATCTTTTTCATATCTTTCCGAGATTCACTTCCAAAGAGTCTCCGAAACCCTAATTCCTTCACGTGATTAGTATAAATAGGAGCCTTCGCTCCTCATATTTCTCACGCGAGTGTCCGCCCTTCTCTTCTCCCTTTGCATTCTAGACTTTTGTTCTTACTTTTTGGCGTCTACGTGCTTGAACATTCGACCACGTATTTGACCAACTCCACATTATCAATCAACTTAATTAATCTAATCGTTTTCCTCTTACGAGGGCACTTTCTTTGCATTCGCGTCGAGCATCACTAATCGATATCTTAGTCCTTCTCGTTTCGTCAACATGTAAGCCTGAGGGTATATAATCTATCTTTTATTTATTGTATTTTAATTATTGTACCACGATTGTAAGGTTTATGTCGAAAATACCTCATTAAAACCGATTTCTAAAACCACGTTCAAAACCTTTTTTTACGGATTTTCAGTAGACAAACGTCGAGAAAAGACGCAAAGAATCGCCTCGCTCTTGAAGGAGCGCGCATGTCTGCTGCGCCTCTTCGTGAGGGCCGCCGCAGCTTCCTGCTTCTTTTCTTCTTCCTTCGTCCTCTGTTAATTCGTCAATTTTTTTTTTGTATTCGTTTGTTTTCATTAATTCTTTGTACATAACATCGTAATTATCTCATATGTATATTGTTCATCATTCATTAGCATATAATTCGTCACAAATCCGACTTAAATCCCTTATAATCTCATATTTGCGGGTTTTCGTCATTAAATGCAATCCGGGTTGTAGAAATTCGATTTGTTCATATTGAGTTTAAAATTCATCATTGGTATATTTGTATCTGTTTATCATCATATGTTATTCATTAATTCATCATGTTTAGTTTAATCCAATTAATTTGTTTGGTTTGTTAATATTGTTCACTCCTGTAATTAATCCATCTTGATTCCGCCTCACCCATGTTTTGCTGTTTTCATGACCCATTCATATGTTAAATAACCTATTAATCACTTTCATCCGAGCAAATAATTTAAATCCATCGTTAAATTAACCAACGAATATTGACAACTTGCAATTCCGGCTTCACGCGGAGGCCGAGCCAAGGAACGACGCAAAGAATCAAGAATCTGCTGCGCCTCTTCCAGGGACGCGGCTCTGCTGCTTTGTTCTGGTTGATTTACGCCTCAACTCCGTTGTTGCTCGACTTAGTTATTTAGCTTTCGTATAATTGACTATTATTCGTATTATCACCTTCTGTTTTTTCGTAATTCATTCTCTTTTATTCTTTTTCTCAAATTATCCGTTTTAAATGTATTTTCGACATAAATCGCCTATTCCATTGTAATTAATGTAATTTTTATTATTGTAATTTTCTTTTATTGTATTTATCATATTTCTTGTGTCATTTGAATGTTCTCACATGTAATTGAACTTAAATCCTACTTCGACCTTAATTGTATGTTAAACTAATTGTCAACCGACTTAGTTAATTTTCACATGCTAGGATTAAAATTTGGATGTTGCATTGCATGCATATAGCCGACGATATATCAAGTACGAATAACTTCCCTAATCATTAGTAGAGGCCGCTATCGAGGCGGGCGGGATTAGGTGTTCGATCAAAAGAGCTTCCTAATACGTACCCTCACCCCTTACTCCAGATATCTGTGAACATCCGTGTTCATTGACATCCACGAGAGTCATTCTAGACATAAAATGCTAAGGGTAACGATTGCTTAGTGTTCATGTCTCTACTTTGTGTCTTGACATGACACGAGGTTTTCGAACGGTTCCAATTTCCCATAAAAATTGGTGGCGCCTCCATACAAAATGCAAACGCTTGTTTCTCTTCTCTCCCAAGCGCCCCCGTGGGCCCCCGCTGTCCACAGTTTGGCGACTCCGTTGGGGATAATACACTTACGTGTAGCAAGGGTGAAACTTGAACAAGGTTAGGGAATAGTTTGTACAAGACAATTGTCGGTTTTCATAACTCGGTCTTCCTAGACCGTATTATTCGGCCTTCCTAGGCCCAACCCAACCTATTCGACCAATCGTCCCGTCTAAACGGTCCTAATTCTTATTTGGGCCTAAGGATGGATAGCGATTGACGTCATCCATACCATGATGCTTACTCTTGTTTGTATCAAGGGCCTTCACTACTTGAGGAAATGGACTAGGAATCGGCCTTACTCTTGTTTGGTACGAGCCTCTCCACAGACTTCGGGTTTGATGGTTCGGTATGGCAACCCACCTTTTAAACCAAAACCCTTTTAAATGCACTCAGCATCCCGTTATAATGCTTGTATAAATGTTTGTACCTTACGTGATCACCATTTCTAAACAAAACCATGGCGATTTTTCAAAAATCAAAATCCTTTTCTTAACCAAAATTTCGAAATAGGCCTTCAATTAGCGCAAAATTCAGTCAAAACTCTGTCCGTTTGTCGTGTCAAAATTCGGGCCACAAGCCCATTTCAAAACCTCACTTCGAGTCTACTCTTACAACTACACTATAGTTGACTAGGACACACATTTTCAAAAACCTTGTCTCTCTTCAAAGCTCACTCAACACAAGCGGCACACACCCACTTCACGAGTCAAAACATTTCCTCTTTTAGCAAGTGTGTTAGAATGGTCGATCGTGTTTTGATTCGTCGCCGATCTCTTATCCAGTTTTCAAGATGCCCGGATCCAGCGAAACAAACCTCCACCAAATTTAAGATGGTAATGATCGAATCATAGCCGCGCTAGCCCAAATGCAAGTTACCCAAGATCAAGTCTATGACCGCCTTGAGCTCATCGAAGGCCGTATCTATGCCGTAGAGGGAAGGTTGCCCCCTCATGAAAGTGAAGTAATAGGTGACTCTGATAATGAATCCAAGGAAGAAACTCCTCTCATGGCGATGACTGTAGCTGAGAAAAGACTCCAATACTTAGAGGAGCAATTGATGTACCTTAAGGGGGATGACATTTATAGGGAGAACAATCGCAAGTATGAGGCCGTCAATTCCAAATTGCCAACTAACTTCAATATGACGGATATCCCTAAATTCAAGGGGCACGAGAACCCTTTGAACCACATCCGTGCCTTCAAGGATTACATGTCTATCAAAGGCATCAAACCCGAGATGTTCTTAAGGATCTTTCCTTCATCTCTTGACACCATCCCGAAGCAATGGTTCTACTCCTTAGATCACAAGAAAGTCGCTACTTGGGAAGATGCCGCAATCGAGTTCTCTAAACAATATGCGGATAATGCCGAGATCCAAGTAAACATGCGTACTCTAGAGGGATTCTATACTTGAATCCTTGTTCTTCCATTTAAGGAGTACGTGCTCAAGAACAAGTAAGAAGAAGATCTTACTTGTGCCAAATAATCCGAAATTCCAATGTAAGAATGATGATTTCTTCCTTATATTTATTCATTGTTTGCATGCATAAGATCAACATTTAATTTTATGACTAAATTAATTTAAAACATATATGAATATGTTATGTAATGAGATATAGATTTCTAACAAGTGGTATCAGAGCCTTAGGTTGTTTGCATGCAAATCGGTTATAGTTTTTCCGAGTTATACGATTAACATATAAAACTTATAAATTTGTGTTATTATGATATATCACAAAATAAATTTTGCATGTTAAAGTTTCTGATCCTAAAATGTATTTAGGATATTTTGGTTAATTTATGGATTTTTATTGTTCATTTTATTTAATAATGGCATTAAAAATGTGATTTTATGACAAAAATGTTATTTTCGAACTAAAATTAGCTAAAGTTCGAATTTTCCAGTGGTTTTTGGATATGTATTCACATATATTATTTTTAGATGACCTTTAAATTTTCTTAATTTTTGGAGTTCTTATGCTCGAAATATGATTTTTCATGATAAAAATCGAATTTAAATGAAAAATAGGTTAATATGAGAAATATTTCGAATCTGGTCATAGAAATTTAGTATGTTGTCTCATGCAATTTTACAAGATGTGTGTAAAATAATAGGCTATAATGAAGTCTTTATGAATGATTTGTGAATTTTTGATGAAAAATAGCATAAATAGTGACTTTAATTAGTGAATAATTGCTAAAACATACTTCATGACTAAGGAAAAACGTCACATATTGCATTTTATTACCTATTTGTTCTTACCCAAAACGACAAAGAAGGATTCACCGACTTCCTAAGTAGGTGGATGAAGACTAGTACCCAATTAGTTGAACGCCCGGATGAGGCTACCCTTGTGGAAAAGTTCGTGAATAATATCAAACTCATCTATGCCAATCATTTGAGGTACCAAAACATCAAAACTTTTAAGGACTTGACCGTACTAGGGACAAGGATCGAAGATGACATCCGTAAAGGACTCTTGTCCAAAACGGTAGGTCGAGGATATCAAGGTTCAACAAGTCGTTCATATGGCTCTACTAGCAAGACCGACGAAGTTAACCTTCTCGAACCATCCAAGAAAAGTACCCCACCAAGGAAATTCACAAATCTTGGGGACACTTACTCCAACGCTCTAAAAAGGTTAATGAAGCAAGGTAAACTCCAACCCATTGGGCCTACTCCCGAACCCGAAAGGAAATCCAAATTCTGGGACGAGAACTCGTACTGTGAATACCATAGGGGTAAGGGGCATGACACAAAAAAGTGCTACAAGTTGAAAAACGTGCTTCAAGATATGATTGAAGATGGTCGATTGCCAATACCACCAGGAGGTAAACCCAACAACACTCAGAATCCTCTTGGAGTTCTAGTGATTACAAGTGATGAATCTACCTTAGATTGCTCACACCTCATTTCTCCAATCGAAAATGAAGTCTACGCAATCGAGAATGAAAGGTTCTACTCTACTATCTCCCCTACCATTTCCGACTTCAACATATGGTCAAGGAGTGTAGATGGGCAAGTTTGGGAATTAGAAAATATGGTGACAACTTTACGCGATCCCAACGCAATACCCAAAGAACATGTGCCACTAATATTCTCTCAAAATGCCACTATGCAAGAAGTAGTCACCGTGGTTGATAAACTAGTTGATCAAATCATACGACTGGAAGATGAAATCATGAGAATGAGAGAGCTAACTGCAATCAATGGAGTTTGGGCCGACGATGATGAGGACGAGTATCTCATTGAAAACTCCCTAGTCAAAGAAATAGTCCAAAATGGTGAAGACCAAAATGTAGACCACCTAACTCGTTCGGGTCGTCCATATCAAAGCACTACTCAAAACGGTCCAACTAACGTTGTCACACCAAATGATAACGAAGAGGACTCCACTGACAATTTGCTCAAGCAATTACAGAAGACGAAGGTGATCGATCGATCACCGCAATTAGTAGCAAGCTCATTCCCACATCGCCAAGCTTTACTGCAAGCTTTGGCCAAATTAAATGTAGCACATAACTCGACACCCGAAGATGTAGTCAACTTGGTCTTCCAAGAATCACCAAAGCTAAGTAATCCTATTACTTTCTCAGACGAAAATTTGCCACCTTTTGGTGCCAGTCACAATTTAGCTCTTTACATCACTGTCATTTGTCTAAAGAAGAACGTGCCAATGACCTTGGTAGATGATGGCTCCGCGGTCAACGTCATACCCCTCAAAACGGCATACAAGCTAGGCATGAAAGAGTCGGATTGGACCCCTACCAATCAAGGTGTGCGTGCATATGACGGTACACGACGAAAGGTGGTAGGACTTGTTAACCTAACCATAGCCACATGGCCAATTGAACGAAAGGTTAGCTTCCAAATAGTGGACATTGAAGCTTCATTCAACATACTTCTGGGAAGGCCGTGGATTCACGCTTCCAAAGCGGTAACATCCACCCTTCATCAAAAGATCAAAATCCCACTAAATGGCAAAGTAGTGACGATCACTTCGTCACCCATCAAGGCAATAATCGAAAAACAGTCGAACAATCAAGTCCTTGCAGATCCCGTATACGAACTTGGAGGCTTCCAAAGTGTAAGCGTCATAGAAAGTGAGTTGGCACCCTTATACTATTATCCATACTCTAACTTGGTGGTCAACCACATGCTCAAAACCCAGGGATACTTCCCTGGAATGCCTTTAAACCCTACTCGAAGAAACACCTTCGCACCATACAAGGAAGGCAACTCGAAGAGGATACCACTTGGACTAGGGTACAAACCCACTAAAGAAGAAGTTCTCGAAATGCTCGCTCAAGTCCAAAACCGCAAGCATGTAGGAGTCCAAATGAGACCCTATCTCCCTACTTTAAACGGGTATTTTGTTCGAGAAGGAAGTCTAGAACTCTTTCACGGATTTCCCGAGCCTTGGCATTATCTCGAGAGGAAGCTAGCCGGAATCGAGATCTTTCACGATTGCTACTTTATCCCTCCAGAAACGGTTCCTACCGTCAAAACCCGTCAAGCACCTTGCTTAGACGAACAAGCCGTTAGCCTATTGTTTGCAGAAGATCGATTTGTTAGGGCCGCGCAAGATGAGATCATTACCATAATACTTCAAGACGATCGCTTCAACCCCACCGCGTTAATCACAGAAACCAACGCAAGACAGCAGAAAGGATGGAGAAAATCAATCAAGTGGACCAACAATCAAGGAAGACTCTTCAAGCTCACCACTGGAGAAGGAGAGATGTTCAAAGGAGAACCAGAAGACGATGAGTTCGAGTCGAGTCGGAGTCGAATCGGAGTCTAGAGAAGTCATTAGAGAGTCTCCTCCCCGTCGTCATCCCCACTCCTTTGTTTCTCCTAGCTTAGCCTCGAGTAGTCACGTAGTTCGAAATGCCCCAACCATTGTCCCTTTGCCGCCACTAACCATGGATCAGTTGGCTTCTTTGTTTCAACTTTACTCAAATTTTAATATGAATAAATCGGGTTCGCTTACTCTTTGTGTTATCTTGAGTGCAATTGCTTACGATGATACGAGGATGACCAAGACCTGCACTCGATCGAAATACCTCCCTATGTAGCCAAAGAAATACTGCAGGAAGGGGAAGGGGGACCAGTAATAGAAGATACCGAACCCATCAATGTAGGAACCGAACTAGAACCCCAAGAACTTAGGATAGGGACTACCTTGAGCTCTACCGAAAGGGCCGATTTCATAGACCTCCTAAATGAATTCAAAGACGTTTTCGCTTGGTCCTACAAAGACATGCCAGGGATCGACAGGGATATCGCTGAACATAGAATTCCGATTAAACCAGGTTTCAAACCTGTGAAACAGAAGTTTCGACGAATGAGAACAGAATGGTCTCTCAAGATTAAAAAAGAAGTTGACAAACAATTCAAAGCCGGGTTCATCAAAGTTTCCGAGTATTCTGACTGGGTAGCCAACATAGTACCTGTACCCAAAAAGGATGGGAGAATCCGTGTTTGTGTCGACTTTAGGGACTTAAACAAAGTAAGTCCAAAAGATGACTTCCCTCTACCTCACATCGACATATTAGTGGACAATATTGCTGACCACGCGTTATTATCCTTCATGGATGGGTATGCGGGTTATAATCAAATCAAAATGGCCATGGAAGATATGCATAAGACCGCCTTTGTCACCCAATGGGGAACCTATTGCTATACGGTGATGCCGTATGGATTGATCAACGCCGGAGCTACATATCAACGCACCGCAACTACACTCTTACATGACATGATGCACAAAGAAGTTGAAGTATACGTAGATGACATGATTGTCAAGTCCAAGGAAAGAGAGGGGCATATTGCGGACCTTCGCAAGGCTACGAAAGTACAACATGAGGCTCAATCCTCAGAAATGCACATTCGGGGTAACATCTGGCAAACTGCTGGGATACGTCGTTAGTCAAAGAGGTATAGAAATAGATCCTTCCAAAATCAAAGCTCTGATCGAAATGCCACAACCTCAAACAGAAAAAGAAGTCAGAGGATTCCTGGGAAAAGTACAGTATATAAGTCGATTCATATCGAAACTCGCGATGATTTGTGAGCCTATCTTCAAGAAACTCGAGAAAACGGACCACGCCATGTGGGATGATGATTGTCAAAAGGCATTCGACCGAATCAAGGAGATATTGGCTAAACCACCAGTGCTCATGCCACCACAACGAGATCAACCTCTTGGTTTATATCTCACAGTAACTGAAACGGCCATGGGTGCCATGTTGGCTCAAACAGTAGGAAGTGAAGAAAGGGCTATCTACTACCTTAGTAAGAAGTTCTTGGAGTACGAGTGCAAATACTCACAACTCGAAAAGACATGCCTCGCTCTTGTGTGGGCAACGACGAAGCTACGCCATTACATGCTTAGCTATTCCGTCAAAATATACTCTAAAATGGATCCAGTCAAATATCTCTTCGAGAAACCCGTCCTCAACGGACGCCTAGCAAGATGGACTCTAATGCTCTCAGAATTCGACCTCAAATACGTGTCACTGAAAGTTATAAAAGGGCGCGCCGTCGCCGAGTTCTTCGCAGAAAATCCCATCAATGACGCACAAACAATAGATACTTGGTCATTTCCAGACGAGGATATACTCCAAACTGATATAGACTCCTAGGACCTTTACTTTGATGGAGCATCAAACTTAAGAGGATTTGGAATAGGAGTGTTGCTCATTTCTCCTGAAGGCGAGCATACACCAATTGCTGTCAAACTCGACTTCGAGGTGACAAACAACGCTGCAGAATACGAAGCTTGTCTCATTGGACTACAAGCGGCAGTGAGTTTAGGCATTAAAAACCTCCGAGTACATGGGGATTCATCACTGATCATCAACCAAGTTACAGGATCTTGGAAAATTCGCAGCGAAAGCCTCGCACCTTATCAGGCCAGAATAGACCAAGTTGCCCAATTCTTTGATCACGTAACCTACCTACACCTACCTCGGGAAGAAAATCAATTTGCAGACGCTCTTGCGAAACTTGCATCTTTGATTAATATGCCGGATCACATGGTATAAATGCCTTTGTGCATCGAACGACGGTCAGAGCCGGCTTATGTCCACCAAATCACCGATGAAGAGGAAATCGCGCAGGAACCCTGGTTTCAAGCAATCCTGAATTTTAAGCTTAACGGTACCTATCCACCGGATATGGACAAGAGGGGACAACGTGCTATACGCCTACTAGCTTCCCAATACGTTCTCATGCAAGGAGAGTTATACAAAAGAACACCTCTTGGTGTAGTCCTACGTTGCCTTGATCATTCACAGGCACGAAAGGTGATGGAAGAAGTCCACGACGGAGAATGCGGTCCTCACATGAGTGGGCCCATGATGGCGAAGAAAATCACACGTTTGGGGTATTATTGGACCACAATGGAATCCGATTGCATCAAATATGTAAGACATTGCCACAATTGCCAAATCTTCGGGAATGTACAACATGTCCCTCCTTCATTGCTCTATACAATGACATCTCCTTGGCCATTTTCTGCATGGGGAATTGACATAATCGGGAAGATAACCCCAGCCGGAACAGGAGGTCACTGTTTCATCCTAGTAGCAATTGACTATTTCACCAAATGGGTAGAAGCGGCTTCCTACACTAGTCTTACAGCTAAAAATGTGGCAAAGTTCATACAAAACAACATCATCTGTCGATATGGTTGCCCACATGAGATCATTAGCGATAACGGATCACATTTACAAGCTGAGACCGAGCAATTGCTAGCCAAATACAAGATTAAGCATCACCATTCTTCGCCCTATAGACCACAGACTAACGGTGCGGTAGAGGCGGCAAACAAGAATGTTGTCACGATTCTCAAGAAAATGATCGACAACTATAGAGATTGGCCAAGCAAGATACCCTTTGATTTGTGGGGGTATCGTACATCTGTTAGGACGCCCACTGGGGCTACTCCTTTCTATTTGACCTACGGCATGGAAGCTGTACAACCAGTCGAGCTAGAAATACCATCCTTGCGCATTTTACTCGAAAGTCAAATCCCGGAAGCCGATTGGAAGAGGGATAGATATGAAGAACTCATCCTCCTGGATGAACGTAGGCTACGCGCCTTACATAATGTCCAAACATATCAAGCACGTATCAAACGAGCTTTCAACAAAAGGGTTAGGCCAAGAAACATCAAAGAAGGAGACTTAGTGCTCAAATCGGTTAGAGCTCTTCTACCTGTTGACCCACGGGGAAAATTCAAACCTAATTGGGCCGGACCATTTCTAGTCAAATCCATACTCCCAGGGGGTGCGGTTAGAATCACAGATCTAGACGGGAATGAGTTTTCAAACCCAACAAACCTTGACGAACTAAAACGGTACTATGCCTAGAATAGGAACGAAAACGCGCCTCGCGTAACCCCACGTGCCGCTCTTGTGGCACTAAATAAATGGCCCCTGGCCAAGCTGAAATAAGCTAATGTCACTGTGCTCTTACATTTTGACAAATTTGTCATCCTCGTATCATCAAATAAACTAAATTTGCACCTTCAGAGTAAGCAAAAAGCTCATGCTTATTTTCTGAGTTCGTTACAAGCTCTTGCTTAGAACAATTATTCTTTTACATTTACTCGAACTACGCGCAAGGGTTTGATTTCATTTTTTTAAGTGAATACGTAGGCAATCCTTCACAGGATTCAACCCATTATATCTAAAATGTAAATAGAAGGACATTTGCATTGCATTTGAAATTCGATAAGAATAATAAATAGAAAATCACAACGGTTTCATAACCATTTAACCTTTTTTATTTTATCCATTTTCTAATAGTACGCTACATAATAAAAATAGAATAGGCTAGGATTCTAAAAAACCCCACCTTTTTATTACAACAATAAATAATAATAATCAAATAATAAATAAAGACTCGGGCTATTCCTCCATCTTCCCCTTGCCCTTGTCATTCCTGTCATATTTCTTGTCACGACCTCGAGCCGGACGCTCTTGCGCCACTTTAGACCTAATCACCAACGGCCTTTCTCGAGGCCTAGACTTTAAAATTCTTGCCAGTCACCATTTCCGCGACAGGAGTAGTCTTTGGTTTCTTCGAAGGATGAACAACTTGAAACCCGGCTTCTTCTTCTCCCTCTGTCAGATGCTTCTCCTTCTCTTTCTCTACCTCACGTACCTTGTATTCAACGGGCTCGCGTTTCCTCAATCTCTCGCGCTCTTCCGGAGTAGTGGCCTTTCTCCATCGCAGATAAGAATCCGAAACCCACAAGGCATTAGCAGAGAAATTCAAGAACCACATGTTTCTTTGGGCCCATTTAATGGCCCACTCTCTTCGGCTCTCCGTAGTAAGCGCCATAGCAGTCTGCGGGACGGTATCAAGCTTCGGGATCGTCTGTTTCAGCCCAACTTGTCTCATCAGCCTTTCCGGGAAGATGCACACCATAAACTCCAATCCAGGAATGCGCACGGACCTAGTGGGATCCAAAGAAGACACTCCAGTGACAGATTTGAGGTGCCACCACGGTACAACCCACCTAATCAAGGGACCATCGTCGCTCTTCAGCTTGTTCTTCCAGTAATCACAGACCCGAGTGAAGTCCACCATGTACAACCTCGTCCTCATCGCAATCGAGCGGGCATGATAGGAAAGCACATGAACCGGGGCTCGATCAATCGGAGAGCCCATAAGCCAAACCTACCAAAAGCGGGTATTAGACAAAAAAAAAAAAAAAAAAAAAAAACGAAACAAAAAAAAAAAAAAAAAAAAAAAAAAAAAAAAAAAAAAAAAAAAAAAAAAAAAAAAAAAAAAACGAAACGAAAAAAAAAAATGTCTTTTACCTGCAGAATGACGGGACTTCCCAAATACGGTTGATCGCGGTTAGATTTCCTATTATCCAAGCCCAAAAGCATCTCTCCTAAGCATAAGCAAGCTGGGCTCCTGCGCAGCTCCATTTGCTCAACAAGGCCCAGAAGACGGGGATCACCTCTCAAGTCTTCATCAACATGCCCTTGGAAAACATACACATGCAACAAGCAAAAGCCAAATGCCCTCCGCCTAGCAACATGAAAAACGGTGGGGTCGGCCCTGTTGATGAATCGATCTATGAAGTCCAACATCCTCACGCCCTTCGAGGTCACTAGACGGTCCACCTCAAGTCTAGTCAATCCAAGCAAGTCTCTAAATTTGCTCTTGTACCCTTGCGAAGTAGAAGGAATGGCAGGCAAATGTTCGGGATCCCACCCACCAATAGCAGCAATTTCTTCAGGAAATGGGCAAATATCACCTCCAGGGAACGCAAAAACATGGTAATTCGGGTCTCAATAGTCAAGACAAGCATCCAAGAACGGTTTAACAACCTTGATGAGTTTTAAACTCAACAATGACCCAAAATTATAAGAGCCCATATCATGTTTCTCCATATTCGAAAATTCGTTTGTCCATTCCTTCAAGCGGATCTCCAAAATATTCATGATGAGAAAATTATTTTGAGAATTTTATGAAATAGACGAAGAAGAGACGGAAGAATTATGTGAATAAAAGCTCCATCGACGTTTCTATTTATACTAATTTCTGTTTCCAAAAATCCGTCAGAGCAGAACACCTTGGGACGCAGCTCATGCTGCGCCTCTTCCTCAGCTGCACTTCTGTGATTTTCCGCGTTGGATCTTTCCTAATTCCATGACGAATAATTTCCTATTCCTACGGGATTATTATTTTGGTAAATACGAGAAGTTTACCATGTTTCAGGTTTCCTAATTTCGCGGGCACGCATTTCGAGGCGACATCGACATTTTCGCCGTTTTACCGCACTCACACATTCTCATTTTAGGAAATAATTTTCTTTCTCATTTTAGGAAATATAATTTTTGTTTTCATTCATTTTAGTTTTACATTTCTCATTTAATTCATTTATCTTAGAAAATAATTCGCAATTTACCAAATTTCAACATGTATATATTAATTTCAGTTTCTTAATTTCATTTCTACATTTCTAACTTATAGATTTCTATTTTTTTCTTTTTTTAGGGGGTAACTCTCCCTACCGTCCGGTCATTTCCGGCAAATTCTTTTGAGTCACTTAGTTTTGCGCTAATTAAGGCCATATGTATATACAAATGTATGTTTTGCGTGTTTTCTATGTAAATTTCGGCAGCATGACGGCGTAAACCGTCATCTACCAAACCTGTTCAGAGCTAACCTGCAGATACAAGCAACGCAACCCAGCAGTAAAGGCTCTCAAGCCATCTTATATATAACCAACAAAGGAAATGTAAAACAAACTGGGGGCTCTCGCCCCAAACAAAGTCCAAAAATGTCCAAATCGATGTCCAAATGTGCAAGTCTACAAAAGCTACACAAAACTACCGCTGGTCACCCTCCAACTCTGCAACCCTTGCCGCAAGAACGGCAATCTCGGCGTCCCGAACCTCGAGCTCCCTCAACAAGCGAGCTGTCTCCTCCCGAGACTGGGTCAACTCTCGCTCCAGCTCGCGGTCACCCTGTAAATAGCAACAAAATTGGCTCGTGTCAATCAATTACAAGAAAAGTTGGAAAATCAAAAATTCAAAAAATGAAATAGGCACAAGGTTCATACCTGACGGCCTCGACCGCCGACAAGTGCCTCGACGGCAGTAGCTCGCAGCCGGTTGGCCACCCTCCACAACGCCACAAACCGAGACGGCGCAACCTGCATTTTCAAAAGAAAATTCTCAACAATTGAACAAACTCAATCAAATGTGTTCCTACACAAAAGTTATGCAAAGTTAGAGGGTTTACCCTCCGAATCAGATGCTGCCAGTGGTCCAGGCCAGCATCCGTCACAGCTACGTCAAAGTCACGCAGCTCAGAGATCGTCGTCCTCCCGGTCGCGCCAGTGTACTCGAGGGTCTCGAGGTACTCTGGGGGCTCGATGCCCGCCGCCTCGACCTCCTGCAAAGACAAATGGTTCTCATTAATCGATGATCTTTCATCATAATTCTCAAAATCAAGTCAAGAGGAAAAGTAAAAGATGCTCACCACTACCGACCAGTACGCCAACCTCCCGTAGAGGAACGCCGAGTAGTCCTCGCCAGGAAGAAGGAGGGCGTCACCACTGGCACCAGCCAGGTCCGCCTCCCTCTCAGCCTCAGAAGGCTCCCTAAACATCGTCCTGGGAGGATCGACGGGAACCGTCAACACGTCCCGAGAGCACTGACGAGCCAAGCGCTCGCCCAAGTACCACACAGGACCCATCGACGTCCTCAATAGTTGTCGGCTCGAGCTCCTGGGTCGAAGGACCTCAGCCACGAAAGGAGGCGCTCCAGCGTACTCCGCCCAAGGTCTGGGCACCCACTGTGACAAGATAAACAAGGATCATTCTTATGATCAATTTAAAGACAATATAAGAAGCAAATGGATATAAGTGAGATACTTACGCTGTCCAGCTGAAGAGCGTTCACGTCCCGCCGGTAGACACTGTGAGAAGAACGCTTGCTCTTTGTCCTGCACATTACCCAATCCCTCACCACGGAATAGGCCTTCTCCAGCGGCTCCGTCCTCTTGGGCGCGAGGCCCGGGAAGTAGGAGTACACCCACGCCTGTAAGGTAAGATAATCAATAACGATCTTTCATGATTTGATAAAGAAAGGAATTTACTTTGGTCTAAAGGAAGGTTCATACCTCCAGCAGTAGTCCAGGCCCGACAGCGCCAAGAGAAGTCCCCTTCTCCATCAACTCCGGATGAACCATGGCCCTCATGAAGCGGATGAGGACCGCGAAACCAGCAGTGACCCAGTCCCAACGCCCTAGGGAACTCAGGTCAGAAAGAAAGGGAAGAAGCTTCGTCGACAGCCTCTCGCCCTTGTCTCCGAGGTAAATCGAAGACAGAAACCACCAGAGCCATAAACGATCCCTCTGCTCAGCTGTACAGGGAGGAGGAGCCGTCTCCCTCCCGTCAATCGTCACCAGCGCCGGGATCTTTCCCGCAAAGTAGTCTCAAACGTAGGAATTGGGTACCAAACCCGGCACTGTAACAGCCTTCAGCGACAAGTTCCAGCCGATCAATCTCCTCGCCTCGGCCGAGTCTACCCTCATGGCAGTCTCCGGCCACTCCACCTCCTCGGTCCCGCACGGCAGACCAGAAAATCATGCCGCAGTCCTCCAGAGTGACTCACACCTCACCGAAAGGCATGTGGAACGTGGAAGTCGTATCCCAGAATCGGTCCAAGAAAGCGCGGACTAGGCTAAGGTTAGCCCGCAGCTTCCTCTTCGAGATATCTCTCCAGACCTGCACCAAAGGACCGAACGCTCCACGCTCGATCATGGCCCGCTCCTCCGCCGACAGCCGCTCGTAGTGCTCCATCGCTGTCGTGTAGCCCGAGAACGACCTGATGTTCCCGGCCTCTTATTGTGATTTGAAACAAAAGCTATCTTTAGTTTTGAATAAAATTTGAAAGAAATTTGAACAAATGAACGAAAGAGGATGAGTAATGAGTAGTGACCTCCTATTTGCCAAGCTCTTCACCGTCCTGTAGGACAGGTGACCCTCTGCAGCCCACAGCAGGTGCCTGCTCTCCCAAGTCTCAGCCCACGCAGGAGCTCCTCTCAGCTGACGACCTCCTCGCCCAACGTTGGCCCGTCTCGGGGCCTCCTCCTCCTTGACAGCCTCCTCCTCGTGGATCTCGTCCCCAGCAGCCATCACCGCGGCGGTGAAGGCCTGCTCTAAAGCCTCCTCGACAGTAGCAGTGTCTATCTCCATGGGAGCTCTCCCAGAAGTAGAAGCCTCATCACCTGCAACATTAAAGCAAATTTAGGCTGCGTCACGTGACGACAAGCCTTGGTTAAGGGATTTTCGAGCCTTCGGAAGCCCTGAAATCGCTCTTTTCTTGCCATCCTTGGCCATATTCCCACCAACCCAATCACTCATGTGGTAATTTGGGTCAAGTCAAGCCTAATGTGAAGCCTAGTTCCGGGTTCAAGCCGAAATTTCGGCAGTATTTCGTTATAACAGCGTTTGTGCCTTAGAAAAGTGTCCTGAAAAAGCTATCACAAACCAAAATTTCGAGATGGTAGAAAGTTTACCCATCGTCCAAGGATCCCAAATATCAAGTTTCATCGCAAATGGACAATCCTAAGGCTATTTTCGAAGCAATTTACGGTTTAGCTGTGAAACCGTCTCAAATTCACTCAAATGCTCAAAACTCAACGAAAATTCGAAACAAACACATGGTTATGTTTCTTATACTACCAATTGTCCGTTTCTAATACCAATTTCACAAGGCAAATCCATTTGGGGGAAAAGCCCCAAATTTTCGATTCAATTGGGTTGAAAACCCTAATTTTTTCGGTTCAAATTGAGCAAATATAGAAGATTAATGCAAGAATGGGACACATACCTCGATTAGTCATGATTAATGCAAGCTTTCGGATCAAACCTTGGCGGAAATGGTTAGAATTTGAGAGAGTATTGTGTGATTTGTGTTTCGAAATAATGAACATAAGCTTCTGATTATCGCGTTTTTACGCAGAAAAAACACTTTGGGGAATAGACGCAGCAGGCGCTGCGCCTCTTCCAAGAGACGCAGCTCTTGCTGCGCCTCTTCCTTGTGTTCCCTCCATACGGATTTTCAAAAATTCGTTATGAATTCGTTATTTGTGGGCCCATCTTTGGTGCGCCTCTTCCCCGATGCTATTTTATCCTTTTGGTCCGTTTGGCGATTTTCTTTCATTCCGGCCCGCATTTCCAAGTCAGCAGCAGACTGTTGCATAGTATTTATTTCTTCCAAGACCTTTTGCTTGTCACAACGAACATTTATTCCTTCACAGAATTTGACACGCCTTCATTATGTTTCCCGACGAGAGTAAGCGGATACACTTTCCCTCTCATGACATGAAGAATGATTTCCAATCATGTCTCCAGCGAGAGTAAGCGGACGTACTGTCCCTCTCAAGACATGAGGATTAACATCTACCTAAGCAGACTTCCCCTCAGCAGTTCCCGCTTGTGTCCTGCTATTCGCAATTATTTCTCGAAGACTACCCAAGCAGTTTTCTCTCAGCAGTTCCCGCCTGTGTCCTGCTACTCACAATATTTCGTGTTTCCCCGCGGAGTTCGACAAAGGTGTCGTTCTCCAGAAGTTCCCAAACCAATAGAGTTCCTATACCCAAGCTTTAGTTACCCTTAAGTTGAACTTATATTTGGCCTCCTTCCCGTCGATGCTTTCCTTTAGGGTCCCACACCCTAGCACAATCCTTATATATCTTTTAGGTCTTACCCTTAGCTCCTACGCTTAACCTTAGCTCCTATGCTTACCCTTAGCTCCTATGCACCTCCGGAAACATCTCGAGAAAGAAGTCTCAGGTATGGTCTCTTCTTATGGCTAGCGAGCCTCCTTACGTAGTCTAATGGACTTTAAACGACCCTCCCTGATAGTCGACAGACTCTAAAATGTTCCCGACGACAGGTCCTTGGCTCAGACCCCTTGAGCCGCCTCGCGTCGCCATAGTCGTCAGGTTGTAATCTTCGATTGACCTGATGGCTATACTTTAACTTTCGCCTTGTCCAAGCCTCAGTCAAAGTGGGGGCTCTGTAGATACCTCATTTCTACACCTCTCGCAAACCACACGGTGATGATTGGCCCGCATGTTTGGTACGCGGAACGATTTATGACAATTCGTAAGATTATCGTCAAGTGATTGCTCAAATATTAATGTCTACCTCTTAGTTGTCATCTACGTCCCGATACGGTCGTTTTGACAGTAATTAGAGTACATTTGGAGTCCGAGCCTAAAACCGTCTTCATTTTCTGATAACCGTTAAATCCCGAGTCAGAATGTTCTGGAATGTTCCGGATATTTCTATTCCATATTTCACAATCTTTATCTTTTGGTAAACAATTACCCGTAATATTCACATAAGATATTAAGGAAAACCGAATTATTCCGTCCTACCATGACTTAAACACGGAAATCTTTCTTCCGCAGGAGGAAACCCCTTGGGAACAGACGCAGCAGGTGTTGCGCCTCTTCCAAGAGACGCAGTGGCTGCTGCGCCTCTTCCCGGGTCCTTTTCTGCGTAATTTTCATATCTTTTTCATATCTTTACGAGATTCACTTCCAAAGAGTCTCCGAAACCCTAATTCCTTCACGTGATTAGTATAAATAGGAGCCTTCGTTCCTCATATTTCTCACGCGAGTGTCCGCCCTTCTCTTCTCCCTTTGCATTCTAGACTTTTGTTCTTACTTTTTGGCGTCTACGTGCTTGAACATTCGACCACGTAAGCTCGGATCCTTCTGAGTACCAGCCTCGTTTGCATGACCGACCAATTTGACCAACTCCACATCAATCAACTTAATTAATCTAATCATTTTCCTCTTACGAGGGCACTTTTTTTGCATTCGCGTCGAGCATCACTAATCGATATCTTAGTCCTTCTCGTTTCGTCAACATGTAAGCCTGAGGGTGTATAATCTATCTTTTATTTATTGTATTTTAATTATTGTACCACGATTGTAAGGTTTATGTCGAAAATACCTCATTAAAACCGATTTCTAAAACCACGTTCAAAACCTTTTTTACGGATTTTCAGTAGACAAACGTCGAGAAAAGACGCAGCAACTGCTGCGCCTCTTCGAAGGAGCGCAGTGTCTGCTGCGCCTCTTCGTGAGGCTGCCGCAGTTCCTGCTTCCTTTCTTCTTCCTTCGTCCTCTGTTAATTCGTCAATTTTTTATTTGTATTCGTTTGTTTTCATTAATTCTTTGTACATAACATCGTAATTATCTCATATGTATATTGTTCATCATTCATTAGCATATAATTCGTCACAAATCCGACTTAAATCCCTTATAATCTCATATTTGCGGGTTTTCGTCATTAAATGCAATCCGGGTTGTAGAAATTCGATTTGTTCATATTGAGTTTCTGGAATTCATCATTGGTATATTTGTATCTGTTTATCATCATATGTTATTCATTAATTCATCATGTTTAGTTTAATCCAATTAATTTGTTTGGTTTGTTAATATTGTTCACTCCTGTAATTAATCCATCTTAATTCCGCCTCACCCATGTTTTGCTGTTTTCATGACCCATTCATATATTAAATAACCTATTAATCACTTTCATCCGAGCAAATAATTTAAATCCATCGTTAAATTAACCAACGAATATTAACAACTTGCAATTCCGGCTTCACGACGGGCCGAGCCAAGGAACAGACGCAAAGAATCGCTGCGCCTCTTCCCAAGGACGCGGCTCTCTGCTTTGTTCCTGGTTGATTTCTGCCTCTGAACTCCGTTGTTGCTCTGACTTAGTTATTTAGCTTACGTATAATTGACTATTATTCGTATTATCACCTTCTGTTTTTTTCGTAATTCATTCTCTTTTATTCTTTTTCTCAAATTATCCGTTTTAAAGGTATTTTCGACATAAATCGCCTATTCCATTGTAATTAATGTAATTTTTATTATTGTAATTTTCTTTTATTGTATTTATCATATTTCTTGTGTCATTTGAATGTTCTCACATGTAATTGAACTTAAATCCTACTTCGACCTTAATTGTATGTTAAACTAATTGTCAACCGACTTAGTTAATTTTCACATGCTAGGATTAAAACTTGGATGTTGCATTGCATGCATATAGCCGACGATATATCAAGTACGAATAACTTCCCTAATCATTAGTAGAGGCCGCTATCGAGGCGGGCGAGATTAAGTGTTCGATCAAAAGAGCTTTCTAATACGTACCCTCACCCCTTACTCCAGATATCTGTGAACATCCGTGTTCATTGGCATCCACGAGAGTCATTCTAGACATAGAATGCTAAGGGTAACGATTGCTTAGTGTTCATGTCTCTACTTTGTGTCTTGACATGACACGAGGTATTCGAACGGTTCCAATTTCCCATAAAAATTGGTGGCGACTCTATACAAAATGCAAACGCTTGTTTCTCTTCTCTCCCAAGCGCCCCCGTGGGCCCCCGCTGTCCACAATTTTTTATTTCAATATAACCTTTCCATGTACCAAGTTATTAGCTCAATTGTTTAAATAAAAAAATGACAATGTTATAACTTATAAGTACGGTACGTAGAATCTATTGTTTGATAAATTGTCTTATACTGACTCTATCAGATCTTATAAAATAAAGCAAATGCAAACTATTACGGGAGTATTAGTAATAGCTTGACTGAGACGATACAAACTTAAAAAGGACCAACTTTTTATCATTGGTTACGTTTTGGTACCATTTTCCTAACTCGAATAGTAACAAAGTTAGAGGGTATAAAAAACAATATTTGACCTTACAATTTGGGTTTGCATGAAACTCGTTTTTCATCGTTGAAGACTAAGATAATATCAGTGGGATAAGTACGTAGATAACTAAAGTTTTAAAGTCGAAGCATGGATATAAAATTCCATTTGTAGATTTTACTATGATTACCCATCAATGACTTGCTATAGCAATACATACACAGGGAAGACAGATAGAGGCATACTTAGTTACGTATGAGCAAGATGTTGAGCTTAATTAACGAAGCAATTCCAACTCATTAATTAATTTAATTTACTTAGAGAACATCGCATGAACACTAAACCAATCTATGAGATTGATTATATAGATCGAAAGATTATAGAAGAGAAATATAACCTCGCCGCATAATTACAAACCAACCTGGAATCATAACCATAATCTTCATTACTATGTAACGCAGATTGTGAAAACCAACAAATAAAAACGCTTACTGTCATGATGCTTTGAAAAACGTCTAAACGTTTGCGTCTTTATAAAATTGGAGTTAAGCTCGCTGACCTATAATGAGATGATGTATTGTTATGGTACCATCACATGATCTATCATCTATACAGAATTACGGAGTATAAATTGTTCTATACTTTAGTTTTATAGTAAAAAGTAATTCACTCAATGTACCTAACTCGTTGTACCAACTTCGTATTCTATCAGCGTAATTGTACTGCAACGAAAAATAGAAACCGATATCAATACTATAAGCAAATAAAAAAATGACCTTTTGAAGATTAAACTTTGTAATAGAGTAATAGACTATATAAAAATAAAAATTACATCTGAGCATAAAACATATAACAAACTAAAACAAAGCAAACTTTAATCTTCTAAAAGAATTAACCTTCATTAACTACAATTATAATGCAAGATTAGAAAAAAAACGTATTTGGATAAAGGGATTTGAAAAAAAACATGATGTGGGAAGTTGCTTACCTACTCCCCCTGGTCATTGGAAGTTCCTGTGGAATTTAATTCCTACATGAGCAATCAAACACTTTTCCGAAATTCACCCGAATTGGATGAGGGAACTTAATTCCCATGAATTGTATTTTTCTAGGAAAATTAAGTTACTTGATCAACCAAACAACCCCTTATTATAATAAAATAAAATTGAAAACAATAATCTTTGCAAAACCAAACAAAAGTAGCAATATTCGTGACAAAATATTAATTAACCGTGGCAAAGATTTAGTAAATTGTGGTCACATACCTATTAATTAATAAAATATTTTCTTACAAGTCTCTTTTGATACACGATACCATAAACTATCCATACATAATCTGATCCAAAAATCACCTAATCCAAATTAAAATTAACCTAGAAAAAAACTTTTTTTATTTAAGGAATACAAACTGAAATAAATGGTAGTGACGCCTAAAAATTTCGTCGGATTTCAATTGTAACACTCGCAAATTTTTCATTTTGACATTTATAAATTATCTAACCTTTCAATTACTTTATTTTATATTTTTAAATTATTTATTTTAATTAATTTCGTTTTGAACATAAATTTTATAAAGTTACATTTTTATAAGCTTGTCTATATAAAAATAAATATTTTCAGTGGAATAGTAGTAATAGAGATAATAATAATAATAGTTTTCCGTCTTAAGTTAATATGGACTTGAGACATTTTCCCGTCTAGTATAAGACCGTCACAATTTACTTGTAAGGCTAAGTTTATTTTTGGACCAATCAAATCTTGATAACACTCATACTACTCATCTCACACACTCTACATTTATATATATATATAATCTTAAACAGATGCGGATTAGAAATTATTTAAAATCAAACTGAGATTATCAGGAAATACGTAAACAGGAGGATAAGGAGGACACGAGAGCTTAAACAGAAACAACGAAGCAAGAACTAAGAAGAAACACATGCGGATTAGAAATTATTTAAAATTAATACTTAAAAAAAAGTGTTCTTCCAAGACGAGCGCAAGCAACCCTAACTTCAGGTAGATGCTCAAGAGGAAACGTGGGTCCAAGCTGGATGTCACATTGTTGGTATTTAAAAAAAAAGTGTTCTTCCAAGACGAGCGCAAGCAACCCTAATTTCAGGTAGATGCTCAAGAGGAAACGTGGGTCCAAGCTGGATGTCACATTGTTGGTATTGAGTTACATGTCTAGCTTCTTCCAAAATCTCAACAACAAGGAAGCCCCGAGTGTTGAGATACCTGGTTTTGCTACCAATCGCAACTTGTAGTTGATAAGCTTCAAATTCGGCCTGTGTTAAACCTTGGATTAGCTTAGCTTCGTCTTCCCTTCCTGAATTGAGACCAACGGTAAAGTCTTCAATCGCACCTTGATTTGTAATCAAGATAGATTCACACTTTTTGTCTTCGACAACCTGAGAATTCACCAAATCAGATTCATGCATTGCTTGAGGAAAAACATCTCTATTTGGGAAATTTTCCATTTTGGTTGAGTGAGTGAATTATTATTATTATTATTATTATTATTATTATTATTATTATTATTATTATTATTATTATTATTATTATTATTATTATTATTATTATTATTATTATTATTATTATTATTACTATTACTAGTTGAAAAGCCCGTGCGATGCACGGGGCTCGTGTTAGGATCACCTACAAAATATATTCCTATGATTAAATGAGGATTGTTATCTACCTTATCTCTCTCACCTTCTCTTCTACCTTATTCTTTTACCCTCTCACAATCGATTAAGTTAATATATATCGCGTGAGGTCGGGTGACAAGTGGATGAGGCCATTTATATTATATTTTAATCGGTTATTAGAGGAGAAGGTAGATAGCAATTTTCATGATTAAATAGTCAAACTATGTTGAATCATTGATACAACAAAATAGGCGTAGTTGATGTAGTTGATCACCGATGAATTATTAGTGCTTTAGCATAATAGCTTTGTCATTTAATATTAATCATATTAGTTGTATAACATCAAGTGATATAGGTATAGTATGTAGTTAGCTTTTTCATTGTTACAAACACAACCGGTTTTCAATTAAATACAAAACGCTATTTTCGTAAACATGGTAGCTCACCAATATGAAGCCTTAATAATTGAGACAGGCCTGTATGAGTTTTGCAAATTATTTTAACCTACAACAACTACAAAAAACTGAATGGTCTTCTAGCAAAATCAAATCCAAATGAAATTCGATAGAATTAGAAGTCTCTAAGAAACTATAAAAAATACATGTGATTCTTTTACTTAGAACGCACGAGGCACCTAGTAGTATCATTTGTGACAACATTTGTTAGTAATTTATGGCATCATTGAAATCGTTGGGTTACCAAGTTAGTGTTTTATGGCATTATTGAAAACCTTGGTTTATGTTACCATGGTCTCGAAAAAAAAAAAAAATTAAGTTTACCAAAAAGTCCAAATATACTCAAAATGGTAGTAAACAAAATTTTGAGGGTTGATTTAGATGATCATTGATTGATCATCAAATCCTATAACAAAAACACAACAAAAACGGTGTTGTGGCATTTGCTATTAACTATATCAGTTGTATAACACTCATAGACATAGTTAGATTATAGAGGTATGTTTCTTATTGTAGCACACACCATCAATTTTTAACCGAAGTAGTCTTGTGACTATCTACAATTAAGATTATTTGTCCATAAAAATTTCATGCAAATATATAATACGACACCTAATTTTATAAATTTGTGAAAACGTTTTTGTAAACAATGTCCTTTGTGTGACCTTGGTACATTTGGTCTCTATCATTGATGTAGAACCTTAGTCTCTCGGTTGACGTTGTTCTTGACGTTGCTAATGCTATGGCTTGACTCTATATATGCTAAACCGGGCTTATGTGAAAAGTGCATAAAACGTAAAATTTGAACTAAATATATAAACAACAGTTCTTATATAAAACTATTTATATAAGCATTATCGTATAAAACCTAGTGATTATTTACCTAAAATCTTCGTTAAAATAACTCCAAGTTATAAAACTGTTTCAAGGCATTAAGGTCAATGTGATATTTAGACTGTTTTATAAGAGAATTTTAATAATCGTTTAATTATGAGGTGATATATGATTTTACTTTATTGCCATAAATCTTGATTATTGAAATGGCATAATATGTCCAAGCTATAAAACAATACCATTAAATTAACGATTTTCAATACTTATTGATTTTATATTAATTTTCTTTTCTTTCTTTTTTTTTTTGCAAAAATTAAACTATAAGCTATTACTAATTTCTTATGCGATAACATACATAACTCGAGAATTGATGAAATATCAATAGACTTCAAAAATCGATTTATGAAATGCAAACACTTTACAAAGTGCAATGCTTTTATTTTTGAGAGGGTCTTTACATAAAACTGTTTAAACAAATGGTATACAATCTCATTTTTTTTTCTTTACTGTAAAACATATATTTGGAGTTCTCCTGATACCCCGTAGGAGAGGCAATGTACTACAAAATGAGTACTTGGCAGAAAATCATTAAACTCCCTTATATAGGATTATGGGATCACAACTTTTACGATATTCATAATAATTATACGCACATAGAATTAAAGGATTAGTCAAAATATTAATATCGCTAAATAAACTTCTAAGGAGTAGATAGTCAAATACTACAAATTAAAAGATGTTCAGATCAACATTTTACTTTATTATTGTAACAATAATAATTCTTGTATATAACCGTTTTACACAAGTTTTATTGCGAAACCAAGTTATAGTTTACCTAAATAAATTCCATTAAAATAGCTTGTGTTATATATTCTTAATTATGCACGGAACCAAGGAAAAAAACCTCAAATCAAAAGTATACACCAATAAGCAGTTAATAGGGTGCTCTACCACGCACTGTTGTGTACTTGTACATATACACAAAACTAAATAAATCACTCATGACTATTAGGACGCAAATCAGAAATTAGAGTTACACATACATAATTAATTACACATGAACAAACTAAATCACTTGAAGCAAATCGTAGATCTTGGAGTAAATTAATGCATAAAGATCCTCTGTCATGCAATGCAATGGTTACCTACTTCATAAATCTCTTTCATGGTTTATGGTGGTTTAAGCAAATAAACAATGTCAAGGCTTATATAGTTATTTGCTCTTGGCATATGATTTATATATGACTTCTACTAATGTAAAGATTTAATAGAAATCTACTCTTATTAGGATAATTTAATTTATATTTTATTTTTATTAGAATAATTTTATTCAATTTGTTTAGAAATATACTCTTATTAGGATAATTTTATTAATATTTCCTTTAAATCATAGGAAGTCTAAAAAAGTTGAACTTTCTAATATCACTCGAAAAGTTTCTGCTTTATATATATGTACTAGATTTAATGCCCGTGCGATGCACGTGCCTTTTTGTAGTGCACTCTAATGTATAATGTATACTATAGTAATTGTAAATGGTTAAAAGCTTGTAATCTAAAATTCTTGTTAATAATTTACGACTTCTCTATAAGAAGTTCAGCAAGCTTTGGTTTTTTAAGACAAACATGTCCGTGCTATATGTGGTTTCCCGAATTGTTGCTAACCTTTTTGTTTAGCTTTTATAATGCTTCGTGTATTTTTATTCATATCGTTTTTAATCGTTGTAAGATGTGTAGATAGAGCTAATTAAAGTTATCTCTTTTATAAGTCTATCACAATACTATAGTAGTTCGTGAAAGTTGAAGTTTGTAATATCGCTCGAAAGTATTTCGAAAAAGTTGGACTCTCTATAATAAACTCGAGAAAATTTCTTATTGAAATATTTGTAAGAGCTAGACTATAAAAAAATATTAACCAAAACGTAGGAGATAAAATTTGTGAACGATCAATTAGAGTTTGACTTCTCATAAGTTGACTAAGATTAAGCAACTTCATCAGAATAATGAGCATGTTTTAAAAACTAAATGACGTTATCCTCCCGCCGCGGGTGCTCTCACAAAGAGGTAAACGACCGGCCAAAGAGTTTGCTCCATTCCCATGGGCAGGGATCAAACCCTTGACCTCATGGTTAAGGGATGAAGTGTGCAACCACTATACCAAACCCATTTGGTTATCCATATTCCATATTATAATCAATATCTATCTATATTAATAAAGAAGCTTTTTTCGAGTGATGTGAGAGTCTCCAACTTTCGCAAAATACTTAAATAAAATAAATAATGTTAAATATAACTAACAAATAATAAAATATGAATAATGGTGAACTTTAAATGTAAAGAGTGTTTGACTACAACTAGTCGTTGCGCCGCGCCCTCCCGGGCGCGGAGCCCCGATTTTTGGTATCCATTGTCGGAAGGTTTATAGGATTGTGTTGTGGGTATCACCTGCAAGGCTTTAGAACAACATTCTAACTACTACACCATATTTGTTGCCAAACATTTCAGACACATTTGCTGGTTAACGTTCCTACTTGTGCACATTTTCGGGTCCACAATGTACGGGCTAACAATTGAATAACAAGTCCGGTTAAAGTCCGCAACACCGGGAAAGGCATAATAGAGGAAGGAAACAACGCCTAGATACTAAGCTGATATGACTCAAATGGGGCAAAATGAGAAATTCATGTCATGAGCAAGACACAGTTTTGCAAAATAGCCAAGTACTTATACACAAAATGCAGCCTTGTATAGTTGGCAATTTGGCATGTTACTAAGCATCCGCTTCACTAAAAATATAGCTATTTAGTTTCGCGTCATGTTCAATTTTGTTAATCGTTTATAAAAGACTAATAGGACTCCTGTTGAGGTACCGTGAGTTAACGTATAGAATAGAATATGTTAATTACTTTGCCAATTTGCCATCAAAACAGGTTACCTTAAGCCTTAGCTATCCTTTGTGCGTCTTCCAAGGTCTCTTGTAAGGCGGAGGTACTTATACACAAAATGCAGCCTTGTATAGTTGGCAATTTGGCATGTTACTAAGCATCCGCTTCACTAAAAATATAGCTATTTAGTTTCGCGTCATGTTCAATTTTGTTAATCGTTTATAAAAGACTAATAGGACTCCTGTTGAGGTACCGTGAGTTAACGTATAGAATAGAATATGTTAATTACTTTGCCAATTTGCCATCAAAACAGGTTACCTTAAGCCTTAGCTATCCTTTGTGCGTCTTCCAAGGTCTCTTGTAAGGCGGAGGTTTTATATTGAAAACTGATAGTGAGCCATAGGAATGTCCCTCGCTACGAGAATTTACATAGCTTGACATAAAAGGTTCAAGTCTTGTAATAGAAAAACAAATCAGTAAATCGGTTAAAACTTCCTCTAGAATCAAGTGTTCCCTAAGATACATTCCCATTTAAAAACATGCTTCTTGAAATATGCAATGCGAATAGCTATCTTTATCTCCTCGTTCTTCTTTTGTTGATTTGAGCTATAGTCCTTCAACTTCTAGGATGCACCCCCACTCTTCAAGTGACTCAGTATTCGAATATCGCCCGAAACGTCCACCTCGTCAGGTTCTAGTATTTGGCCTAGTATTGGGCTGATTCTATAAACCTAAGCATGATTAAAAAACAGTAGTAACATATAATACATATGCACCTCGACTTACACGTACATTTGAGGAATAAAAGTACTTGTCATCCAGGCTGTCCCTACGTGTCTTCTCCCAACAAGCTTTGGAGCTAGAAGGTCAACAAGAATCGGATTTCCCTCTGTGACGAGGAAAACATTCAAATTCAGTGAAAAGAAGTTATGAGTTTCTCAAATGAATAGGCGACCACAGACAAAATCATATACGCTTTTGTCTTGCGAAAAAACTTAGAAAGAGATACACCACTCAATTTCAGTGAATTCTCTCAGACTCTTTTTATGTCGAGGATGTCGCGGTCTATTAACAAACAATTTCCGTAACCAAAGAGACCTATTTTTGGTGTACTTAGGCATGTAAAATTATCAAAAGACGATAACAACCACTCTATACAAGAATGAAGGAAACAACACACAAAGAAAAGTTGTACACTTCTTTTTTAAGGTGTTCTTTGGTCGCGGAATCTTTAGTTTCATATTGTACAACAATTCGACAATAACAAGGGCAACCAAAGCTCATGATATGTGTAGAACAAAGGAACCTTCACAATAAGCTCAGCTTAAAATCTATTAAATAAGCATAAAAGGAGAGCAACAATTTGTTAAATTACCTTGTCATTTTGCACCTTGATAAACTAAAGCTAAAACCGATTACGCTACTTTAAGAGACAAGTTAATATAAGGTCATTTATATTACTCCCTCGGTCCCGGTCATTTGTTTACCATTTACATTTTTGGGTGTATCAGTCATTTGTTTACCTATCTATATTTACATAGTTTTGTCAGTCACGCTCACACTAACTAATTAGGAGTACTGTATACAAACGGATTGATCCACATCGAACCTGATTTGCATCTCATACGTTGCTTTGCTTGTAAATTTTGGTATCAAGTACTTGTTTCCCGCACATTGCACATACACCTGCAAAATTACAATGCACATAAGAACATTTACATTTGTATCTTTCAAATCTCAGGATGTCAATTAATTGGTTTCGGTTTGGATTCTGAATGAATGCAAAATCTAGGAGAGTTCTAATGGGATCACCAATCCAAGTTCCAAACCAATTCAAATCCTTAAATTCACAGCCAGATCCATAATACCCGTTCTTTTTTATAATCCAAACCCAAACTCGATCCAAAATTGACATGTTTGACCTTTAAACATACATTTTATCCAGTGGAACATACAATGTTCAGAAATGTGTACATTATCAGATCAAGTTCATCTTAATGACAGTTTTGGGTTTTCAAATACTGCTTCAGAACAGGATTTTCACTCATTAGGCGTGGACTGAAATTTTTCCTACGTACTGAAACGTTTTTTGGTTCGTGTCAGTCTCTATTGACATCCCTGCACATATCCCAAGTCATCCTGCACCAATTGCAAATTTCATCCACAAATGTTAGTTATTTCAACACCCAAATCTCTAAACAATTGAATTTCAAGTTCAAACAACCCACAACTTAGTTCCCTTAAAATGGAACCTTAAAATACCTGTCTCGCTTAAGACAGATATGACCGTCTGAACAGAGACGATACAACTGTGCCTACTTATATTATAAGTTTATAATAAAAGTATCAGGATTATTTAGATGGTCATAGTAATCTCAAATACCAATTCATTTGCCCGACCATTCGGAACAACTTAAGCTCTCAAATACCAATTCATCTGCCCGACCATTCGGAACAGCTTAAGCTTTGGTAGACATTAGCATACCTCAGGTTTGCTTTCAAGTAGAATCGAAAGTAAAAAACTTTGGTAGACTGCCTATTTGCTCAACCTATTGTCAAGCTCCATAGTCCATACGTTCAGACTCAGTTTTCCTACATGCCAAAACACGATCATCCAACTAACATAAAAAGCCTTCCAATTCCTCTTCTGATCAAACAAACAACAGACAGTCGGGCATAGCCGAAACAAGCCCACAAACCTTACCACTACAAGCATCAAATCGATAAAAAAAAAAAAAAAAAAATTCTAGTCTGCTGTCCGCACACCTGAATATCGTGGTGACTGCTTAAGCATCCATTAACCGTAAGATATTGTTGGATCCAAATCCAACCCAGATCAAAGGGTCCAAAATTTTAAGATCAAGATCTAACCTTTCAATATCAGGTCCAACGAAACCGGATAGGGTACAAGTTCGTCGTCGAATCTTAACTGGAATTGGGGGGCCACTTCACGTTTTCCCATTGATGTACAAGTTCAGCATAACCGTCGGCTGAACTAATGGCAAACTCTGTCAGTGAGCTCATTGCGACTGACATTCCTACACACAGTACCCTAACTATGACCTCTGCCATTTTCTCTGCCATTTTCTCGGGTGTCATAACTTTCTCAACTTGTTCGAATTCAACTACTTCCATGCTTGTACTCGTGTCTTCAAATCTACGGGAACCACTGCCATGGGTTTGGGAGGGCATCCTCCTTCAACTGCTGATCACAGATAGAGCCCATCCCAGCTGCGAAGAAATCCATCCTATCTAGCACATGAGCCTCACTAACTGCATCGTGGAGCCTGGTCCATTGGATATATAGCCCGAAGATTGGGTGTAGCCCGGCTGAGTGACGTGGAGAGAATGGTAACTTCGAAGTGTTGGGCTCACAGCCTAATGCATCTGAGAAGCCAGCTAGACACCGCGTGGATATAGGACCTGAGAGGTGATCCACGATGCAAAACAAGCTCTACAGTTTCTTAACTCGGCCTCCAGGTTGGCTGATGAGCGAGCAAGTTGATGGGGCCCAGTGGTGGAAATTGCAGTTAGAAATCTTCTTGATTTATTAAGCTTTGTTGGTATTCCTGATAATAGCAATAATAATAATTATAATGCAAGAAACTCCAAAGAACAGATAATAGCAATAATAATACCAATTTATCTTCAAGAAATATATATTACCGAATTCACCAAAGCTTATTAAGACCGTCTTAACATAAGACGACTCTCACACCCGATTAAAATAAAGATGGAAATAAAAAACGGGCGATAGAGGTTTTAACTTAAGACGGGTCTTAAGCAAGGCCAACTCTGTACTGAAATTAGTTTATCCATTATTACCATTAACCCTCGTCCTTTCCTCAACCACAACTCCTATCCCACTCCAAACCCGAAACTGCTCACCATACAAGCACCGAAAAAAGCTAACACACGCAAAAATATTTGCAAAACTCGATGCTTTTCCAAAGCCGATTTAAGCTTAGACCCAAGAGATGATTGATTCCGACTAATTAACAGATTTTGTTATATAGTCAAACAATTCCTGATCAGCCAAGTGGCCATTAGGAAGCGAATTGACCCAGACATGTCGACATAGCTACGAATATAGAGCAAATGTCCCTCCTTCATCATTAGCATCAGCTCTAAGTACGATAAACACATACGAAGTATTTAAACAAAGGGATAAAAGTAAGAGTTCAAAAAGTGAAGCTTAACACCCCAAAAATCTCTTCATTTGTCTTAGAATGCTCAATATTTTCTCTAAATGCACTCTTATGAACATATAATGGAGTTTTGGCATGCCAACGTCACAACTTGCTTACATGATTCCCCTTGCATTATTACAAAACACTATAACAACTTTGTTCTGCTCTTCATAAAGCATAGTACTCCTATTCCCGTGTCTCATTGATTTGTTTACCTTTTTTTATTCTTCTTGAGACGTATATTAATCAAGGGGAGAAAATATTGCGACGGGGAAAATTAGAAAAACATGCAAATAATGCAATCAAGATTCAATTTATACTCCACGACAATGACACTATGACAAAATCCCAATTTCAGGCGGAATGGACCCGTTAAACAAGTTTGCGCTAAAATCTAAGACAGTAAGCTTAGAGAGATTACCAATGCTAAGAGGGATTTCACCTGTAAGATAGTTTGTACTAAGAATGAAGCTTGTGAGATTGGAAAATGCACTGAAATTGAACTTGGTCAATGTTCCTTTGATACCATGATCAGTAAGGTTGATCGCAATGACGGAACTGTGACCATCACAGACAATGCCATTCCAGTTACAAAGTTATCAGCCTTGAAAAGACTCCATGATGTAAGAGGATCAGGTTCAGACAGTGAGTTTTTCCACTGAATAATTGTGGGTGTTGCTTCTAGTTCTCTTGCGGCTAATGAAAAAGTAATGATTTATGCCATACTTAAGAAACCCATCATTAATTTTTGTGCCATAACTTTAGATTTTGAAGGTTTTTCTGCCATGGTTAGAAGTAGCAAACAAACTTTATCTTTCTATATCTAGCAATGACAATTTATTGGCATGGTGTGTTGTGTGTATCAAGGAGGAATCAAAGCTCTCTTAAAAAAAGTTGAATATCAGTCATCTTCACATTTTGGTTGACTGCTGAAATTCTGGTGGCTGGTTAAAAACAACTTGTTTTGCCAAGTATGGCCAATTGACGACTATAATCGATTGTATATGTAATTCACCCCACGCTCTTGTTTAAGATCGTCTTAAGTTAAGATATTCTCACAATCGATTTAAACAATGTTAAAAATGAAAGAAGGGTTGTAAGAGGTTTTAACTTAAGATGGTTTTAACAAAACCTATTTGTAATTCAGCTAGTTTTTAGAAATAAAGTTTGAGTTTTTAAAATCAAAATCCATCTTTAAGAAAGACTAATTGTTCTATAATGAACTTGCTGCTAAAATATAGGTTTGAGAGTTAATTTCCCGAAATTAGGGTATACCTCCCGTAAATTGCGAGGTAAGTGGGTTCGGATATACGCAGGCTAACCTTGTCATTATAGTCATAGTAATAACAACAATGAACAAATTAGAAATGATGATCTAATATATAATTACAAATATTAAGATTAAAGAACTAACCTTTACTTGATTTTGATTTTGATAAAAGCCACATTCAGGATCCATCATAAACTCCCTGAAAAATCCCAGTGCCATTTTTTTGCTGCCAATTTAAGATATCTAAGTAAAAATGAAACAAAAGTAAAACATCATCGAACATCCAAATAACGTAAAAGCCAATAATTCAAGTTGTTAAAGCATAAAAGCGGCTATAAAACTTAGCTTAGGGCTTGATCAGATGTACCACAACTGCTGGTACTTTATATTGGACAGCCTTCTCCACTGCGGCCTAACAAAAACGAAGGGAGCATAATCAAGATTAAACGATGTTATTTTTTAGTATGAGCCAACGAAGAAGCTCTGAAATTGCAAGTTCTATCATCTTTAGCAATGACACGATCATCCATCTACAGTAACTCACCCAAAATAACCCAGAAATGTTAATTGAAATAATAGCATCCCAACATGCAAATGGAAAAATAGGAAGACACACAACATAGCAGCCTTATAGACACATCAATTTGACGAAACAATGAAAATCTCCATCAAAAAATTGTAGTTGCATTGACGGAATCTATACTTGCATGTAACTATCTCATACTTCTCAATAACCAAAATCAGCAAATAAACATCAATCTTCATCACAAGTTCAAAATAAAACAAACAAATTAACAAATAAATTACCTTGTTCACTTGTTGGGTTGGTTTCTTCTATAAAATGTGGCTTTGATTATCATGTAACAAACAGATCGTAAATGGCGTGGATGTTGTCGCTCGAGAGGAGGAGACATGGTAGGGATTTTAGAGTTGAAAAGGGGAAAATGGGTTTTACGCAGAAAATAGAATGAAAATATGCAGAATAATAAGGAAGGGTAAAATGGGCAGGAATAGCCAAAGCTACTGTTCTTGGAACAGTAACACAACTCTAAATAGAAACATAAATGACATTGTATAAAGGCACGTTCATATTCTAATCCCAAAGCAATGGCGATTCCGCCCAAAAAATCAAGACTCTAATAAGCACCAATCTAATTAGATGAATACTCACCGGAATTCTGGGCTGACAAAACCACTACAGATGCCACTGCATAAAGCACCACCGATCTACGGCCTAAGAAAATGACAGCTTTTAGTTAAAAAAAAAAAAGAGTAAAATCGAGATCTACATTTGCATAGCTAACGGATCTGCACTCGCTTTCTAATTCGCGACCCAGGATCGTGTCGATAATAATGAGATCAGAAATAATTTGAATAATAATAATAAAAGTAATAACAATAGTAGTAGTAATAAATCAATAATAACAAATAACAATTGAAAACAAACCTAATAATAGCGGATTCAAACTGTGAGAAATCCCCAAAAATGGAACCAAACCTAAACAGACAAAAAAAAAAGAACGCGGAATCCCTAATAAGGAGTAAATACCAGGAGATTACAAAAAAATGAAAGCCAAATCGCTTAAGGAGTAAAATACCTTTGAGGAGACATAAGTAACAGGATTGACACTCAAAGGAGCTTAACCACATCTTAATCAAACTGGAAATCCCAAAGCTGCTCACGGAACCTACAAATCCACGTAAACAAAGTTCAGGCAGTACCAAATCTAACCGTTATCCGACCCCAAAATCATTATAACACTCCGACATAAAGGAAAGCAAACGGAAATAACTTGAAAATAAGAGATTCAGAGATGCTATCCTTGGAAATCAAACCGAATAAACATAAAAACCTAATTCAGAGCAAAGAAAACCAAATAATTAATTAGGGTTAGAACCAATACCTCATGTTCTGAGCTCAATCTCTAACGTTGTAGCCGAGACAACTCCAACCAACACGACGACAACCTGGTTATTAAAGCCAGATCCAATTAGCAACCAAAAATCCCAGGAATACAGTAATAACAGTAAAATAAAAAAAAAATAAAAAAAACGTTCAAAAGCCAAGACCAAAAACCAAGAATGACAGCGGAGTATCAAGGACGATGTACAAGGATAGCATATAAGAAGGAGAAATTACCTTTGAGCAAGAATAGAGAGTTTTTGCGGAATGAAAACTGAGGAATGAAGGAGAACTGAGAAGTGAAGGAATGAGGAAATGAGTGGACCAGTTGAGCAGATGGAAAAGAGTAGAAGAAAAGGCGTGGTTGTGAATGAAAGAGAATTGGAGGGTGGGGATCTAAAGGCAAGATCCAACGGTAGGGGGTGAACTTGGGTGGTACTATTCATAGCTACAGTACACTCAAGTTCATTCTTTTTAAGAGTTTAGGATTAGAATCCACAATCCACTAAAATTACCAAGTATATAAATACATATACGGTATAGCTGTTTTCTTTATTAATTAGTACATTCGTTTAATTATAGATTCTCTTGATTGTTGTTAGTCTGAGTTAGGACTGGATTACTCATAGATTTGTTATTGTTATTTGTTTCATCGTTATACTCCGTATTACTCCGCATGTTAATTATATATGTGATTATATAATGCCATTTTTACTTTAGTTTCATTTTACTAATGCAAGTGGTGTTGTTTTCCAGTTGTAGCTAAAGAAAGACTACCAATAACGAAGCTTCCAAGGCCACTTTCTTCTATTGGTAATGGTGCTAGCCATATACCCTTTCAATCCTCTTAGGTATGTCTTTCAAAATCGAAAATAGTGGAGTTATTATTGTACTTCAATTTGATAATGAACAAGGCAAACATTACTATATGTCTCTAAAAGACTCTTTAATATTAAACGACAAAGAAGAAAAGAGGTTGCATTGATGAAGGAGGGAGGGCGGGTATCTACGTGACTACGTGTGACACCTTGGTCATCTTCTAGCATTATACACCCAAGACAGTACTCTAAATCATGTAGGATTTGACAATTGGTCATCTTTTATTTTAATTGTTTTGCAAAGATTCGAGACTCGGCGTTGCAATACTACTGCATATGTTAGTACTGAAATTCAAAATGCCTTTGCATGAAAGAAAACACAAAAATTAAGAAATGTAGGTGCAAAGAATCTACATCGTTCTTTAGACGAGAGGTTTGCATTAGGAACATATTTTAGTGAAGACCTCAATGTCATCCTTTTAGCCAGTGCTCATTAAGTTACGATTAGAAGTTGTATATCTTAGTTTTATTGAGATTTAAATATGAAAACAATATATTAACTAACTATTCTAATTGGCGTGAATATTGTATCATAACCTTTCAAGCTAAGGCTTATGTAAGCACTCAATATGTATGGTGTATATTCTACTATACTTAGGGTCTAACCATGCAAGGTGTTTGAGAAACCATGTTTTTTAGGGCTCGTGAAGGTTAATTTGGTGCAAAAAAAAAAACAGAGATCTAATAGCTAAAAAAAGAAATAATGGAATTTTGATGATATTATAGTTTTCTAAACAACTTTCAATCAATATTAGAGTATTTTCCTTTCTCAAAACACCTTAAATAAAAACAACTAGAAAATAGTTAGCAATTGATGATATACAAAATAACCTTTAATTAATAAAATATACTTAAGATTTCTTGAAAAAAAAATAAGTAAGATTAATCATAAAATTTTAAGCAATTTTAAATAAATGAAAAAGTATATTGTATGAAATTTACTCTACATTCATATTGAATTTGTGTTCGGTTAATATAGTTAGCAGTTGATGATTGCTTTAAGTTGTCAACACAAATTTGAATTTAATATTCTTTTCTATATATAGAAGTTTTATCCACCTCCGTCAAGATAAAGTACAAAGATTAGATAAAATTTGATTAAGAAAGAAATTCTAATCTAAATGGAATTTGTTTGACAGAAGGGAACTATGCTTTCTCGACTAATAATTACTTAAATCAATAAGTCTTGCTTAAAGCGGGTAGTTAAGACAGGTACTACCAGTCTTAAACTTAAAACGGGTCAAATACTACCACATGGTGGTAATAAAGACATTTTTTGTCATTTCGCAGGCAACAAATGGGGTAATTTAATATGTATTTGACCCGTCTTAAACTTAAGATAAATAATGTCCGTCTTAAATGAGAATTTTTGATAAGCAGTAACTATATAAACTGTACTATGTTGTCTCGCCTATGACTCTCTTGAACATCTATTTAAATCGTAGTCTATAACTTTCTATTTGCATCATTACAAATTTTAGGTATATTATGCGTTCGATAGATGCCATGGTTCTTGAGTCTTTCTCAAGACGACAACGTTATCAATATTTCAAGGATTTAGAAACAACATTAACATATGTTAATAAGATGATTAGCACATCATTTCACCAATATATGATGTATGTCGTATAGCATGTATGGAGACTTGAAGAATTGGGTGCGCTTATTATAAAATCATTCTAAAGACTTAGCCTTACTTCTTACATACCAGTTGTTTGTTAAATTTTCATTAAAATATTTATCACAAAAAAATAGAAATGTATATAGAGGGTTATTTGTTATCCGCCTTCTTTCCAACTTTCTCCCTTTATCCTTTCACTACCTATTAGACTAATATATATTGGGTTGTATCGGAAGGTAAGTGGATGAAGCAAAATATACAATGTTTTAATCGGTATGAAGAAGAAAGTAGAACATAAGGTTAAAAGACGGAAAAGGTAGATAGTTAATCTCATGTATATAAATGATATGATTGGAACGTGGGGATTACGTGATACATAATTTTATTATGCTACTTAGCTTATGAAATTTAATGAGTGAAAAAAAAAAAAACTGCCTTATGTTACAAACTAAGTCAACCTATTTGGAGCAATATTAGATAATCTTATGTATTATTCCAAGCTACATTTGAAATTGCATTGTAATAAAATGCCTTAACCAAGGCAATAGTTCACTTAACAAAAATCGTGAGCAATTTCAGCAAATTTTGATTCAGTTCAGCTTATTTTAGTTCAGTTCAGCTCACTTTAGTTCAATTCAAGTGCCTAACTATTAACTCATTCCATTCAACACAAAAGAACAGGGCCTAACTATTAGCTCATAGCAACTATTATTTTCGTTATTAGCGAATTAGAAATAGAACCCTCATTAGTTCTCTTTACTAATTGGCAGGACTTGAAATTTGTAGTAGTTATTTTATAACTTGATGCTCAACAGCGGTTTATAAGACAGTATATTACAAGTGGCCCGTGCATCGCACGGGCATTAAATCTAGTATCTATCTATATTATTAAAGGAAGCTTTTTTCGAGCGATTACAGAGACCCCAAGTTTTCGAAACTACCAAAACTATTTTTTTATTTAGAGATAATATTTTCATTTGAGATAATAATCAAGTTGTAAATTAATTATTATATTATATATGAAAGCGGAACAAATTTTATCAATTGTAAGTAACCATATAGAATACTTCTATCATAAGAACAATTTGATCTAATTGAGAATACAGTGCAACAATCCTAATTGATAACACAATGCAACAATCCTAGCATTATACCAATACTCCTACATGGCTACATTAGTATATAATGTTTCTTTAACCCCCAAAAAATTCGATAATTCCAACAAAAGTTCTTCATGACTCTATTTTGATAATTGATAATTTTCTTATTTTTTTATTTCTCTCTAATAAGTAATTAGTAATAACCTGTTTGCTTTGCTTTGGTTTTGCAGGATGGTCACTCATAGGCAAAACCTTCGTATTGTATTTATTGCAAGTCATTATCCTTATAATCCTAGATAAGTGATCTCACAATTATTCATACGAAGTACTGCCATTTATATGATTCTTCATGTTATTTTCGTAGTCTAAATTGATTCTCTCTCTTTTTAGGTTAATAGTATATACGAGTATTTTTTTTTTTTTTGGTGTTTCACTCAACAGTTTACGTTGCTGTTTTAGTACGTTCTACACTCTACTTTATAAATTTTTAATGAACATTAAAAGTAATCATTCTCCTTTTTTTACCTTATCTTTGTGCACAAAGCACATGTAAATTAAACATTTCATTGAGAGAAAGAGAGTAATTTTTTGGCTTTAACTTACTTCTATATTATTATCATACCAATTGTATACGTCTTTCGTTCGCTTCTTCAAATTTGAATATCATTGAAGTTTATTGCGGCTAATGATACTATTATATGCTAATATAATTTATCGTAATATTTAATTTATTTGTAATTTGTCATTGTTAAAAGTGTGCTTATTTATCATTTGAAAGAAAGTCGAGGTTTATGGTAAAATTTTGATCTCCATGCTGCCGGATGCATGCAGATAATAATCTCAGGCCTATTACATCCACATGAGGTCGAACCGCCTAGCGCTAAAAAGAATATTTTGATGAATCCAAGCATGCGATTAACGAGATTTAAAAATTGAATATAGTTTTAACCTTATGATGAAGAATATGTTAGTAGTATAACAATTATTATATGAAATATAGTTTTTTTTTTTTAGGGATATTATATGAAATAAATATAGAGATTGAAATCCTCTTAATGTATGCTACCCCCAGGAGCTTTTTTTTTTTTTTTTTTTTCGAATCAGTTAATTATATTTTTCTGTCATTATATTCAATTTTTTTTTTTTGTTTTTTTTTTTGATGACGAGGAGGTTGGATCCTCCCCGGATACAGGACCCCACCCTGCTAGGCGCCTGTACCATGTGAGTTCTTTCCCGCGGGGATTATTCCCTCTCCGGGCGTCAGGTCCCCAGGAAAGTGTTCATCTAGGGAATCGAACCCAGGACCTCGCAATTCCTCCTTAGAAGGCTTTGAGGTTACCCTGGAATTCCACTAGACTCACACATCTTGGGTTATATTCAATTTGTTTATATAGTGGATCTTATTGATTAATGTTACATTAGATGATTAGAATGAATGTTGGATTCATCCTCAAACAGCTAAACAAGTATACAATATGAAATTGCATAGCGACAAATCGAACGCTATTATTGGGTTAAAAGCAAAGTAAAATACATGAGACTTTATCAATTATCATGGATCTATTGATATGGGTAAGTATGAAATTGGCTCACATTGGTCAAGATTGAAAGTATAGGTTACAAATTACTCGATTGACTCAATTATTTGTTTACCTTCAATTGGAATATAAAAAGTACTAAAGTATGAGTTAGAATCATTCGAGTTTGTCCAATAATGCACGTATAGGATAAAAATTATGTCGGAATAAATTGAACCGATAAAAATAGAAAATATGGTACATATTTTATTATGTTTTTTACTTCACGTCAAAAGTTGAGATTTCGAGCGATATCAGTCCAAACTTTTTTAAATTAGTAATATTTAGATTATTTATTTAAGCATAGAGGAGTTGCATTACAATATATTGCTAATGGATAAAACAAACTGATTAATATTTAACTATAATTCTATACTCTATTTGTAAGGCATTTTTTTAGTTAACATTGTACATGATAGAGGATTACAAATAGGCCCGTGCATCGCACGGGCATTAAATCTAGTATATATATAAAAGAGGCTTTTTTCAGGCAATTCTAGAGACTCCAACTTTAATGAAACACGTTAAATAGATAAATAAACTTTAATGAAACACGTTAAATACATAAATAATAGAGGAATTAAAAAAATATTAATGATAAAATTTAAATAAGATAGAGATTAAAACAGATATATTAATATGTAAATTATCCCCCAAAATTTTATATTTATTTATCAGATATTATTTAAAAAACAAACTCTATCTAATTAATATGATAGAGTTGCATTTGTAACAAACATCCTTTAACATGCATATAAAAAACAACAACAAATACGGCTTTCCTTCCCCATTCTATTTTATGTCTGTTATTATTATGTGTGTTTATTTTTATTATTTTTATTCTATTGCTTTTGTATAATTTCTTGCAGATTAATTATCGCTAGTTGTTTTCCTTCCTATTTTCAGGTGCTCCATGATTATCTATATCTAATGGCTATATGGATTAAGAAACTATTGGCACAAGTGCAAATTCAACAACGGAGAGAAGCTGCAATTTGATGTCATTCGCAAATCCAATGGGCACATCAGAGAGGTCTTTTTCACCACTTCTTCCAGGGAGGTGCCAATAGCCCGCAAACCCCGAGTTGAGCTTTAGGATGCTCATCAACTGATAGGCCCAAATCCAAGGCATTGTCCAAAACTACTACTACGTACTCCCTATTTACTATTTTTATTTACTGCTCCTACTACTACGAGTATGCTTTTGTTATTGATTATTGATTACTCATTATAAATATTAAACATGATGTTACACGTAACTGGATTTTTATTATAATTTGGAAATTTGCAGGAGGATGTATTGAATTCAACCATGTTAATCTATTTGTCATAAAGCCACAAAGCTCATAAACGGTCTCGAAAGTCGGAAATGCTAACTCATGAAATAGACGTACGAAAGGATGTGTTAATTCTAAGGGAAAAGATTGCGAAGATAATAGTTGGCGTTATTTTTTTTAATTTAAAAAGGTAAATAAATAAAAATGAGACGGGTACCTTTGTTTAACACAAATTCTCATTTGTGCTTTCTATTGGATTCTAATTTTTCTTTTTTGAAAAGTTGTTAAAATATCTTCAAATAACAATCTTTATATTAAGAGAATTATAAAATAATGAGGATTAAGAGTTTGAATTAGATACTACTCTACTAACTACTAACTTAATACTACAACAACTCCCACTATTTTTTCTGGAGTACACAAATAGTATTCCTATTTACGTTAGTATCCGTAATATTGAGAATCGATTAGGTTCAATCGATTCGGGTGGGTGATAATTAATTTGGGATATGTGAATGTTCTTATGATTGTATAGACTTATATATATGGATGTTTATTTGCGCGTGGTTCAATAAACATACAAGCATTTAAAACATGATGTACAGACACATACTTGCATGAATTTACTAACCTATTAAGTTGATTGTAAGTTTATTTTAACTCATCAAATTTTAAATAAGCTCCACTTTTTAAAACTAAATCGAAGTAACAGTTTTGCATAAGGCTCTATGAATTCTTGCATAGCAATCTATTGACTATTATTGAAAACTAAATTAACAGGAGAGTTGAATTATAATAGAGTTAGATTATTATAGCTAAATCAATGTTAAAAACCTTTTAATGCAGGTATATATCAATATATGTAGCATTAGGCAATTTCTGTGTTAATTTAATTGATATTCATCGGCAATAACAATTTGATCTACAAAGATAATTACCACCAATTTCTTATCATGCATTTGATTTTATATTGACATATATATATATATTTAATAATTACGTTGTTATATTATAGCCTATAGGGGATAATTCGGAATAATACAACACACTTTAAATGACTGACCCTATGAGAGACTTGACTGTCTTGGACTTTGAGTAGTTATTTTTCAGCCCTTGAAACTATCGTGGCTAACTTTGACGTTATCTATATATATTAAGCATAAGGTTTTTCACAAGTCATAGACTCATAGGATAGATTTTTCTTAAAATAACCATTATCACCTAAAATGTAGGTGAATAGTCGTTCCACAAAAAGAAGCATTTTATAAAGCCAACCTCATGTAGAAATAATGTTAAGAACATTGTTGTGATATGACCCGGGGAACGCTCGGGCTTGAAATCACTATTGATTTTAGTCATCTTGCTATTAAACTCTACCGGCTTCTCAGTAGATATTATTTATTTACAAATAATCAATAGTTATATGATGGGTTTGTTTTATAGGTGTGATTAGGGAAGACTTTTAGAACTACCTAAACTATATAAAAAAAATACAAATAATATTTAAGTAAGCTGTTTAAATTATATACTTATTTTATGCATTAATAAAATAGTAATTATAATTATTCTAAGATAGAATAATTAGCCGTGTCGGCTCCGGCATCGTCTTCAGTAACTAAACCGCCGCCGAGACCCGGGTTCGGTCGGATAGGGATGAAGTGTGTTGTTAGGGCTAATCATTTTCTGGTTCAACTTTCTGATCGTGACTTCCATCATTACGATGTATGTAAACAATTCAGCTTCCTTCCTTAAACTCTCTTTTTAGTATGATTTTTTTGGTTACGAGTTGCTTTCATTCTTATTTTTTCTATGGTTTTTTGTTTTTTTCTCTTTTGTTTTTATTTTCATAACCTAAATATGTTCATAATGATGACACTATTGTCCAATTGATAAATCAAGACAATATAGGAAACCCGTGCAAGTAAGTGTTTCAAGTAAGTTTGTAACCAAGTCCTTTTTAATTAATAAACATCCCCAACAATGTTTTGGAAGCTCAAATATTCAAGACTATATTAGGTTACCCATAATTAGAGGTGAACCAATATTATAATCCGTGCAACGCACGGGCACAAAACCTAGTAATTAATTATTCTGTGTTGATACGAAATGGAAAATGAGACAGCGTCACCGGGTGGTACTCAAACTCGGTACCACCCAGGGCATTATGGTAAATCAATATTAATATATCGTCTCTTTCCTCCTTATTTAAATTTAAAATTATAAAATGTTTTCAAGGGTATTAAAGGAATTTATATTATTTTTTGATAACGATTACGCCATCGTTGTTCGCTAATCGATGCTGCAATGAGGATCTTGCCGCCATATTAACTTATAAGATTCCTGAAATGCATATAATTATGTATGAAGAAGACAACTTGCTAGCTCTTGAACACTATATTAGTTTTGTTAACCTACTATTGTTGTAATCGTTCATACATTCCCTTATCTATGTAACAACATTTATTTATCGCCATTCCATCATGCATCTTCCACAAAATGAACAAAGCCCAGTTTTGGCATACGATTTTCGGCAGGATGATAACAAACGAATCAGTTTGAATTAAATAGGTTGCTTCCCTAATTTTGCATAATACTCTATTTAAAATTACCTTTTTGCACTCTTCACTTTGGCGCAAAAACTAAAAGGGAGATCCAGTTTTAATTAATTTTGATTATTTTAATTAGAGTGGTACCGAATGGTATTGCCTTATGCAATTGTTGTCTAGCCTGTTATATATTATAAATTTTAGGAGGTTTCATCCGATCTGAGGATCGGTTAGCAACGACTGAAGTATGTAGCTCTCTAGCGGTAAACAATCCTCTTTTTCCAATTTGAATAGAACCGAGTTAAGAGACAATAATATACTTGGGCCTAAAGAATATATACATATATAACTACTCTCAAATTAGCAAGGAATAATTAGGTTGTTGTACAACTAATTAACAAAATTACATAATAATCTATGCTTAGACACAATCATATAGTAAAAATCAAATTCGTCTATGGCATACTTTGAAAATTACAACCGTCTCACTTTACAATTTACAAACATGAAATAATGAACACTAAGCAATGTCAATGTAATGGTATAAATAAACATGAATAAGTGGGAGATACAGAATACTAATTGTGAGTATATACACCTCAAATAGCTAAGGAGTTTGTAGTGGAAAATCCAACCTTAAAGCAAGGTGTAATTGTCAATTACTCCGTATATCATCAATAAACCCGATTTACGGCACAATGTACAATTCTGCGGTCAAACAACAAATATTATGAGATTAGTAACAAATATATAGAATACCCAATACGTATAAGGTGGAATATTGATAAAAAAAATTAAAGAGTAAAATTAAACAACAATGTAGATATATATGACGAAGCAAGGTATGAGAAAACTTGGTTACACGGACTGATATTTATAGTACAATGCACATTAGTTTATAATAAGGACCTAATTTGATTCTTATTGTGCGTTGATATAGAGTTATTTGTATAGAATACTACAACTTCTAGACTCCTTAATATAGACAAAGAAAAAAAGAAAAGAATTGAAGTTGCACGGATGAAGAAGTGTGTCAGTGTGTGTATAATATGTATCTAGTTATCTACTACTATGATATCCAGCATCATTATTTATTTTGGGATTATTTATTATTTATTTATTTTAAGTGTTTTGCTAAGGTTGGAGAGTTGGAGACTCTATAAACGCTCGAAAAAAGCTTTTATTAATATAGATAGATAGATAGATTGATTGATTAATTGAATGAACTCAGAAACTTTATAGTAAAACTCAAAAATTTTAAAACAAAACTCTAAAACTTGGTGATAATAAATCGGATGTATAATCCACTTACTGCAAATACTACCAATAAGCAAATTTACCCCCCACGTCCCCACGGTTTCCATAATAAGTTGCCTAAACCGAGTGTAAATAGGATTAGAAACCTCCAACAACAAAGTTATATATATAACACGACTGCACGAAAACTCTACGAAACAACAAACAACAAGACACTGAAATTCTGAAACCCAAAACGCAAACAACTGCAAAAACCCACCTTTAATCTGCTCAATAAATTCACTATGACCATCCCTTTTCACGTACCCAATATTCCGAAACCACAAGACCTTTACGGTATCAAACCCGACAACTCAAACACCCCATTCGTCCAACCGGGACTTCCAGATGAGTTGAGCCGTTATTCTGCTTGCGAGTTAGTTGATCAGCCCCGTCACCTCGACAAAGTGGTTGCACCTGGTTCTCTTGAATCAACTCCGTTCACTTACATTGAAACTGTGGAAGGTTTGGAAGCTTTGAGGTCTAAGCTAGAGGTAGCCACTGAATTTGCCGTAGATCTTGAAGCGAATAACTATCGTTCTTTTCAGGGGCTAACCTGTTTGATGCAAATTTCGACGCGAACGGAAGATTTCGTGGTCGACACACTAAAGTTGCATCATTCTATTGGTCCCTATTTGAGAGGTGTTTTCTTGGACCCTAAGAAACGAAAGGTTATGCACGGGGCTGGAAACGACATCTTATGGCTGCAACGTGATTTTGGGATTTTTGTGTGTAATCTGTTCGATACAATGCAAGCTTCTCGGGTGCTTAAATTGGGGCCTAATAGTTTGGCCCATCTTCTTATTTACTTTTGCGGAGTTGCGGCAAATAAACAGTATCAGACTTCAGATTGGAGAATTCGACCTCTGCCTCGTGAGATGCTCCATTATGCCCGTGAAGACACGCATTACCTTTTGTACATCTACGATAAGATGAGGTCTCGGCTTGTTGCTGGACGTGGGTCTTTTGAATATAATGATCCGTTGCTTGAGGTATATTTGAGGAGCCATAATGTATGCAGGACGCTCTACCAGAAAGAGTTGTTTAAGGAGGATTCATATGAGAAGTTGTTCAGTTCGGGTAATGCTGGATTGGATTTTGATCAGGTTAATGTTGCTGCAAGGCTTTATAAATGTCGGGACCGGATTGCACGAGAGAATGACGAGAGTACTGGGTATGTCCTTCCCAACAAGTTGCTGCTAGAGTTCTGTGACAAACTGCCCGTATCAGAGTCCGAGTTCCTGTCTATTGCTAAATCACATAACTGTCATAAACATCCCTTGCTTCTCAAAAACATGGGTGAACTTCTCAAGATTATTGGAAACTTAGATGTCATTGAGAAGGCGTCTCAAATCAACGGCTCGAATCCAAAACAAAAGCCTATGCCAGATTACATCAACCCCAACAAACAACCACATCTCGAGATGCAATACATGTATCAAATGAGCACACCACAGGGTTATTATGTTACCGTAGTATATCCTCAAGCATGTTATGTTAATGCTGCTTCCCCACTTGGGTATTACATTCCTGTAGAGGGTCCTCTACTTTCGAACTCGTTGTATTGAACTGTTGCCAGTCATTATCAATATCAAATCTGCTGATTTTTTTCAAAATTACTTTAATGTTATTCCTGTCAATGGATGATTATTAATGCTAGGCTGACTATAGATAATGTCACATGTTGTTTATTAACAGTAGTCGTTTTGTGTCGGAATCTCGTCAAAGACAGTAGCTTGCAACCTTTATCAAGTCACTCTAGGCTCAAAGAGAAGAAAAAAAATGCCAATTGAAGAAACAATGTTCTTCAAAGCAATGATAAATATGAAACTTTGTCGAATACTTCGACTTTTATGCAATTTCTTAGCTTTCTGAAATTTATAACATCAATATGAATGGTTCAACACAAGTACACAACTCATGTAATGCTATACAATGTTTTTTCAAGCAATTTCTGAATACAACAATTTCCTACATGTACTGATGATCTAAAATTCTCGAAAAAAAACCAAGTATGATCAACTAAACCCTTCAAGACAGCAACAAAGACGCGTAAAGAAGGTGGTTCCAAGAGTCAGGAACACCAGGAAGGCACCAGTGACTACAATCCTGGATCATGTCAGGTTTCCGGATTGTCCCTGGTTGTCGGTTTATTGAAGGATGTGCATCTTTTCGGTAACCTGTCATCTTGGTAATGTTGAGATATACTACTGGAGTCTTCATTTTCGAGATCACTGATTCAAGTGTCCTCATCATCCATGGATATGGTGCTAGAAAACTGTCATTTGTGATTGGTTTTGTTTCGCCGTCACAACTTCCACCTGAATTCCACTGCCCTCCTCTGCCCAAAACAAATGCACACGTAAATTTCAACCAGATCGTGGTCTCACAAGATCGTTTCACACGAGACTTGCGAATTGAAATATACCTGAAATGAGAAGCAGAATAACCGGCAAAGAAAACTTTGGTTTTGTTCCGATCAACTTTTTTGTCGACCCATTTCGACCAAGTGTTTAAGGCCTTTGTATAGGCTTCCTTCACTTTCAATTTGCCATGTACAAAATCACCCTCTTGGAAGAAATTCTGCCTGCATAATGTAAAAATAAGCAACTAAACTCGAATAATACAGTAAAAATTCATCAGCTGTGATATTAATTAACTAAATTTACCCGTTTTGAGTTTTGTGGTAAGTCCACCAATGACCAGTATTGAAGACAAGAAAATCAGCATTATTATACTTGGAAGTCGAAGATTGCATCATATCGAGTCTAAGCGTTTCTCTACGCGACTCTACACCCTCAAAGCTTGTCGGATTTTTCCATTGTTGGACTAAGAAAGGCGCTCTGATGAATTCTATAGTGCAATTATAATCCTAACAGATTAACATCAGCAAATTAAACAAACATTAACATAACAAAATCAGATTAAGATGCATCAAAATCATTAGATTAAATAAAATTATTCGGATCACCTGAAATTCGTAAGCATAGGAACCTTCTTTTCTGAACTGTCGCCTTTCGGAAACTTCTGAAATCCTGTTCTTATCGACTAATGACATTCTTAAAGAACAAACCAAAGATTGCCACATGTTTCGGTTTAATGAATCTCCGACAAATACCATTCTTTTTCCTTTCAACATCTCCAACATTTTCACCCCATCAAATCTAACATAGTATTACAATCAAAACCCGAAATTATTCAAGAATTAATTATATTTAATAAAAAAATCAGAAAAAATTAGAAATAAAGAACAGACCTTGGAATATCACACCCATAAGGGTGCCACCTATACCTCAAGTAATCAAGATCAAGACGACCATTGTTGAAACAATTGAAGGCGTAGTCGAGATACGGACATGACCCAGGTGGGTAAACCGGGTCAGAATCATCCACAACCCATTTCCCATCAAATATATCACAAGAACCGCTCTTTTCTCCAATTACACCAATCTCATTGCCCATCTGACTTCTTGGAGGGATAGAATCGACACCAGCAGCGAAACTTGACCCGTTTTCAGTAAACGTAGCCGACCTGTTTTGATTGGCAGTAGCGAAAAGATTTGGAACGGAGGATAAGGAAGTAGAGACAAGTTTTGAAGTTACGGTCGATTCGTTAATGGAGGTTAAAGTGTAATTTGCTGTTAATAATGGAGGATTTAGTACTAAGATTAAGAGTGATAAAAGTATTAGAAAAAGTGTGAAGATTAATCGGGTTTTTCTCGCCATTTTAGCAGATAAAAAGATGATTAATTTGATTATTATGAGGTTTATGACTTAATTTTTGTTGATTATTATGAATGTACGATATTGTTATGATGGTAGTTATAGAGTTCGTTTGGCGGTTATGTTTCTGTTAGAGTGTTTCATGAATTTGGCGCCAAAGTGTGTAAACTGAAATAACAGAACATTATGAAGTGGGTTGAGTTGATGTAATAATAGGGGATTAATATTTTATTGGTGTATGAAATGAGAAGTGTAAATTGGGAAAAAGTCTAAAATTTTGTTTGGGAATTAGTAAACTATATGTAAGAAATAGTAATTATTTTATTATTTTATTACCCGTATTGAATCTTGATCACCACATTGTATATGCATGGAGCCAATCGACCGGACCATGTGACATGGTGACCAAAAAAAGTTAATTTTGACTCTGTAACGGATGATAACAAGTAAAAAAGGTTTCTAAAGATTGTTGTAATCAAACTAAAACGACGAATTCCCAAATCAAATTGATATGTAATATTATGTAACAACAACATTATAACAACATCCTCCCATTATATCAAAGGCTCCCGTAAATTGCGAAATAATATTATGTAAGATACAAGTAAAAGAATTTTTCGTGTGTATCAATTCTAATTAGAGATCATCTCAATCTCCACAAAACATCTACATACTACTCTAATATACAACAAAATTTTCTTGCAAAGCAAGATTAATTAAGGGGATAAAATTAATTAGTTGAATTAGAGGCCAACAATAAGGAAGCATAAAGAAGCTGGTTCCAAGAGTCTGGTACTCCAGGAAGACACCAATGGCTGCAATCTTGGACTACACCAGGGCGCGGTTTTGAACCAGGATGTCGGTATACAGACGGGTGCCCATCATTTCTGTAGTCTGTTAACTTGGTAATGTTTAGATATGTAACTGGTGTACTCATCTTTGAGATTACTGTTTCAAGAGCGGTCATCATCCATGGATACGGTTCCAGGAGTTTTTCGTCACTAATTGGTTTTGTTTCGTTGTCGCAAGTTCCTCCTGAATTCCAGTCTCCTCCTCTGCTCCAATTAAATTCAGGAATAAAAATTAGCGACGATGATAAAGTTTAGGTAACTTAATATTTTTACTATTTTGGTTTCGATTGGGTAGGACTGTTTTACACTTTTATAGTAAGGGATATTCAATTATTGGGGTACACGTTAGAAAATCTGTTACTTAGGTTGATTCAGGGGTTAGAAAAGCGTCTTACTTGAAATGAGTAGCGGTATAGCCCACAAAGAAGACTTGAGTTTTGTTCTTGTTAACATTATTGTCAACCCATTGTGCCCAAGTGTTTAGGGCTATTTTGTAAGCATCTCCCACTTCCATCTTTTGGTGTAGAACATCACCCTCTTGGAAGAAATTCTCCCTGCAATAAGATATTGTAAGACCGTCTTACTCAATACCTTTTGAATAAACACAAATTTTAACTCATCATTGTAACTTTTCATACCCATTTTGAACTTTGTTGTGATTCCACCAATGACCAGTGTTAAAGATGAGGAAATCAGCATTATAATACTTGGAGATAGCATCATGTATCAAATCAATTCGTAACTTCTCGACGGGTGTTTCTCTATCAGTTGATCCTGGGAGTTCCTTCCATTGTTGGACTAAGAATGGCGCTGTGATCAATATTATGCTGCTATCATAATCCTAACCCCAAAACACAAACCTCGTCAGCATCAGAATCGCCTTTGTTTTACTCTCTTTGCACAAATGTTTTAAACAAGTTTATTGTAAAACGGTTTATTTTTTAATAATTGCATTTACCCATTAATATGGTTATAAAAATCATTCCCATTGTGACATTAAAGGGAAATTTTGACAATTTTGGATAATAATCAAGAAGAAAACAGAATTTTTCAAATGTAAATAAAAAAATACCTTAATTTGAATCAACATTGTGTCTCTTTTTAAAACTCTGGTGCCAGTAATATTAAACGCCCACAATGAACAAACCAAAGAATCCCACATATTGCGGTTTAGTGAATCACCGACAAACACCATTCTTTTCCCTTTTAACATTTCCATCATTTTCTTCCCATCAAACCTATCATTCAAAATTACCATTAATCATTACCAAAACTTTTAAATCATAAATCAATTTATTACAAATTATCGATGATGTAAAGATAAAATAAGTATCCACTAAATAAAATACTTAGAGGTTCTTGGGAGAGATTCCAAGAGTAAATCTATGAAGGTACAGTATAAAAAGAACAATATCGTACTATTGTGGACCGTAGGCACGGACATTTAGTAAGACAAACAAAGGACACAAAACCAAGATTAAAACATTTTAATCATAAGAAACTAAAAATGAAAAAAGGTCAAACCTTGGAACATCGCACCCATCAGGTTGCCATCTATACTTGAAGTAACTCGAATCGCGTCGACCGCTCCTAAAACAATTAAACGAGTTACCCACAAACGGGCATGACCCGGGTCCGTAAACCGGGTCAGAATCATCATAAACCCAATTCCCATCAAATATATCACAGTAACTCTTTACGGGTGGATCCGACGACATTGACCCGTTTTCGACCAGGCCGGTAGGGGACGGAGCCACATAACTCGACTCGTTTCGAGTCGAGAAAAGGTTAGAAGTCAACGATGATAAAGTAGTTGATGAAAAAGGGTTGGATTTTAAAGGAAAGTTTAAGAAGAAGATTGAAGTGAAGAGGATGATGAAGGTTATGGAGGTAAGTAGTGTTGTTTTGGATTGGAGTATTTGAGAGATTGGTTTATTTGTTAATGGTGACATTTTTAATTTTAATGGAGTTGAAAACATGTGTGTATGTGTTTGTGGTTGAAGGTTGTCAATCGTGTTATTATTCTGTTAAAATTGTTGGAAGGATTGTATTTGGAGGGAAGTGGAAATGTGAATTGGTGAAACAGAGTAACGTGGATGTCCTTTAGAGGTGGTATCGGATCAGCCGGGTCGGATTTGGGTAGAGTAATATCGGGTTTGGGGCAGCTAAACATTTTGGGTTAAGTCGAGTTCGGGCCGGGTTGTTGTCCGATCAAATGATGCATCAGTCGAGTTTGGGTCGGGTCATTAGCAGATCTGATTACTTTACTTTATTGCATTATTTTAATTTTTGACCATTAATATAAGTTTTAAATAGATTCGGTAAAATCAACCCGACCCAAAAAGACTTACCCGAGACCCAAACTAGAATACCCGACCCAGCTTGAACTATATCGTAACTGACTCGACCCCATCCAAAACCACCGTACCCGAAAATGACCCAACAAAATATAACTTTAATTGACCTAAAATGACTTGAAATTACGTTTTCTCTCTTAATCATTGACCCGAAAATGATCAGACCCGAAATAACCCGACGTGCTGGGCCCAAAAATGACCCGACCAACATATCGAAACATACTTGAAACCCGAAATGACTTGATCCGACCCGAATTAACCTGAAAAAATCAGGAACTTGAACTGAACTGACCCGACCTAAACCTGTCCGGTTTGCAAGGTCTAGTTTTAAACCATTATTTGGTTTAGTTACTTAGTACCCAACGTATAATCTAAATACTAAATCATTTTTATTTTTAATGTTAAGCTTAATAATTGTCAGGTCATCAATTTAATCAGGTCAATATCGGGTTCGGGTTCAAGTCACTTATCATCGGGTAGGATCGGTTTGGGTTTGAAACATTCTAGAGTTTTACCTGGTCGGATTCGGGTCGGGTCAGACTTAACGACTTACCTTTCTTAGTCGAAGATATTCTTTTTAATTTATAGATAAAACGGGTAAGTACTCCCTCCTAATCGTTGTTTTGTTCACTATTCACAACCAATTTAACTAATGTCAAAAATAATTAGGGATTATATTACGTTACAAGTTGTTACTTAACTTTTTAGGACAGGTAATGACCAGAGTTTGAAAAATAAATGCACGCAAGTGTTGCAGACTTGCAGTCACGTAAACACAAATACGTAATTGCTCCAAACTGCCGTCGAACAAAGTATGCGTATATATATTGAGATCTAAAAGGGGACAAATCATTAGGTTAGCCATGTTGACATATTCTCTCATGTTCATTAAACTATTCTACCCTGATCTTCCTTTTATATGACCTCCAAGTATTTTTGGAGCTTGTTTGAAATTAATATCTTGTAATATAAAGAAATCAACAATTTATTCCAATGTTTCAAGAGCTCTATAAATAAATAAATAAATAAATAAAGGTGTGTCATGCGAGTTTTTATTAAGAACTAGACTAGAAAAAACTCGTACATGACATGACTAACCTCAAATATAAAACCGGGTCAATATTAGATGAAACAAATTAGTTGTTAGTTCTACTTCCTAAATCCTAGACATTGTACTTTTCATAATACCTCACTATTTAACCTAGTTTAAGTTTAAGGCGAATATATTTTCTAAATAATAATCTGTAAAACTCATATGAGTTCATTTTGTATAACGATTATAATGTTACATTATTTGTGTCATAGTTGTGCCAACTAATTACATTTATAGAACGGACTTAAACCCGACAAAAAATTCACACATTATTACAAGTAGTGTTTGGTTTTAACCATATAAGAAAACATGTACAATAATTTTTACATTCACTAATATTCAGATATATTGGTGGTAATAAATATAGGTCTCATGCATCATGGTAACAGATTTACTGCACAAAAATGAGCCATAAAATTGTTATCACTGTGAAGGACAACAGACCAAATTTAGGCTCACTCCCAATGCTTCCACTCCCTTCATCAGCTTCACTAATGTGCTCTCCCACATCCAAATCACCTGCATTAGACCGTCATCTGAATATTACGGTGCGCACATATACAACTTACACAAACTCGTAGATGTGAAGCAAGGACGGATCCAGGATTCCGACTTCATAATAACAACTTAACAAGACCTTTGCAACTTTTTATGTCTAATACGATGGTATAGTGGAAAGGAAGAGTTGTTCGAATTTGAGGCATACTCACTAGTACTCAAAATCCCTCTCGCTCTGTCACTGAAAAACGGAGTAAATTGATTACCTCTGTGAAAACCATGACCACAAGCAGCTGAAATGGTGTCTCTGACATTCTGAGTGGTAGCCTGGTTGAAGAACAGAAAGTTGTCCATTATTTCTTCTAAGCAGTCCAGTACATGGTTCGTCTCCTCTAGACAAGGCCCATTGCAGAACTCATCAACTTGATCATGGGGTACATGGAGATCTCCTTTTGCTGATAGTCTACACGATTCGTCGCAGCTGTTGTATATCTGAAAGAATAGAAGGGGAAGATCCAATGTACTTGACTGATCATGAACATAATGGCAACATAATGAATTATTCCTATAAGAATTACCCTTATTCCATGCGAGTCCTAAGTAACTAGCCCGACAACCCAAGCAAGTTGAAAATCTGAAAACCTTATCTTTAAGGAAGTGTATAGATTCCTTGAAAAAAAAAAAAGGAAAAGGGCTTACATGTTTCTCACGGAAGCATAGCAGGCCACCGGCAACAATATGAGCTGGATCATTGCCACGGCCAGTTCCACCCTCTCCCTCATTGTGTCCGTCACCACCTCCATGCCCATGACCTTCGCCACCACCATCAAAACCTCCATTTTCAACTCCTCCCTCACAACCATTATCCCTGCCATTGCCTTCATGACCGTGATCCACGTCCTTCTCTTCATGAGTTGGGTGCTTGCCTATAGGACCATCTTCCCCTGATGAAGGATAACAGTCTCCTGTGAGATTGTCTCCCATACAGAAATTGTGTGACGTTCAATTAATGGGGGAGTTGTCTCAAATGTATTTTAACGGTAATGAAAGTCTCTTTCAGAATATACAGAGTGAGACTATCTCATTCTCATTCAAGAATTCTTGGAAGAGCAATTATGAAAAATATTTTAAAATGAAAGACACATTCTTCATAAAATGAAATTTTCTACACAATAATGTAAATCATGATCATGTGCACATCTCTAAAATCATACCTGAGGTGCAGCTGAAAATTACAGTACAGACGATCAAAAACATGTAAACATACTGTCTTACAGTAACAGAGGATGCCATAGGTAAATGATGTATTAAGGCGACAAAAACTCAGATAACAAATGCAGATTTTATACATGTCCTTATGTTAATTACTTGGCTTAATCGATAAGTTTTCATTTGGGAGATCAAAACCCTTGTTCTCAGGGAAAGTAAACACAGGATATAATAGCAGAGTAACTGATGAGTAAAATAATGAGTTAGGTGAATAATTGCCAGACGACATTTCTTGTATACAGATTTTTGGTTTGAAGTGTAAAGCTGGGTTTTCTCAACATAACCGAGTGAATAAACAAAGTAGGTTGAATTACCCTTCAGAGTAAAGGACAGTGACATGCAAGTGACCCAATTTCGGGTTTTCAAGTTACCTTGAAACTTTACCTAACCATGATTTATGCAAATGCAAAAGAAAATCTAGACAGTTCCAGATTTTGATTTGACAAAAACCACAATAATTTAGAGGGAAAAACAATGGGTTTCGACAGCAGTAAAATGCTGTCCTTTGCCTGAAAGAACGTCATCTGCATCCTCGAATGGCTTTTCACGTGATACCAGCGGAATTTACTTACTGGACACTTTTTCACCATCTGGTTTAGCGCAGATTAGTACCAGGCGGCCTAAATTGGACCCAAGGCCGACAAATTTGTCACTCATGTTTCTAAAGTTGTTGCATTCTTAGTGAATCGAACTCAATACCTCTAATAAGGCAAGATCGGCCTGAATTCATCCGCAAATTCTGCAGGTCTTTTACCAAATGTTTCCACACAGAAATAGACGACTTGTGCTCACAGTATAATGATAGTAATCAACATAAACACAAACTACACCAACATTGCATTTCCAACAACAAAGGTTTTACAATGTTGTAGTACAAGCACTTTTTTCCAACAGAGATTAATATGTATGAATAGTACAACTTCTCATTATAGGGAAAGCGACGTAAACAACATCTCACAACTGCGATTATAACTTATTCTGTAACTGTAACTTCGGGAAATAAAATACGCCAAGATAAAATTGTAGAACAAGTATTATAACTTAATACTCACAATTACAACCGACTGTGCTTCACAGGTCCCATCTCTTTAGCTTTAGACCTCAGCACATGTTTCTGTATCTTCCCTGTAGCAGTCTTTGGCAACGGTCCGAAGAAAACTGATTTTGGAACCCAGTAAGCCGGCATTTTGGACCGACAAAACTTCATGATGTCTTCAGCTAAACGCTGCTTATCTGACTGGTCCACCTCCGGTTTCAATGTCACAAACGCACAAGGAGACTCCCCCCACTTTTCATCAGGTCTCGCCACAACTGATACCTCGAGTATAGCAGGGTGCATATAGAGACTGTTTTCTACCTCCACACTGCTAATATTTTCACCTCCAGATATAATAATGTCTTTTGACCGGTCTTTGATCTCGATATAGTTATCGGGATGCTTAACAGCCAAGTCACCTGAATGGAACCATCCATTTGCAAAAGATTCCTCATTAGCTTTCGGGTTCTTTAAATAGCCTTTCATTACTGTATTTCCTCTAAAGACAATTTCCCCAACCGTCTTCCCATCGGCTGGTACTGGTTTCATGTCTTTCGGATTGACGACATCAACGGCTTCCATACCAACGTACCGAACCCCTTGCCTTGCATTCAGACGCGCTTGTTCTACTGGGGGCCGAGAGTCCCACTCGGGCTTCCAAGCACAAATAGTAGAGGGCCCATAAGTCTCGGAGAGCCCATAAGTATGGGCAACACGGAAGCCACGCTTAGACATCTCAAAGAGCACAGGAGGAGGAGGTGCCGCCCCTGCAGTCATGACATGCACGAGACGAGGGAGGGGTTGGATTATGTCTTCTTTTTTGGCATTGACAATGGTATTGAGTACCACAGGAGCTGCACAGAAATGGGTGACTCCATTGTTGGCTATTGCTTGGTAAACTCCTTTTGCCGTTACCTAAAGACAAAGCAACATAGGAAGAAGAGGTTATATATGCATGTTGAACCTAAATACTCCGGAAGTACTTAGTCCATATGAGAAGCATTCAAAGAAACACTTCAGAAGGAAAACATCAACAAAAATCACAAGTAGACGAGTGCAGAAATTGAAAGATGGCCCAAGAACTAAACTGAATCAAGGTTTACAAGCTTGGCCTCACTTCTTAGTCTCACCGATTGCTTTAAAGACGACTAGCAGTGCCAATATATAGTGCTCTCATCAAGACTAAGCATCTGTTTGGCCCGAAAGTGTTTTTTCACTACATACAAACTAGGACAAACACTAACTTTTAGCAAGACAAAAACTACTTTATTTAAAGCCCAAACATCAAATTTAACCCTTAGAAATAGAAGTAGCAATTTTTACTTCTAATTCCCAGAATCCCAGTAACTGTACAGTTGCAAAATGCAAGCTAACTTCCCCACTAAAACCGGTTATCTCATATAATTATCAGTCTATAAAAAGTGTAAGCATTTATTTATTTCAGTATATAATTACAATGATTTTTTATAATGATGATAATGATAATACGATAAAAGGTGACACTAATTTATGCATTTATAAATTTATACAACGATGAAATGAGAAAAAAAAAAAATGAAGCAATTTATATGTAACATTAAAAAATTATCGGAAGTACTTTTATTACTCCGTATAAGTTTAACCAAACATGGCCCAATTTCTTGAAAAACAGTTTCTTTTAAAAGTTGCTTTACAAAAGCCATTCTTTAAAAACTAGGCCTAACGTTAACATGCTCTAAGAGCAGCTTACCTTGAAGAGTTATATCCACAGAAAAGACTGATGCATAAAGTTGTACCAGTTTTTTTATTAATATCATGTTATCAATTCATTCAATATGCACTTTTGTCGAATATCTTCTAGTTTAGCAGTTTCTGGCATATTTAGCTACTTGGATTTACTGACTATCGTGCAATAATCTCGTAAAAACAGAACCATCAGAGATAGACAGCATATCTAAGAGCAGAAGGCAGCAACATTTAGTAGTGCGGCCTCATGCATTATGCATGTAACTAGTACAGCTAGAATGTATCCATCACACTTACCTGTCTAAGACAAACGCTGGTCCCACACAGAGCAGCTAGAGTCCACGGGAAGCACCATCCATTACAATGGAACATGGGTAGCGTCCAAAGGTACACAGGTCCTTCAGTCATTTGCCAGATAACAACATTACTCATAGCCATAAGATATGCTCCTCGATGATGTAATACAACACCCTTAGGACTCGCTGTTGTACCAGAAGTATAACCTAGAGTGATGCTCTGCCACTCATCTTTTGGTGGTTGCCAAGCAAAATCCGGATCACCAGTCTCCAGGAACTTCTCGTACTCAATCGCACCTTTGCTTAAAGCATATTCGAGACCTTTGCGATCACAAGCTTCATCAGCTATAACGACCAAGATTGGGGGCTTAAATTTGCCTTTGCTCTTCTCAGCCAGAATTTTTAAAGCCTCCTCGGCCAAAGTGAAGAATTCTTGGTCAACCATTATGAGTATGGATTGTGAATGGCCGAAGAGGAAAGCGGTAGTTTCTGCATTGAGACGGACATTGACGGTGTTCAAAACAGCTCCGGACATCGGAACTCCAAAATGAGCCTCAAAAATGGCTGGAACATTTGGAGCAATGATTGATACCTAAAGTTACAAATTTCAACATAAGTCATTTAGCGTACAGCCTTGGGAAAAGGACTCCATCATGATGAATAATCAACACAAAGGAACAGATCGATACTACAAGAGAAAATTGATGCAGTTTCAATATTTCATTGTCTATCTTTCTGATACCCGTCCCGTATTATATTAGCAGAAAAGTTCACCCCAATTACCTCTACTAATAATCAAAACAAGAAGAGAACCAACAGAGTAACCTTAGCAGCAACAAATGACAAACTGGCAAAAAAGACTGTACTTAACAATACAAAGATCTTTGCCACAGAAAATATAAGCAGCCAAGCAACACTCATTTTAACAATTTCAAGTTAGTAAATAGTAACGAAACAATAAATCATGATCTATCAATTGAAGGTAGGCTGAATCATGCTCCAGAACTTTTTTTCAAAATCCAAATAATGTGCACCTCCTTCTTCACATGTGTGTTAGACCTAGGAGAATTGATGTAATGGCCAGAGGATGTGCTTTTCAGTTGAATAGTATTACTCTAGATTCTTGCAACGAATGAATTGCAGTCGATGAAATTTACCTAAAGTAGCTGCTTAAGAATTATTGCAATGGTATAGAAAAATAAAAATAAAAAATTATCCTTATAACATGAACTTTCATTTTGTTACTTTGCCTACAAATTGGCCTAACCTAATGACAATAACCTATAAAAATGTGTTCCTGAAAACAGATGACGAGATGACAAAAAATTAAAATTAAGTACCTAAAAAAAGTAATTATAAGCGCATATGCGCCTAAAAACACCTAAACTTAAAGAACCTATCAGTCTTTAAGAGATGATTATCTTGAGTGACAAACCTATTAACCTAACATTAGGTTTGTCCAATGTATTGAATATCATACCAAGTAGGAAAATACATAAACCAAGCTATCTTATACATCCTCGATTGCACATTTCCACGTCCTACTGAAAAAGAGTATATTTTTGTTCAAACGTAAAATAAAATCTTAATGGAGTGCTTGTTTGAGCTACAATCTCAGTCAATACAACATTGAGATTTGTTTTCACATTGCCGATAGTCCTATACGACGAAAAACACAGCAATGCTGACTTTTTTCCCTTTTGATTCTTATTTTGAAGCACTACAGATGAGACAAGCTAATTTCTATTGCGATATACTGATACAAATAAATTGCAAAAAAAAAAAAAAAAAGTCTTCACCTATATTCATCCTAGCTACAACTTACAGAGCATGACAACCGAATGTAATACTCAAATGAGTGCAGGATTTAGCAGAAGATTAGGACTTTTGTTTAACCAACAAAAATTAAGAAATATTCAAGTAATAATACTGAGTAGTAAGTCGCCACATTCATGCGTTGATTCAAAATTCTCCGGGCAAAAGAGTGATTGATCACCTACTACTACATATATTATGACGATTTCAAAAACGATAAAACTTATTAGAGATAAACACCGTCACGCTTAATCACGCTTTAGAAGCTCATATTTGTATCCCTGAACAGCAATCAACGACTCTGATTATTCCTACAACATTCAATCCTTCAACTATTTACTTCATCCAAAAACACAATCTTACAGATGTTCAGTCATAGGAATCAGAACTTTCACTTATGTACTACTACCTCCGTTACCTTGAGTATACATATTTTAAATCCGCCTTACAGATTTTTTTGAAAAATGTATTAAAAAAAAATCGAAATCAGATGCTCTCACATGAACTTCAATCATTGATCACTCAAATTCGAGAAAATACTCCATATACATTCAAACAAAGCTGCAAAAACTGCAAATCAAATCAAAAACTCAAACGAGTAAACGACGATCAAATACAAAACAAATCATATCTACTGTCGCACGAATTTAATAGAATGTGTCGTATACTTTCAAACGAAGCTACAAAAACTTCAAATCAAATCAGAAAAACAAAACAAAAAAAAAAAAAAATCGAGCAGTAACATTGACATATCTACTAGAACTTGAAAATTGAGAGAATGATCATTGATCAGTATACTTTGAGCTACAAAAATACTTGAAATTTAACATACAAAAATCAAAAAATGAAGAAAGAAAGAGGAGAAAACCGTAGAAGCGGTGGCGATGTGACGGCGAGAGAGAGCGGAAGCAAGGCGACGACAGCGGTGGTAAGTTTGAAGCCAATTGTAGCGAACACCGCCATGGATGACGGAGGTACGGTTAGGATGTACGGTGGCAGCGCGTTCGAGGAACCAGAGTGGTGTGAGTGCCGTGTAGTTTGCAGCGTTTTTTGGTAGATCATCTATGTCTTCCATTGTTGTTGGTAATGGTGGTTTTTTTTTTGTTGTTTTTTATTTCCGTTTTTGGTCCCTCACTCACTCATTTAAGTTTGATGATTGTAGGGATTAGGATTGAGGATTTGATGGGGAGAAATTGTGGCCGTTTTTAAGGAATGAGGAGTTGTTGCCAACTTGCCCACTGATGCGCACACCACATGACTGTGTGACACTCACTAATCTCATCACAAAATGGGAGTATTAAATTAGTGATTCACACTATCCAATTCGACCCGACCCAAATTCAATATGAAGTTGATGAGTATGAAAAAGATGATGTGATTCGTTGTATAGTTTATTCGAAGCGTACAAAATATTAGTGTAAGTTTGTTAAAAGGCGGTATTTTAATAAGTTTGTTAAAAAATTATCTGAATAAAAATACTTCAAATATAGATCCTATTGATAAAAATTTACCCCAAGCGTAAATCCTACTCAATTTGACCCATTTTTTTCTGGGTTAAGAACCTTAAATCTTTACTTGTAACCCGTTATCCAATTGCCCCAAATTTAATATAACCCGTTAATTTATGGTGAAGATGACCATACCCGCTCATTCCGACCATATTCTAAACAATTTGATACACGACCCCTCTTACCGCTCTAAAATAGGACAGCCTCTCTTTTACACTATCACAACTCAAATTCATGAGCAAGACAATTAGACAACACACTCCTAAGTCCTAAGTCATAACTCCTTCCTCAAAAAAAAAAAAAAAAAAAAAAAAAAAAAAAAAAAAAAAACTACTCAACTCTAAACGACTCGACAAGAATGCAATTCTAGGATTTGATAGACCAACAGCAAATTTATTTGCAACCTTGTCTATCACGTATTCACGTTAGTATAGTAGTATTTGAATACAACTCAAATTCATGAGTAAGACAATTAGACAACACACTCCTAACTCCTTCCTCTAAAAAAAAAAAAAAAAAAAAAAAAAAAAAAAAAAAAAAAAAAAAAGCTAACTCAACTCTAAACGACTCGGCAAGAATGCGATTCTAGGATTTAATTGACCAACAGCAAGTTTATTTGTAACCTTTTTTTTATTGGCACCCGAAAAGAAAGGTTCCTAGTGGGATCTCAAGGCCCGTTTAGCAAGGCCATGAGCTCTTTCATCGAGATTCCTGTGCACATAACTAAAACAAAGACAATGAAAAGATGAAGTAAGACTATCAATGTCTTCAAAGATTCCTCGAACTTGGTGATGCTTATTTTCCTGTCATGCCCATTGGATCAGCAGCTGAAGGCAATCAGAAGAAATTTCCAAATGGAGAATGCCCTGTTTGTTAGCCCATTCCAACGCCACTTTTATGCCCATAGCCTCCGCTTGGATTGGGGATTTTGCCCTACCCTTAATAACTCCCTCGAACCCTCTCCCAAAGAGTTGTAGGCAATCCATCCAAAGGCTACTGCGAAGGATTTCTCCCAGCTGGCATCGACACAGATACGCGTAGCCTGACAAGTACCAAAAGTTCCAATTGTAAAGAAAGGTTTCCCTTCTTTCATCATAGCAATTTCGTTTTCCTCTTGGTGTATCTCATTAGAGGGTTGACCTTTTTTAGAGGGTGGATAATCCCCTTGATGAATCCGTAGAGTCAACATCACCAGTTGGGAGTACTTCATAAGAAAACAGCTGGAATGAAAAACTCTTCTCTAAAAATGCATCTATTTCTCATATTCCAGATACCGACAATAATCGTCAAGAACTGTATAATACGAGTATCAATATCCTCAATGGTGGTCAAATAATGTATCCAATTGATGATCCAATCACCGATTCGATAGTAGCTCCTTGAAATGAGTTAATGCCAAGGGATGATCCAGCCCATATTCTTAAGGATATCTCACAATCGCGGAAAAGGTGTTCCAAAGTCTCAATACACGGTTGCATCCCTTTACACAAATGACAGGAAGAGTCCCAATCCAGTTTCCTACGCTCAAATTCATATCTCATCGGTAGGGAATCAGTAACAATTTTCCACACTAGGATCTTCCAAGAATGGGGTCCAGGAAGATTCCATAGACGTGTTTTGCTGAAATTTCTCCTCTCCTTACATAAACGACTCTTATCCCTTCTAAATCCCTTCCGTTCATAGAAACTGTTGAAAATAACACCGTACCCACTCTTGACATTATATGTTCCATCCTTTGAGAAGGGCCAGAACACTTCATCTTTATATTGAGCTCTTAGCGGGATAGCCAAAATCCTTTCAGCGCTTTCCTCCTTACAGACTAGTTTTATTAACTCTTCATTCCATCCCCCGTTATTGTAACAGAAATCCTTAACCCGCAAGTCCTTAAGAAAGCTGAAATCCATGTCCAACCATTCATCTTTGGGGATCGGCGTATCGCCTTGTACCCATCTACTAGTCCAAACATTAAGATCTGAATCCCCCCTGATTTCTATGCAATATTATCCATAATAAATTTCATGCCATGTCCGATACTTCTTAGCCCTCAAGATCCAGAACCCACAATTGAAGGTTTCATCCCATCCTTGAAAATATTATTCCTGAAAAACTTTTCCTTAAAGATAATGCTAAAAATAGAGTCATCATTACTTACTAGATGCCATGCATGTTTCGCAAGGAGAGCTTGATTCAGACATTTAATATTCCGAATACCGAGACGCCCTTTGCTCTTCGATAGACTAGTGAAAGTTCTACTACACCAGTGGAGTGCCTTCTCTGATCTACATCCAGTCCACCAAAAATGCGACAAAAGACAATTAATCTTATTTATCACACTTACCGGTATTTTGAATATCAATAGGAAGTAAATAGAAATATTTGATAGGCCGGATGAGATGAGTGTAAGCCTCCCAGCCGGTGAAAGAAAGATCCCATTCCATGAATAAATACGTTTCATAACATTGTCTATAAGACCTTTGAAAACATCCTTTTTAGACGTCGGAACTCGATCGGCATTCCCAAGTATTTCCCTATGCCTTTGTTTTTACGAATCTTGACACCCTTAGGCCATTCCGTATTTTTGTAACTTTGTGTTGGGACCAAGATAATTCCAGTTTTCCTTCATTTATAAGTTGCCCCGAAGCTGTACAATAAGCGCTTAAAATGCGTTTTAGATGTCCGAAGGACTGCGCTTTGTCCTGAAGAAAGAAAACCGAATCATCCGCAAAGAAAAGATGAGTCAGGGGGCAATATCCCGACAGAGTTGAATTCCTTTTACTTGCCCCTTTAATTGTGCATATTCCACGTTCTTTGGAAAGAACCTCCATGCACGAAATAAAGAGGTACGAGGGATAGAGGGTCACCCCGATGTAGCCCACACCTCAGTTGGAATTGCTTTGAAGAGGTGTGCCATTAATGAGCACCTCATAAGTGACGGTAGTGATACAACCCATAATAAGGCTAATAAGACTATCTGGAAAACTGAATTTTTCAAGGACAGCTTTGAGGAAATCCCATTTAATTCTATCATAAGCCTTACTCATATCCGCTTTGAAGGCGAAGTACCATGTCTACCTTTTTTATGTGAGTTAATCTTGTGAATCGCTTCATGTGCTAAGAGAATATTTGTCTGAGATATTCTTTCCGAAAATAAAAGCATTTTGATAAGGTCCTACCAGAAAGCCCATGAATTTTAAGAGTCGATTTGTGATGCACTTCGTGACCACTCTCATGAAAACGTTGCACAAACTTATAGGTCTATAGTCTTGAACGTCCTCCGGATTATCACACTTCGGAACCAGTGTGATGAAAGTTCTATTAGCCTCCCTAAGAATCACTCCCGAATTCAGCGTTGACATAAATGCTTTCGTAAAATCCTTTCTAACGAGATGCCAACATTTCTGGTAAAAGACGGCTGGTATGCCATCCGGTCCCGGTGATTTCAAAGCTCCCATTTGGAAAACAGCTTTTCTTACCTCTTTAGCCGTGAAAGGCATTCTCAACTGGTCTGCATCATCGTACTCAAGTCGCTTCCTCAGATGCTTTAGCATGTCATAGTGAGGACTTTGAGTATCACTTCTTTGCGAAGATTGTGGAGGTGTATAAAGATCTATGAAATAGGTCTGGAAAGCATTGTAGACCTCCTCCGAGTCGTAGCACCATAGTCCATCACAACGTTTAACTCCTAGGATGAAGTTATGTCCTGCTCTACCTTTTAGCCAATTGAAAAAAATATTTTGTGCATGTATCACCAACCACCAGCCATTTGAGTTTAGCTCGCTGCTTCCCGATGGCAAAATGGGATGCGAATTCACGAACTTCCTCATTAATTTTATTATACTTGAAGAGTTAAGAACGATAAACACCTAAGAGGGGGAGGGGGTGAATTAGGTGTACCTTTTAAAAATTTTCTCTTTTACTTGGTTAATGACTAACACAAGTAACATCTATTAAGTACGGGTTTGAGAAACTTAATGGATTGTAAGTTCACAAACGGTACAGCAGGTCTATGCAACATTATGAGAGAATGTTGCACAGCACTGAGAACGAGATTTAACGTGTAAAAGAAGAATGATAAGAAAACGTGAAAGTAAATAAACAAACAAGACGGTGTTTAAAAATTGGTTCAGCTCCTACTCCGGAGCCTACGTCCAACCGTTATTTTATTGCTTGTTTAGAAATTTACTCAAACTTAACTAAACCATTACAATGAAAACAACTCGCCAACCTACTCCGGTTGCAATTGTTTAAAGCTATTCCGCTTCAAGACTTTCTCTTGCTCAAAGCTACTCCGCTTCAAGACTTAAGGTTCTATCTCAACGGTTTACAGAGTCAGAATCTCAGTGGTTCTCTTAAGAACATGGAGATTACAATTAAGACCTAAATACGAGAATCATTGAACATATTCTTTTATGCAACAGTTAAGCGAACTGATACTTGGAGATTTTACAGCTTTGAAAAACAATTGAAGACTTTTGAAAAACAGAAAACAATTTTGCAAATGATTAAAGAACAAAGCTTTTAATGCTGAAAAGATTTGCAAAGTGTTTACAATGAATGCTCTTTCAAAGTCTTGCAATAAATGAAAAATGAAGTGGCTATTTATAGAGAAAGATAATGTGTAAGAGAAGGATCTTAACACTACATTAATCTAATATCAACAAGTTTGTAGTATGCATTTTCATTTAAAAAATATAAAAGAACAATCAGGTTTGAGAGACTCAAGGTGGCTGCGTTTTTCCAAAGAGAATGAGTGTTTCCCATAAAATATGGGAACTCACAATTTTGCCACAAATGAAAAAAGTATAAGACCCATTTTTAGCATGAAAAATAACTTGCACAAATGGGATTGACATCTTTTAAATTATTGTGCAAGCATATTCTTTTTGTTCTTTTTGTTCTTCAGTTTTGAAATAATGGTCCTCTTGAACATAGAAAAGCTTTTTAAAGAATTTCAAACACTTGTGAATTTTCCCGAAAATTTCTCCATTCGTTAGTACCAGAAACCATGGTGCAACAGTCACAGGAACTGTTGCACGGTTTTGCCATAACTTATGCGTAAAAAAAAATATGTTGAACTACCTCGTTTACAACATTTGTTCTAGACTATGGGCATGCTTGACTTGTCCTTCATCTTGATCATCTTTGAACTTCTTTGATCTATCATTGGATGCTTCAATTTGCTAAGCATTAAACTAAGAGGCAAACGGTTAAATCATAATGCAACTTGGCATCATCAACCAAGTGTGTTCTAACAAATCCCCCCTTTGATGATGGCAAGTTTTAAATATGTGTGAAGTTCCCCCTAAGCCCATGGTGAGTCGGTCTTTGAACCAAATAGTAAGAACATCAATTAAACATGAACAAGGTGAATGGGGGTCAACATGCTTGGCCTAAGTAGAACATCTAATCATCATAGCTAAGACAAATTCACGGTGAACGTTAGCCGAAGAGTTGTTATTTAACACATAAACACATAATTTAACTACTTCCCCCTCTTGACATCATCAAGAGAAGGGCAGAAACATGTTCAAGTAGTATATAATTAAACCAAAGACAAATGTTCAAAATAAGAGAAAAGAAACAGCCTAAATTTGCATAAGAATTAAGAGCAACGAGCCAAAAGGATAGGAGGGCAAGGGTAGGTACGGATGCCTCATTCATCATCGGACACATGACCACCAAGAGCTTGCACACGCTCAATGAGATCTTCATTCAAGGTTTTGAGCTCAGCAACATCTTCCTTAAGAGTCTCATTGTCCACAACCAATTTGGACACCATGTTCATAAGCTTGTCCAACTTACCAAGAACAGCACCCATTTCAACAGTTGAGCCAACTGTTGCACCAGTTTTGCCTCTACCCAAGAACTTGCGAGTCAATTTCCCATTGTTGATAGCCAAAGTCATTTGAGAAAGGAAACCCATGGTCATGTCATCACTGAGTTTTTCAATACCGGGGCTACCTTTCATGACTATCTTCCTTTTCATGAAGACAATGGACAACCACATACCGTATGGAATCACGGTTTTCTTGTCAAATTTCCCTTTTTGGAGGTCGGGGGCAATCTCATTGATACGGTGGAAGATTAGTTGAAGAAGGTTGATGGGACGGAGTTTGATAATGTGGTGAATAAGGAGCATCTCAAGGAGAGAACATCGTCCCCTACTATTATTGCTTGGTAAAATGGCTCGGTGAACAAGGTTAAAGGTAAAACGGTGGGGGCCTTGAAGTTCATGGGCATAGATGTTGGTGGTTCCATTTTCATTGTCGGGTCGAAGGGTTCTCATAACCTCATTAGCCATAGTTTCATCAATATCACCCCAAGTGGGCTTAGGAAAGGTAGTAAGACCCACGGCTTCAACCTCAAGGTAAGAGGCAAGTTGGTCAATGGTCAAGACAAAGGATTGTTGGTTTATGAATGCCGAGAGAGTTCCTGATGCAACATCAACCTTAACTGTTGCATAGAACTGAATTAACTCCGACATGTAAACCGGAGAGTATTTGTCGAGGAGACTAAACCAACCCTGACCAAAAATAGCAGCTTTGAAGAATGCAAAAGCCGGGGAAGAATCATACCAGGTTTTCTTGTATCGTCTCCCACTGTGGAAGCAACATGTAAGCATTCCTTGACATAGCTTGAGGGTGTCATCCGGAAGGTCGAGAGAGTTGAGATGAGCAAGAACCTCGTTCTTGAATGCCTCATCGTGAGTGGTGACCATCAACTCATTGCACGTATTGAGAGGGATTTTATCCTCAACAACATCATCATCTTCCATTGGAAGGACCACCTCCTTAATTTTTCCGTGGGTACCTCGGCTTTTTAGCCGCCCTTGGCTTTGATTCCTTCTTTTGTTTGATACCCGGCTTAGATTTTGCCTTTGATTTGGTGGGAGTTTCAATGATATCATCATCATCATCACCAAACAGTTCGGTGATTTTGATTTGGGATTTTGTTTTGGGGTTTTCGGTGGAAAGGGGGTCAAATTTATCAGCAACAATGTTTTCATTGGTGGGTTCATTGGTGGTTTCAATGTTGGGAATGACCTCTTCCTCATGAAGAACTTCTTTTTCTGAATTTTGATTTGGGAATCAATTTTTTCATCTTTCTCATTCACTTGTTCCTTTTCTTTCTCTAGTTCATTCTCTTTCTCTTTTTTCTCATCTTTTTCACTCATTTTTTCTTCCTTATCATCATTCTTTTCAATTTCATTTTTCTCTTCCACATCTTTCTCATTCACTTTTTCTGATTCTTTTTCTTTTTCCTCCTCAACAACATCATCAACAACCTCATTTTCCTTTACTTCTTCAATAACAGTAGCAACAACCACATCATCATCAATTTCTTTGTCTTTGTGGATGTTGCTTGCTATTTGTTTGAGCGTGGGCTCGTCTTCCTCGGAATCAACATCAACACTTGGGTCCAACATCAACGAGATTGGTGAACTTCGTTTTAATCTACCACGGCCTCCTCTACCACGGCCTCTCCCTTTGACAGCCATGGATTTCTTTCGTGCAATATTTGGCTTAACTGTTGGTGGCTTGGTAGGAGACGGGGTGGGTTTGTCGGATTTTTCAATACTTACAGCGGATTTTGTGGCCATTTTTTGCTGGGCAATATATTTGGGGTTGAATGTATTTCTAAGGTTTTGAATTTCTCTTCTATTTGATTTTTTGGGAGCCATTATGAGGGTGATGGGTTTGACGGTTTAGGAGATGAAAGAGGTTAAGGGAACTTTTGAATTTTGAAGTGAGTTTGTGGGTAAATGGGAAAGTGGGGTTATTACATGGGGGTTTTATTTTAGGGACGGTTGGAGTGTTAAAGAGGGAGTGGTTAAAGGTTAATGTGGAGTGTAAATGAAAATAATGATGACATAGGGGACGACTAGAGTAGGATGTGCTGGATGGGACATAAAGTAAGTGCAAAGCTCAATGCAAATAATTCAAATGCAAAATGTGGAATTCCAATGCAATTTTTTTGGCACACTTGTCATATGATAAATTAGACATTTTTAAACTTGAGAACATATATACATCATTTCATCTCTAGTCAATCATATAGGAAAGATAATTTTATTTTATGTCACATGTCGCCTAACAAACCAATTTCCAACCGAAATTTGACGAATTGTTCCCTTTCTAACGGTTTTGTAAAAATGTCCGCAATTTGATTTTCCGTTCTACAAAAGGTTAGACATATATTTCCTTTTTCGACTTGATCACGTAGAAAGTGATGCCTTATGTCAATGTGTTTTGTCCTAGAATGTTGTATTGGATTTTTCGAAATGTTAATGGCACTTGTATTATCACAAAATATGGGAGTAGTTTCGAAAATAAGACCGTAATCACGCAATTGTTGTCGTACCCAAAGAATTTGAGCACAACAAAGAGCGGCACTTACATACTCACTTTCGGCCGTGGATAGAGCAACGGTATTTTGTTTCTTGGATGCCCATGAGATAAGGCACGGTCCTAAGAAGGTGGCAATACCCGAGGTGCTCTTTCTATCCAACGAACTCCCGGCATAATTCGCATCCGAAAATCCTACAAGATCAATGTCATAATGAGTTGGGTACCAAAGGTATAAACCTTGCGTTCCAATAAAATACCTAAAAATCCGTTTGACGGCTTTGAAATGTGATTCTTTAGGATTTGATTGGAAACGAGCGCATACACACACACTAAATTGTATGTCGGGTCGACTAGCGGTTAAGTAAAGCAATGAACCGATCATACCTCGATATACCCTTTCACTAACACTCTAACCGTTTTCGTCTTTGTCAAGATTAAGCTTGGCAATCATAGGTGTAGGCATAGGATTCGAGCTAGTTAACCCAAACTTACTTATCATTTCCTTTAAGTACTTTTGTTGGTGGATCATGGTGCCTTTTTCATCTTGCTTAATTTGAAGACCAAGGAAGAATCCAAGTTCTCCCATTATGCTCATTTCAAATTCAGAAGTCATAAGATCCGAAAAGTACTTATAAAGAATGTTGTTAGTTGCACCGAAAATAATGTTATCGACATATACTTGCACAAGCAACAGTTCCTCTGACCGTGACTTGATAAACAATGTCTTATCAACCGAACCACGTATAAAACCATTTTCTAATAGGAATTTGGAAAGCCTATCATACCAGGCTCGGGGAGCCTGTTTTTAACCATAAAGTGTTTTGTCAAAGGTTTAAATACGTGATTAGGGAACTCATTGTTTATAAAGCCCGGAGGTTGTTCGACAAAAACTTCTTCTTCAAGATAGCCATTTAAGAAAGCGGTTTTAACATCCGTTTGAAAAAGTTTTATGCCAACATGAGATGCAAAAGTTATGAGCATTCGTATGGCCTCAAGCCTAGCTACCGGTGCAAAGGTTTCATCGTAATCAATCCCTTCTTGTTGATTAAACCCTTGTACCACTAGTCTAACTTTATTCCTTGCAATTTCTCCAACAACATCAAGCTTATTGCGATAAATCCATCTCGTACCAATTACAGTACGTTGAGATGGTCTAGGGACCAGATGCCATACCTTATTTCTCTCAAATTGCTCCAATTCTTCTTGCATAGCCGTGACCCAATATTCATCGGATAGTGCCATTGTGATATTTGTGGGTTCAATTTGTGATATGAATGCTTCGAAAGCACAGTGATTTTAGAGAGATGATATGGTTTTGATTCCAGAGGTAAGGTCACTGGTTAAATTTGATAGAGGGTGGGAACCTTGATGCTTCCACTTCTTTGGAACAAGGGTGTTAGAGGCCTCATTTGTTTCGTTTGGTTCTGATGCAACAGTGTCAGTGACTGTTGCATGGGGAATATTGTGTGAAGGTGTTTGTGGATTGGTTTCAATTTGGTTAGTGGTTGGTTCACTGCACTCCTCATTCCCCCTGGATGAGCTGGCTCCATTTTGAGATGAGGGAGGGTTAGTTCCCCCTGAATTTTGGCCAGCCTCCTCAAGCAACAGTGGCTCCAACTATTGCTCAGCTTCTTCCACGACTTGATCCATGTCATGACGTATCATTCCAATTTTGAAGTCATCGTCTTCCTCATCATCTTCATCATTAACCTGAGTGTTTGAAACAAAGAGACTAGATTCGTCAAATATTACAGGAACGCTTTCTTCCATTTTCACAGTTCTCTTGTTATAAATTTTGTAAGCTTTACTATGGTTGGAATAACCAACAAAAACACCTTCATCACTACGAGCATCAAATTTGCCTAGGTTGTCTTTTCCATTGTTATGTACAAAGCATTTACTACCAAACCACTTTAGATGGGAGATGTTAGGTTTTCTTCCTCGTAGTAATTCATAAGGAGTTTTGTTAATGATTTTTCTAATCATGACTCGATTATAGATATAACAAGATGTGTTAACGGCTTCGGCCCAAAAGTTTCTTGGCACTTTAGAGCTAATGAGCATGGTCCTAGCCATATTTTCAAGAGTTCGATTCATTCGTTCCACAACCCCATTTTGTTGAGGGGTTCTTGCGGCCGAAAAATTGTGGCTAATACCGTACTCATTGCAATAAGACTCAAATGATAAATTCTCAAATTCGGTTCCATGGCCGGATCTCAAGGAGACAAGTTTATAATCAAATTTGTTTTGGACCTTTTTACCCAAATTAAGAATTCATCAAAAGTTTGATCTTTAGAACTTAAGAAAAAAAGTCAAACAAATCTTGTAAAATCATCAACAATGACACAAATATAGCGACTTTCACCTTTACTAACAATACGCATAGGTCCACATAAGTCTATATGAATGAGTTCAAGAGGTAAGGAAGTGCTAACAATCTTTTTGGATTTAAAGGAGCATTTTACTTGTTTACCTTTAACACAATCGTCACAAAGTGATTTGAATTCAAATTTGATGTTAGGAATGCCATCAACTAGATCAAGCCTCTTAAGGGTATTAAGTGTTTTAGCATTTACATGACCAAGTCGTTTATGTCAAAGCCAATAGTCATTCTTTTGGACACTCATGCATGATAGTGTTTGACTTGACAATGAGTGTAAGTTAGTCATGTAAACATCTTTGACACGTTTACCTTCAAGAATGAGTTCTCTAGTTTTTCCATCAATTATTCTACATTCACTGGCAAGAAATTCAACGATGTTACCTCGATCACACAATTGTGATATGCTTAGAAGATTGTGTTTCAAACCTTTGACAAGCAACACTTTGTCGACACATAGTGACTTTGACTTACCTACTTTTCCAATACCAATGATTTCACCTCGTTTGTTGTCACCAAAAGTCACCATGCCACCATCGTAGGCTTCTAGCGAAAGGAATTGGTTTTCATCTCCCGTTATGTGACGAGAGCATCCACCCTAACTACCAATTGTCTTTGCCTTTCTAATGCCTATAAGAAATCAAACATTTAGTTTAGGAACCCAAACAAGTTTGGGCTCCTTCTTGACAACAACTTTCTTGACTTCTTTCTTTTTAATCCAAACATGTTTAGCCACTTTGGTACTTCTTTCTAGGTCAAGGACTCTCTTTTCACAACCATTAAACTCATGACCAGTTTTACCACAGTAATTGCAGATAATGTACTCAGGAAGGCCAGCATACTTTCTTCTTCGAAAATCAGTTACGCTTGGGTCTTGGTTTCGAGTGCAACAGTGCGTAGAACTGTTGCATTTGAAACCAAGTCCAGCATTTTTTGCACGGTTTTCATATTCTTGAGATTGTTTTAGAAGAAACTCCAAGACATTCTGACTTCCTTCCCATTTCAAATAGAACATATTAGCCTCATCTAGCTCTTTGGTTAGATTTTCAATTTTAGCAAGATGATTAAGATTTAGTTGACCTACTTTGTCGAACGCATGTTTAGCATGTCTCACTTCATCATTAAGCAATAAGCCAATTTGCTCAAGTTGCTTGTTGTCTCTTTTGCACAAGGTAAGGTCAGCTAACAGAGAGTCACATTCTTTAGTTAGTGAAGACACAAGTTTTGTGAGAGTCTCAATTTCCTTCATAGACTCAGATGCAACAGTTGCATCATCTGTTGCATGGATTTGTTCAACCCTTTTCATAGTTTCAATTTGGATGAGAAGGTCATCATTTGAATTTTGCACTCGATCTAAAGTACTTTTAACATGACTTGACTCATCATTTAGCATTTCAGCAATTTTGACAAGTTTCTCTTTTTCATTTTGACATGTTGCAAGATCAATCAAAAGTTGGTCACGTTCTTTGGTTAGTGAGGACACAACTTTGTCAAAGTACTCTTCTCCCTTGTTAGACACAGATGCAACATTGCATTGATCTGTTGCATGTATTTCATCAACTCTTTTAGCAAGAAACAAATTCTGTTTTCGGAGCCTTTTAATCTCCTTTTCAAGACTCGATGATGAACTAGGTTGATCTATCTCATTTAGACATTCTTTTAGACCAACATTTTCTTCGGCTATGTCTTCAATTTTAATTTGCATAGCATCTAATTTATTGCTTTGGACACGACACTTATCAATGAATTGGTCTAGGAGATGACAAATTTTGTCTTTAGAGAAAGATCGAACCTTTTTCTTGAGCTTATTTACCTCAATGTCAGAATCTGAATCTGAGTCCACGGAGTGAGCCATAAGACATTTGACTCTTTCTTTCTTTGTTGACTTTGGAACATCATTGCTTGACTGAGGCGAGATGCTAAGTTTGGCATCCAATTCTTCCTCAAGGACATCGTCCTCGTCGAATCGACATTCCCCAAATGGCAGTCATTACTTTGCTTTTATATTCTCTTTTAGCAAACTCACGCTTTTCTTTAGACTTAATGTCATTCCACTTTGGGCATTCTTTGATTTGGTGACCTTTGTCACCACATTTGAAGTAACCAACAGTGGAAGTAGACTTTCTTTTGGGAAAGCGTCGTTTGCTAGTATAGTTATTAGACCTTTGTGAGTTTCGACCATTAATCATGCCAACAATGTTTTTAGTGAACATTGCAAACTCGTCATCTTCATCCTCCTCATCACTTGAGAGAGCATAAAGAGCAAGTCCTTTCCCTTTAGAGCTTTCACCAGATCGCTTCATGAGAGTTAACTCATGAGCCATGAGTGAGCCCATAAGTTCATCAAGGGATAGCAAAGAAAGGTCTTTAACTTCCTCAATAACCGTAACCTTCGGTTGCCATTTTTCAGATAGGCTACGAAGGATTTTACGTACTAAATCCTCGGATTCAAAGTTTCTACCTAGACTCTTGAGGTCATTAACAATACTAGAGAAACGAGAAGACAAACTATTAATTGACTCATCTTTTCCCATGTTGAACATCTCATATTGTTGCATGAGAAGATCAACACGGTACTTTTTGACTTGTGACGTTCCCTCATAAGCAAGATTTAGGGTGTCCCAAATTGCCTTTGCCGAGTCACATCCGGATATCCGGTTGATCTCTTGTTCACCGATGCCATATTAAAGGATGGACATGGCTTTAGAGTTTTTCTCGACTTTTCTATAATCGGCCTCAACATATTTGTCCTCACTTTTGATAGACTTAGTGCCATCGGCATTAGTCACCTCAATCTTGAGGGGACCATTTTGAATGATCAACCAACATTCGTAGTTCGTACTTTTAACATAGTGCTCCATGCAATGTTTCCACCAGGCATAGTTTTCTCCCTTAAAGATGGGATACTTAGTGTGTTTTGAATCGTCCATAACTATGGGATCAACTCTTTGGCTTTAACCAATAAAAAGAGCACGAGGCTCTGATACCAATTGAAGAGTTAAGAACGATAAACACCTAAGAGGGGGAGAGGATGAATTAGGTGTACCTTTTAAAAATTTTCTCTTTTACTTGGTTAATGACTAACACAAGTAAGATCTATTAAGTACGGGTTTGAGAAACTTAATGGATTGTAAGTTCACAAACGGTACAACAGGTCTATGCAACAGTATGAGAGACTGTTGCACAACACTGAGAGCGAGATTTAACGTGTAAAAGAAGAATGATAAGAAAACGTGAAAATAAATAAACAAACAAGACGATGTTTAAAAATTGGTTCAGCTCCTACTCCGGAGTCTACGTCCAACCGTTATTTTATTGTTTGTTTAGAAATTTACTCAAACTTAACTAAACCATTACAATGAAAACAACTCGCTAACCTACTCCGGTTGCAATTGCTTAAAGCTATTCCGCTTCAAGACTTTCTCTTGCTCAAAGCTACTCCGCTTCAAGACTTAAGGTTCTATCTCAACGGTTTACAGAGTCAGAATCTCAGTGGTTCTCTTAAGAACATGGAGATTACAATTAAGACCTAAACACGAGAATCATTGAACATATTCTTTTATGCAACAGTTAAGCGAACTGATACTTGGAGATTTTACAGCTTTGAAAAACAATTGAAGACTTTTGAAAAACAGAAAACGATTTTGCAAATGATTAAAGAACAAAGCTTTTAATGCTGAAAAGATTTGCAAAGTGTTTACAATGAATGCTCTTTCAAAGTCTTGCAATATATGAAAAATGAAGTGGCTATTTATAGAGAAAGGTAGTGTGTAAGAGAAGGATCTTAACACTACATTAATCTAATATCCACAAGTTTGTAGTATGCATTTTCATTTAAAAAATATAAAAGAACAGTCAGGTTTGAGAGGCTCAAGGTGGCTGCGTTTTTCCAAAGAGAATGAGTGTTTCCCATAAAATATGGGAACTCACAATTTTGCCACAAATGAAAAAAGCATAAGACCCATTTTTAGCATGAAAAATAACTTGCACAAATGGGATTGGCATCTTTTAAATTATTGTGCAAGCATATTCTTTTTGTTCTTTTTGTTTTTCAGTTTTGAAATAATGTTCCTCTTGAACATAGAAAAGCTTTTTAAAGAATTTCAAACACTTGTGAATTTTCCCGAAAATTTCTCCATTCGTTAGTACCAGAAACCATGGTGCAACAGTCACAGGAACTATTGCACGGTTTTGCCATAACTTATGCGTAAAAAAAATATGTTGAACTACCTCGTTTACAACATTTGTTCTAGACTATGGGCATGTTTGACTTGTCCTTCATCTTGATCATCTTTGAACTTCTTTGATCTATCATTGGATGCTTCAATTTGTTAAGCATTAAACTAAAAGGCAAACGATTAAATCATAATGAAACTTGGCATCATCATCCAAGTGTGTTCTAACAATACTCTTCCTCTGTACCACCATTAATAACCACTTCCATACTCTGTTCCAGTCTATCATCAAAATTATTCCATTTTCCCGTCCACTCCTTTAGTTTATCCAGTGCCCATTTCTTTACACTTTGTCTAACGCGAGAAGATTTTCTCATAACCTTATATGTCGGAGATCCATTAACTCGAAAATCCCAGGCAGTTTTTATAACTTGTAAGCAATCGGGATATTCCAAAGCCCGGACATCTAAACGGTAGGGCTTTTTGGAATTATTCTTTACGAGGTTGAGGTCGACCTCAATAGGGGCATGATCCGAAATTTGGATTGGGTAGTGCTTAATTCCGGTACTTGGGAAGAGAGAAAACCAATCTTTGGACCCCAAAGCCTTGCTTGTCAATGCGTTCATACACCCTCTTGTCCCCTTTCCTATTGTTACACCATGTAAATCTTGGCCCCTTGAACGGAATATCTAAAAGTTCATTTCTGATTTTCCAATTATTGAATTCATAGGCACCCGCGATGAAATTTTTATTTGCACTCAATTTGTCACTTGAGTGCTCCACTTGATTGAAGTCTCCTATAATAAGGTAAGGGTGTTCTAGGTTGATCAAGACCTCCTCTAATTTCAGAAAAGCCGACTCCCTCTCTTTATAAGTAGGAGCTCCATAGAACAAAACAAGATACCATAATAGACCATTATATTTCTCGACCATTATTTGCAACCTTAATTAACTTACATGACGGTATCCTTTTAACATTCAAGCAATCACAAATAGTTATGTAGCCAAATCATTATGGACAGTATAAATGTACAATGGCGTTCAATTTTCGCTACAGATCAAACTAATACTATAACTTTAGAGCTTGAGAATTCAGTCTTGTAGAATGCCCCTGAAAGTTGAAGCTCTGACAGCACAACATACTCTTAATACTGCAGGAGACCACAACATAAACATCAATAAATAGACATTTCACCTATCAAAAACCATGTAATGTCAGTCAACTATAAAACAAATCATGTACGTGTAGGCGTACGTGACAAGCCTAGCCTTTACTGGGTGTCCTGAAATAAATTGCTTAAACGTCTAAGACCAGTGGACCGATGTACAGAACTGTAAAGCAGATTATAGGACAGAGTTTTCGAGTTATATATAGTCTAATACTCGGCGATGGTGATGGAGGAAACAACATAATGTAGTGTCTCAAGACCTAACATAATGTAGTGTCTAACCTCTAATATTTATTGACGAATCACGAATTAGCTGCCAAGACTCATTTGGCAAGCCGTTTGAGTCAGTCTCTCGAATTGAAAGTTAGGGGCTTTCAATAAACACCGTCAAGGCTTCGACTACATCCCTCGCAATTCAATAGGTCTTTGTACGTGTCGTATAATGGTCTTGTTTAAGTTTTTGTTGGGTCTGTCTTTGAGGCATGCTTTGTTTGAGGCACACTTTGGTAAGTTGGTTTTTATTTACTACTGTAGTAGCCACTCTAGCCAGTGATACAATTATATCAAACTTTCTGTCACGGAGAATAGTACACTGTACACCTAAATTCAGAGCTAAACACTAGTACTATTTGTCATTGTTCATCATTTTGTTCGTAATAAACGATTGCACACTCTTCACCTAATTTCAATATATGATTGTGATGTCTCATGTAACTATGTAAGCAGTAGGTCTTCCTCAAGAATTAAGATGGATAAAACGGGTCAAATAATATCTTATTTGCATAGATGAGCGAAATCTTGTGCTAATTCCAATACATTTTTTTTGTATTATACTCCGTATGTGATATTTGACCCGTCTTAAGGTTACCGATGATGGCGATGAATATGCTTCTTGGCTTGGAAATTGGTAACTAATAAAGGAAGGAAAATGATGGGCTTGAATGATGAATTTTTTGGCAAATAAGTGTTTATTAGCAAAATAATTAGAGAGTGGGTTGTTTTGAAACTGTTTTGTTCAATGTTGTCCACGTTATCACTTTTTAGTTTTTTTCCAGTTTTTATAGTAAGCACTTAGCGGCTTAATTTTTTTTAATTTTTTTTAAAAAAATGAATAGTAAAACCGCTAAGAAACCTAGCGGCTTTACTATTCAGTTTTTTTTTTTTTTTTTCAAAAAACGTCACCTTCAAACACTGATGGCAGCCTATTCTAGAAATGAACAACCACTAAAGTCGCTAAGAAAGTCAGCGGCTTCCCTATTTCTCTATTTTTCATAAGCTTATGGTATCTATTATCTGAAAAATGACAAGGAGATAAAGTCGAAATTGGAAAGAAAAAAAATGAAAGTGATGACGTGGACACCATTGGGGCAAAATAGTTTCGAAGGAACCCCAATTTCCTAATTATTTTGCTAATTAACTCCAATTTGCCAAAAAAAATCTTGGATGATAACCCAAACCAATTGGTCTCCCTTGTGACGGGTTACCATTTGTGACGGATATTTTGTGAGATAAAATGGTAACAAAATGGGTTAGTGGAGAAAGGGGACCACATGAATAGTATTGCAGAGAGAGAAAAAGTGGGTACATTGTGAGGTAAAATGGTATCCGTCTTCAGCTTGTGACGGATATGTCATGTCTTCAATGAGAATTTGTGAACCCAAACATGTTTCCTTTCAAGGGAAAAAAACATAAATCTAGTAACTTGAAACTTAAAATGAGTACGCAAAGCAATTATTATTTGTGGAAATGTGATTAGAAGCCTACCTTGCAAGTGAGGGTGTGATACGTACCTCATACAACTATACAAGTACGTCATAAATTGTAATGATATTTATTCAACATGCTTTGGATATAATAATGATTACAAGTAAAAAGAAAAATCGTGACATTTTTTCACCAATTTGACCTTTTTCATGGCCTAGTAAAAAACGAATGTCCTCTTTTTTATTACAAATATTACTATACAACCAGTTGTATAATAAGCATTGTACAACCTTATACATTAATCCGAGCTTATGTGCAATTTTATTGAGTTTTGTAAGAATTTATTTTTTTTATGTTTAAGTGTGTGAGTTCAAAAACTTTAAAGCACAGCTCAGATTCTTTTTAACAAAACTCGAAAACTTTAGTACACAGCTCGGATTCTACACCATACAACCGTATACAACTGGTTGTATAATCTACTAATTGCTTTTTTATTGGTTGATCAAGTAAAAAGTATGAATTTCGAATGGGAAAGAGTACGGTGGAATAGAGAAAATGATAAATGATTGAAGAAGTGAAAAATGTTGAAAATGTGGAATGCTTAAATAATAAAAATACCAACAATACCTAAGAGTTAATAAATTGGTGACCAAGTTAACTTTACTTTTTGAATTATATAGTTTAATCGAAGCATGACTCCTGGCATTAAGGTCTTGTTCTTTTGGACTTAAAGTCACTTAATTTAAGTTCACTTCAGATCCTATAAGTTCAGTTTAGTTCAGTTCAGATCCTATAAGTTCGATTCATTCGAGATCTTATAAGTTCGATTCGATCCTATAAGTTGATTCGATTCGATTCGAGATCCTATAAGTTCGATTCGAGATCCTATACCTCACTTAATTTCAATTCACTTGAGATCTTATAAGTTCGATTCGATTCGATTCGAGATCTTATAAGTTGATTCGAGATCCTATACCTCACTTAATTTCATTCACTTGAATCCTATAAGTTCGATTCGAGATCCTATAAGTTCGATTCGATTCGATTCTATAAGTTCATTCGATTCGAATCCTATAAGTTCGATTCGATTCGATGCAGATCATCATAGTTAGCTTCGCCCAGACGATTAGTTTCTCAAAAGAACAGCCTAAAGGCTCGCTTGAATTGAAACTTATTTGATCTCAATCAATCGAACTTATAGGATCTCAACCGAATCGAATCAACTTATAGGATCTCGAATCAACTTATTGGATCTCGAATCAACTTTTAGGATCTCGAATCGAATCGAACTTATAGGATCTCGAATCAATCGAATCGAACTTATAGGATCCGAACTAAACTTATAGGATATGAACTCGAATCGAATCGAACTTATAGATCTCGAATCGAACTTAAATTAAGTGAGGTATATGATCCGAATCGAACTTATAGGATCTCGAATCGAATCGAATCGAACTTATAGGATCTCGAATCAACTTATAAGATCCGAATCGAATCGAGCTTATAGGATTCGAATCGAATCAACTTATAGGATCTGAAGTGAACTTATATTAAGTGACTTTAAATCCAAAAGAACAGGGTCTAACTCGAAGTACTCATTATTGAGGTTTATTTACACGTTTGTCGTTACCTTATCACATTGTAGGATGGAAAATCCTATTGACGAATTTCCAAAATAGTACTCCCTCCCAGTCATTATATTGTTCCCATTTAATATGGGCACAATACTTAAGGAAAAGTATTAAAATATGAGTAAAAGAGTTGTGTGGGGTTGGTGATAGAAGAGATGGATGAATTATTAGTAGTTAAATAAAGAATTATGGGGCCAAAACATAAAGGAAAGTAATAAAATAGGAGTAAAAGAGTTGTGTGAGGTTTGATGATAGGAGAGAGGAATGAATAAAATAAGAGCAAAAGTTTCTAAAAATAGAAAGGGGAACATTAGTTGAATAATTCGTTTCGGGAAAGAGGGAACATTATAGTGACTGGGAGGGAGTATATACTAGTAGAGATCCCGCGTAAATGCGCGGTTTTTTAGATATGAATATTAGAGAATTTAACAATTATACTATTGGTATTTAACTGCATTTGAAATTTAATTATAAAATTTACTATTAATAATATTTTAAATTAAGAGCTAGAAAAAAGATTGTTCAACATTTTACTCCGTATAAGATTGTCGAAACCAAAATTATTTTATTAACTTTGTTTTAAAAACATATTGTTTTTAATTATATCATTATATCTACAAAAGCCGTTATATAAACAATTAAAAAAATTAATCAAAATTTAAGTTTTCATATAGTATGGAGCAAAGATATATATTAAGTTAAAGGGTAAGAAAAAATATGTCATAAGTTTTTCTTTTTAGAAGGAATAACAATTTATGAATACTCTCAACCTGTACGTTTGTATCAAAAGATAGAAAAATAGAATTAATTAAAAAATGTTTCCTAAAAACATGTTCTTGGCCGTAATTTTTAGTTTTAAAAATAATAATAGTAAAAAAATTTCTACCACATTGTAATTCGTACATATAATTAGTGCAATTTCATGTATATAATAAAATAAGAATGTCATATTAATATATCTATACAAATTAAAAAAAAAAAACATTATCCATTTTTTAAATGGTATAGAATTATTTAAGTATGAAATTAATCAGTATGGACGTATGGTGCACTTGTAGATATGAAATTATGAAACTCATTTATAGCATAAGTCAAAATTAATCAGGATGGTCCAGTTGTATATATGATGTTATGAAGCCCATTTATAGCCTAATTCATTTAGGCGGAAAAACTTAAAAATCTCTTATTCTTTTAGTTTAAGGGGATGACAATTTACCCCCAAGAAATGAGATAATATTGGTTTAGACTTGAAATGTGATTAGTCCAACATGATTAAGTGTAAATCCGATTAGTTGCAATTTCTTAAGTGTAACTTTATGACACAAAAAGTGGTCCATTGAAAGTAAACAACCGCAGTAATGATATAAATCAATGAACATTCATTCACCAACCCTCTTTAATTAATCAAAATTGGCCGGACATCATTTCTGTCCCTTGTCGACTTCGTGCCTTTTTCATATGCACAAAAATTCCAAAAAGACGGTCTTTCAATTGCGTTATTGAAAGATCTCTCATATGATGGGGTGAGGAACCCCTGAATTTCTTTTTTCCCTATTACATCTTCCACTATAATAGTGGGAGACGGTCTCTCATGAGACCTACTGTTTCATATGGATAAATTCTTGTTTCAAATAGATTATTTTCGTCTTTTTAAAAAGATTGGATTTCTTGTTTAAATTTGACCATAATGATCCAGCTAGTTTTACCGTTTATAATAACTTATTTTTATAAATGGTCTTATTAACTGTAAAATCATTTCAAAATCATGTCTTTTTGAAAAAGATCAAAATAACTTGTTTCGAGGATATCAACTATTTCAATTGATTCGTACCTTTACACTTAACTATTCATTCCACCATGTAACACTCGCTTTTCTAACCATTTTTTTATTAACTTAAGTGTACTTTTATACTTCTAGATAATTTATTTAATTACTAAAAGACATAATTAACCAAAAAAAAAAACACTTTTTGTGTACCACTATTTCAAAGTTTATATCTTTAACATTATTGTTTTGCCTCCAAACTCCATACCTCATGATTCATGAACATTCTTTTGTAATTGACATTGTTTTAAATTATTGTTTTACTTTTGCCCAAATTGGCTTTTTGATATGAAATGGGAAGGAATCATTACATTATGTATATATTTTTAAATTTTTTGATATAAAAATACTATGTTTTTAAAAAGTGGTATAAAAAATGTTTTATTTGTAAATTGTACAACATTTTTATTGAATTTTTTTATAAGAAAAAATATATCAATACCATAACTCATTCAATCAAGTTGTACTAAGATTTCAAAATGACTCAATATTCAATGAAGTTGTACTACGATTTCAAAATGACTCAAGTATTTGTAAATTATACCACATTTTAATTGAATTTTTTTATTAGAAAAATATATCAATATCATAACTCATTCAATGAATTTGTACTAAGAGTTCAAAATGACTCAAGTATTGGAAAAAGCGGGACCATCCATGTCGACAAATTTATAATATTATCCTATATTTTCTAAGAGGCCTTAATCGAAAAAGAAAGAAACAGAAACTTCACGTGGGATCCCCGTTTTTTCACCTTGTACGCATGTAATACCCTTTTTTTAGCCGGATTTTTTTTTTTGAGGGAATTTGAAACGGGTGCAACTCGAGGCCTTCCCAGGAGGTCACCTATCCTAGTACTACTATCGTCCAAGCACGCTTAACTGCGGAGTTCTGATTGGATCCGGTGCATTAGTGCTTGTATGATCGCACCCTTTAGCCGGAAATTTTTGAGTAAACAAAAAATAAAAATTCTTCTTTCCTAATTGTTTGTCTTTCTAAGAACTATCATTTGAAAAACAAAATAATTGCATTTAGAACTCGTAGCTTGGAGTTTTTATATGTCAAGGTTTTTTTTTTCGAACAAACTATGAGGGACTATATTTCTTGGTACCGAAATGTCAATTCCAAGCCATATTTAGCTCCATGTGCTTCACCTTCAGCAACATCAAAATTTCCCTCTATATTTTTTCTTGTAGAAACAATGATTCTCCCATTCCAACCTCTTATAACACTACTACAAATCCAGGCAACTATAACGCCCCTTTAATAACGATTATTCACGAAAATCACAATAGACGTTGTAGAATGTATGGCGCGAATTTTACTAAAATGAATTACAACGGGTATGGTTATAAAAATCGTTGTTATAAGTTTTAACAACGGGTTACACATGCACAACCGTTGTTAATAATTTGGCGCAAAATTGACGCAAAGTTAGTGAAAAGTAATCACAACGGTTGCTTTTGGAACCCGTTGTTAAAACTTATTTGACAACGGTTGTTGTTTTACAACCGTTGTTAAAACTTATTTGACAACGGTTGTTGTTTAATAACCGTTGTCAATACCTTCCATACTATAAAGCACACAAACACAAGTCTGCTACATCCACAAAACACAAACCTTCATACACAAACACAAACCCAGCAGACAAACACAAACACAAACACAAACACAAACACAAAACACACTTTCTCATCGTCTCTTTCTCTCTTTCTCATCGTCTCTTTATCTTCTCGCCGTCACTGTTGATTTCATCGTCTAATTATCAGGTAAATCTCGCCGTCACTGTTGGTTTCATCGTCTTTCATCGTCATTATTTTCTTTTTTCTAATTATTTCATTTGCATGTGTATGTGTTAGTTTTTATCGACCATTATGTTATTTCTTTAAGTATTATTCGCTTAATTCGTCTTTCATCGTCATTATTCGCTTAATTAACAAAGATGAAGCAAGATGATAGAGAGGAATGCCGATAAACATAATTATTTCATTTGCATGATATCATTCATTTTGTTGGAGTTTGGGGTTTGTTTTGAAAGATTAAGTAGGGTTAATTTATTTGGAGTTTGTTTTAGCAGTTAGGGTTTGGAGATGTATATAGTGAGATAACGGAAATGTTAGTTGAGATAATGCATGTATTTATACTAAGCAATGTGTGGGTTGAGTTGTTTTTTAATTAATATATATGTTAGGAAGTTGTGCCATAATCATTATCATATCTCTCAATGCTGCTTCAAATCTTATTACTAACCCTTCTCATTTCATATTGTCCGTTCATATGCACAGTGATGACAGTAATAATGCATGCATCGGAATTATAACGGGCCGTAATTATGCATGCATCTAGTAATATTTAATTTAATTTTTTTTTTTATTTTTTAAGAATAAACAACAACGGTTATTTATTAAAAAACCGTTGTCTTTAGTTATAACAACGGTTTTGTATATTACAACCGTTGTTATAACTTTCCTCCCAAAATTGAGTCACACTTTCCACAATGGGTTTTTATACTTAAAACCGTTGTTAATAGTTTCAACAACGGGTTCCTTAAGAAACCCAACCGTTGTTAAAACCTTTTACAACGGACGCTTTAACAACGTCCGCTTTTTTATATAACAACGGTTTTTAACCGTTGTTATAGCCTGTATCTGTAGTAGTGTAACCGCTCCATAGCCCCTCCAACCATCAGCTTGCATTGCAACATCCACATTGATCTTATAAGTATCAAAAGACGGCGGAGTCCACATTTTCTCGGATGCATTAGTAGGTTGATAGTAAGGTATTGTGACATTGGCCAATTCATATTTCGAGGAGATTCTTATAACGATATCAGTAATTTAAGAGGGCCAGTGACTGTTTTATTATACTCAATTATTTCGGACAAGACACAACCTCCATGCTAAACACAAAAGTAGTGAAAATGGATCTTCTGATATTTCGGTTTTAGTTGATCCTCAACCCCAACAACGTAAGTTCACAACTTTATTACCAATAGAAACATAAAGGTGAAAACTTCTAAACAATGGTTTTGTATACCACGCCACTCCGCGACGCGGCCACACTCGTCCACGGAGCCCTCGAGAGGGGACACGTCTTGAGTTTGATATCGACTTGAAAGGCGTTGAAGGCGATAAAAGATTGACACGGGTCTCTACAGGCTAATATAATAAAATATAAGAGCATATGTTCCGGCATCTTTCATTTGCTCGAGTTTCACTTTTCTTTTTTCAATTCGGGCATGATCGTTAATGCATTATTAATTACTTGCCACGTGAAATTAACAACTTTTAAAAGCTACATTAGCTTTCCAAATATATCATTTCACGTTACTTAATTTGTTCATAAGCAATAAAAAAAGAGTCATGCTCATTCATGGACATGATTTGCTCAATCATGGACATGAATGACATTATACCCTTGTCAAACCACTCAAATTACTCACTCCAAAACCACCAAAAATCCTCCACATACAACACCACCACCCACCAGCAACGTCCACCACAGCCATATCGGCCAACTTCAATACCGCCGCACCATCCCCGACCCCACAAACCCGCAGCATACCTACACGCCCCAACAACATCGTCTCCCTGCCGTCCCTGAATCCCTTCCCGTCGCATCCCTAAGGGAGTCAAGGCATCCGCACGACCGCACCACACCATCACTGCAGCCTCCTCCTGAACGCCGACAACCATGAACGCCACCCTCGCCTCCTGAACGCCGACAATAACTTTAATTTGTTGTCACAAGTACTGTCTCTCTACTGCTCTTCTCCCTCACCGCCGGCCACAACTCCCTTCCTGTGTTCCCTAATTTTGTTAACATTTTACAAAATTCTACAAACCTTAATTTTTTTAGCTCTAACTAATTAAATTCCCCTAATTTAATAATGTTCATGCATAATGGAGTGAATTTGGCATTTTTACTTAATCAACATGAAAGATAATCATCTATAATTGAATCATTTGAATCGAATTTGATGAGTTTTGAGAGGAAGAGAAGTGGAGTGAATTTGGTATTTTTTTTAGAAGGACAAAGAAAGGAAAAATAATGATAAAAAGTACATGAATGAATAAAAGTTGTACAAGCAATGACGTAAAAAAATGTACATATTTACTACTTATGGTACTTATTATGCAACCAAATTCAACTCACCTTAATTTGCTGTTTTTTTAAGGTTTTTGATATATACAATCCATTGGGTTGTATTTAAGGAACTAAATATGAAAATACGTTTTAAATATATGCATTAACTATATTGGGTTGTGTATAATTTAGTCTTGAATTTCTTACTTAATACCAAATATAGAAGATATTAGATGAGTTGTATATATCAAAAATCAAAACCCTTATTATACTCCTATTTTTTTATATGTCATTCTTATTTTTCAAGACATTTATTTCTCTATTCAATACTCCTATTTCTTAAAATATAAGAAAAAAATATCATGAAATCTATATATATATATAAGAGAGTTTTTTCGAGCGATCTAAGAGCGTCCACATCATCAAAAATCAATTTAGGAAAGTATAATTTTTGATGTAAAAAATAAAGTGGAAAATCTTTTAATTATTATAATATGTATATTTCCTAAATTATATTCAAGTGATATTTCCAATTTTTATATCAAACTTTTACATTTCATTTGACAAAAAAATATCGTTAGAAAAATTATGAAAATAATATAATTAGCTTTGTGTTAAAAAATGCTATCATTAGAGTATAAATTTCATATTATTTGCACATGTTAAAGATGGTGTACTTCTTAATACGTAAAATTGTATAATTTTTAGTATGTTTTGTCCCACATTGGAAAATAAGTAGGTGTGGTGAATATACTACATATAAATAGTAGAATTGTCCCACATCGAAAGATTAGTATAAGGTGATGTGATCCTATGATTATAAATAGGATGCATATTTGGAACTTATGTATCCACCAAAATTTGTTGAGTCTCATAAATAATGTTTTAAAGAGCTCTTAAGATTTTCTATCGTTATCTACGATATGATATAAAAATAAAGTGGAAATCGTTGGGAATTACTCGGGAAAGAGTTAAGAATATGAACAAGAAAATCAAAAAATAACTAAAGGTTGAACAAGAAAATCAAAAAATAAAAGGTTTTACTAATGGTAGTCTCCTGACACAATACAAAACAAAGATTTTACTAATGGTTGTCTTCTCAAATGTAGTAATAGAGCTTTAATGAGTCGTTATATGTACGATGTAGAGATCCATATCTAACGATCGAGACTAAGTGGTTTTTATCTTAAAAAAAAAATAATATGTATACAATAGTGGTTTTTTAAGAAGAGTCATGTATTTCTTGGTATGTTATATCTTTCACATTGAAAAATAATGTAGGCATTATGAACATACTACGTCTAAATAATTAAATTATGTATCTCACATTGAAATAATAGTATACGGTAGGGTGATTCTATAAATATAAATAGGAGGCATCCTTGAAACTTAGGTATTAATCCAAAAATTTTTTGATATAAAAGATATAGACTTTTTAGTATGTTATATGTCTCACATTGAAAAATAATGTAGGTGTTGTGAATATATTATGTATAAATAATAGAAATGTCCCATATATATATGTATACATTTTCTATATTATATTAAAGTGACGTTTATTATTTTGATATAAAAACTTTATATTTCATTTGAAAAAAAATATCGTATGAAAATTATATAATTAGATTGTGACAAAAAAAATGCTATCATTAGAGTGTATATTGTATTGTATCGTATTTTCTCATTATTAAATCGGGTTGATCTCAAAGTAGGTACAAAAAAAATTGTGTACTTAGTAGTTAGTATGTTATTTGTCCTACATTGAAAAGTAACGTAAGTGTGGTGAATATACTATGTATAAATATTAAAATTGTCCCACATCGGAAGATTACCGTAAGGCATGTTTTTTTTTTTTTTTTTTTGGTCTAAACCATCCGGTAATCCGAACCACATTGGGCCGACTAATCCGAATTTCGGGGCGTGTCCAAGGATTACGGTATTTAAACCCCTCCCAATCGCAATTGTGGGGGATCGATCCGCAAACCTCCCTACTGCGACCCCATGCTACCACATGCTACCAACCAACGATTGGTACCGTAAGGCATGGTGATCTTATGATTATAAATAGAAGTCATAACCCAAAATCTTTTGATTCCCTTAAGCATTGTCGGAGATAACTCTTAAAAGAGTTTATATTCTTTTTTTACAATAATGATTTCTAACCTAAGTTAATGTTTGGAAAATCTTTTAGTTATTATAATATATATTATGTATTTCTTATTTTATATTCAAGTGATGTTTCTAATTTTCATATAAAAACTTTTAAATTTCATTTGACAAAATAATATCGGTAAAAAAATTATGAAAATAATGATATTAGATTCATGGTAAGAAATGCTATCATTAGAGTATATATAGATTTCATATAATTTGCACATATTAAAGATGGTGTATTTCATAGTATGTTATATCTCCCACATTGAAAAATAATATAGGTGTGATAAATATACTACATATAAAAAATAGAATTTTCCCACATCAAAATATAGCATAAGGTGGGTGATTCTATGAGCATCCTTGGAACTTACGCATCAACCCAAAATCTTTTGAGTCGCTTAAGTATTGTCTTGGAGAGCTCTTAAAAATTTATATCATTATATTTTCTACCTATAGAATTTATATGTCCCATATTGAAAAATAATGTAGGTGTGGTAAATCCGTAAATATACAATGTTTAAATAATATAATTAGAATTGTGTTAAAAAATATTCTATCATTAGAGTATAGGTTACCATGAGAAATTTCCAATATTATAATGATATAGTTAATTAAATTTGCATTTAAAAGAGAGATATTCGTACCAATAAAACAATAAAGGGGTATTATTTTTTAATTGTTATTTTATTCTTGTGCCCGTTAAACTTAACGTCCATTTAACAAATTTTTACTTTAGAGAGTACCATGGGCAAAAAAATGGAACCTCAAAGGGTACCATGTAGGCGATTTTTAAAAGTAGGGGTAACATGGAAAATCTAACAAAACTAAGGGGTACTACGGGAAATTTCCGTATCTCAATTATTTTAATTTTTTTTTTTTTTTTGAAGAAAAACAACATACTACAAATATTAATGGAAATCTTGATCATATTATTAAATTTAAATATAACTACTAGATATAATGAGTAGCAATTGTCTGTATTCGGTATTCGAGATCTGGTTGGATGTCGAATTAAGTGCAAAAAAGATGGTGTAATTCTAAGTATGTGTATTTGTCCCACATTGAAAAATAATGCAGGTTTGATAAATATATGTTACGTATAAATATTAGAATTGTCCCACATCAGAAAAAAAATCCAATTTTTGTGAATATATTACTTATAAATAGTAGAATTGTCCCACATCGAAAGATTAATATAAGGTAGGGTGATTATATAATTATAAATAAGAGTTAACCCACGTATATATTAATCTTTTTTTTTGAAAGAGATATTTTAATAATATGTAAACAAATCATTAGACATATAATGTAAACATTAAACGCTTATAACTTTTTTTTTTGCATTATAAATACGTTAATTACCCCGTTGCAACGCACGGGCATTCAAACTAGTATATACTCATAAAAACTTTTTCTATGTACTTTTTGTAACTTTTAAATTATTTTTGTAAAACTTAAAATTAAGTGTCATTTAGAAAAACAAAAACGTCTTATATAAAAACGGGTATTAAAAAGAACCAAAGTACTCTTCCTCAACCTCTCAATTATTCTTTTTTAAGACCATTATTATGTTAGTCATCAATATGTTTCCATGAACATTCACTGACTAGTCAATTATTTTTGCGCCAACTTTATTGATTTTAGCATCTTTGTTCAAATTCCTTTCTGGGTTTTGTATAATCTGTGTTTTTATTTCTGGGTTTTACTCTGTTTAATTTTTAGTCATGCAGTTTAATCCTAATGGCCGACTTTTGGCTACTGAAGTTCATGGCTTTCATACCATGGAAGGTATCATTTATACTATTTTTTTGTTGATTGTTGATTTAATCTGTTTTTATTAGATTCTTTTTATCAATTTTTGATTTTGATTCTGTAACGTGCTTTTTTGTGTTAATTATTCTGTAATTTGGTGAATGATTTTGTATTTTGTTTGATCATCTATTCATCTTATGCAATTAGGGGAGAAGGGTAATTTAATTGAAGCTTTTGTGCGTTTTGGTGGAGAAAGTGAATGAATTCATGTGGATTAAATCAGCAAATTAATGACTTTGTTTATAGTTTCAGGAATTTGTGTCTAGACTGTTTTTTTGGTGATTAGTGTAACTGCTGCTGAGCATGAGTAATTCAGTGGATTAAGTTAGCAATGAAGGTATTGGTGTGTTGCAGAAGGCAGTTGCTTGCCTGGAGTCTGAAAAAGAGAGCTCCAAGTGTTCGTCGAGTACATGTTGATTAGTAGTTTCATGCTGTATGAGGGTTATGATAATTTTGATTTGAGCACTTTTGGTGCTGAAGTTGAACTGAATTTCTGATTACTCGGATTCTCGGTTGCCTGAGCTGTTGTTGGAGATTTTGGGTTTAATTGAGTCTCCAACACCTAAAAGTCTAAAACACCCCTCTGGTGAATTCATTTGTGGGATGAAAGTTGCGCAACTTTCCACTTTGTTTTGAGATGGTTGGGTTTAGTTTTACGATGGGAGAAATTTATAAAACTGGAAAAGGTAAGAGCTTTAGTTTTCTGGTGCTCATGCTGACTACTATGTTGTTACTTTCTCGGTCTATTAACGTGCGAGAGTATGAGGTGTAAACTGTAAACTTACTGTCATGATGGTCTGCAGACTTATTTGGAGTTGGAAGATTGTAAAGGCTTGAATAATGATACTAATAGATAGATTGTGTTCATGTAACTAGTTGATTGCCCTTGTGAATCCAATTTACTGGTGAAACTGTAGCAGTTATTTTTCCAGCGAATGTGCAATAGATGGGAATGAGATGCAGTGGCGATTTTATCTTTTAGATGATCTTTTTGCATTTTCCAGCTTTGGCTCCAGCTGTCTGGAAATGTCTTCCAAATGTTTAATCTCCTTCAACTTATAAATGGTGTTTGTGAAAGGAATTTTTATTTTATTAGCTTATCGTTTCCGGCTATTCAATATTCAATCATTAAGGGCTACTTATGTCTGTTTACAGATTTGGATATACCGAACACATTGAGCGAAGCCAAAAGTAGGTGGCTTCGACCAAATGAGATACATGCGATACTCTCTAACTACACGTATTTCACCATTAACGTCAAGCCCGTGAACTTACCAAAAGGTATGACCCTCTTATAGCAAGTTTTTTGGTGTATTATTGATTAAAATCTTCAACCTGTATTTGAATGTTTCTTCTGTTTTTCTTCTTCTATTTGCCAAGAAGTAGCCTAGGATTTTTAGATATTTTCTATGCCACAAGTTCACAACTGATTCTGCTTCTATATTCTGTCTAATATATTTGTCATCTATTTTGAAGGTGGCACAATTGTCTTGTTTGATCGGAAGAAGCTTAGAAATTTTCGAAAAGATGGTCATAACTGGAGAAAGAAAAAAGACGGGAAAACTGTTAAAGAGGCTCACGAACACCTGAAAGTGAGTTTTTTTTTTTTTTGGTCTTTTGGATAAATAATTTTACTGAATAAGCTGTTGGTGGATGTCCCTTTACTTTCCTGAAATTTTTGTAGATGTATGTTTATGGCCACCGTAACTCTCCATTTCTTTTCTGTATTTCTCTCTTTCTTCAGGTTGGTACGGAAGAGAGAATTCATGTGTACTATGCTCATGGAGAAGATAACCCAACTTTTGTTCGCAGATGTTACTGGTTGCTTGATAAGTATGTATGTTTGAAATACAACATATATTGGTTCAGGGGCTTTGATTCTTTTTTGAGTTTCATTGAATAGCGGTGTTAGGTTTTCCCATTTATAAAGCTATTCTGTGGTGGACTAATTACTGTCTTTGCCATGTTTCAGGGCTTTAGAACATATAGTACTTGTTCATTACCGTGATACTCAAGAGGTTGGCTTTAGAACATATGGGTTTTATCTTGCATTTTAGTTTCATCATTATGAACTTGCACGCCTTACTGTGGGATGTGGTTGATTCATCTCCACTTGCAGGGTTCTCCAGTCACGCCAGTAAATTCAGATTTGGGATCTGATGTATCTGACCGCTCAGCTTCTCAGCTCTTGTCAGGAGTTAGTGACGGCCAGGCAATTCAAGTTTCTCCAACTGCTTTAAAAGAGTATGCTGGTAATATTTGGAGATTTTGAGCAAATTATTGAGATGGCATCTCCCCCCCTCTCTCGATTTCTGTATATTCGGCCTCTTTGTTATATACGAGTATTTGTTTGAAGATTATCTTATTCTTACCTTGTTTGTGGTATTGTCAACAGAGTGTGGTGACAGTATCAACACTACCAATTATCAGTTGAGACTGCATGAAATTAACACACTTGATTGGGATGAGCTTTTGGCGTCAAATGATACCAATGAAGCTACTTTAGCAACAAAAGGTAAGGATGCTATTTTGAATTGAATAATAAGGAATTGAAGTAATCATTAACCAGAAGATGGCAACTCATTTTCTTCTTTATTTGCCACCTTCGCCTTATGAGCAGAACAGGCTCCAACTATGCAGCAATACCGACAGCATGCGTGCAACTTGGAAAATAATGTAAGTTTTGTATATTTAGGTTGAGATTACGATAGCGTTCCATGTTCTTGATTTAAGCCATAAGGCAGTAATCTTTCATCTGTTCCCCCAGCTCTTCATTTCATAATTAGGCAGAGGGCTGCAGTTTGATGAATGTTGCTTTTATTTCGGTTTGACTATATTTTACCCCCAACATCCATATTCTAGGCATACAAATTAGTGTTTAGGGGCACCTTTGCTATCTAAATTGCAACTTTTAATTGGTTGGAATACTGCTGTATCCGAGAAGGTCATGGTATTATTGTAATTTCTCATAGAAACCACAGGGTAGCTCAATCATTTTTGTCTTCTCAGGGCAACAGTTTATTAATCAACCAGTCACAAGCAGATATGCCAGCTTCCAAAAATGGTATCGACCCTCTTGAAGGGTCTAGTTTTGCACAAGTCAGTCCCCTGAGCAATGTACTCTTTTCTACTATGGGTGGTGAAATATCTCAGAACAAGGAACATAGAAGTTATAATACTGGAATAGCAGGTGGTGGGGACCCTCTGGAGAAAGGTGGTCTCCAAAGTCAGGACAGTTTTGGGAGGTGGATAAATGAAATTATTGTTGACTCACCTCCTATAGACGATCCTTCTTTGGAGTCGTCTGGTGTATCCGGCCATGGATCTTTCAGGTCCTCTGCAACAGTTAATCATGAAAGCTCTATTCCCGCACAGATATTCATTATAACAGACATCTCACAGTCATGGGCTTCTTCCTCTGAAGACACTAAGGTCGGCATTATCTTTCAATCAAACTGTAACACAAGTTATACAGTGATGAAAAAAATCAGCTCCATTGTGTGTTGAAGTGAAATGTGGCAATGGTCCCACTTTTCTGATAGATAAAATGTAAAGGTCTGGTAGGCAAGTGGACCAGGGATTTGTCTGCAAAAGTTGGTAGATTTAGTCCCACTCTTATGACCCTTCTGTTTTGAAGTTGAGACCAAAATATTAGAGTTCCACTCAATATTCAAAACAATGCAATTTCAATAACAATTCAATATTTTTCTGGGCCATCAAATTTCCTTTCCCGTTTATTGAACATATTTAAACTTCTTTTCCACTTTGCTAGCTGCCCTTTCATTTGCGTACTCTTTATAAGATTTTTTTTTTCATTTGCTCATAAATGCTGTGGTCGTGCGGGACTGCGGGTATGAATATCTTTTGAAGTGTTTGACTGAAAGTGCTGATTGTCGTATAATTGCAGATACTGGTTGTTGGATATTTTCACCATGAATATCAACATTTAGCGAAGTCCAACATATTCTGTGTCTGTGGTGATACATGCATCTCTGCTGAAACAATTCAAGCCGGGGTGTTTCGTTGTTTGGTTCCACCACATAATCCTGGTTCAACGAGTTTATACTTGAGCATTGACCGGAGCACTCCGATAAGTCAAGTTCTCTCTTTTGAGTTTCGATCTCTTATGCATACAAATGCAACTATCAAAGAGGAGAAGCCACAGTGGGATATGTTCCGAATACAGACAAGGCTTTCTCATTTGCTTTTCTCCACATCTAAGAGCTTGGACATTTTATCTAGTAAAGTTTCACCAACTGCTCTAAAGGAAGGCAAAAAGTTTGCTCTTAAATACTCCAACATTGCTGACAGTTGGGCTTATTTTAACAGACTAGTAGAGGATGGTAGAATCTCATTTGAAAGAGCTAAAGAGGGTCTGTTTGAACTTGCTATTAAGAGCAGACTTAAGGAATGGCTGTTGGAAAGAGTGGTCGATGGAAGCAAAATTGCTGAACGTGATGCTCAAGGTCAGGGAGTTCTGCATTTGTGTGCAATCCTAGATTACACGTGGGTTGTTTATCCATATTCCGCTTGTGGCATGTCATTGGACTTCAGGGACAAGTTTGGTTGGACAGCTCTTCACTGGGCTGCATACTATGGAAGGTATACTCTTCGTGAGTATCATGATACATTGTTCTTCTGCAGATGTTTAATCATTCTTGCATCTTCCTTGCATTCTGCAAGTGTTATGACAAATATTGCTAAACCTTCTCCCTTAGACATTGCACCAAAACAATGTCAACTAAAAATCTGTACATTGCAACTCCAATTCCTGGCTATTATTTCCTGCAGGTCTTTTTTTCTTGGCTTTAACTTTTTACTTTAGCATGCTGGTATGCTATTCGGGAAATGATGTTTGTCACCCTTTTAGACAGTGAAATATCAAAGTACTAGTTCGGTTTCTGAAGGCCAAACTTCTTGAAGTTCATGCAACCATTTAAAAGTAACCTCAGTTTTTAACATCTGTCTAGTTACTTAAGCTGTCTTGATGAAGTTGCAAGCAACAAAAAGAAATCAAATTTGGCAAAGAGAAAAAAATTAGATCTCATGACTTGGTTCATCAGTTCATGGACTTTTATTTTTGTCTTCAAATGAGTTTACTGTGGCAATTGGTTTGCGATTGTCAGTCTGTCCTTTTTTTTTTTGGATAAACATAATTAATCAATGGATTCATGGTATTGGTATTAAATTATTTAAATTCCTGCTTGAGACTTAATCTCGGTATCAGGTGTCACGACCCGGTCTCGGTCGTTGCACTATAGATGCGGCTAATACCGCATCAAAATGAACTCGCTGCAGCTTTCAAAATTGTGGTATCTCGGTTCCGATTCGGGCATAGATTTTAGACCATGTTTTATTGGCCAGTACAGCATCTGGTCATTCAATCATACCATTATATGCTAAGTTCAATGTGTAATTTACTCAGGGAGAAAATGGTGGCTGCTCTTCTATCTGCTGGAGCAAAGCCAAACTTGGTTTCAGATCCTACTCCTGAAAACCCTGGTGGATGCACTCCAGCTGATATAGCCCACAAGCAAGGTTTTGAGGGCTTATCTGCTTATCTGTCAGAAAAGGCCTTAGTCCAGCAATTCGAAGATATGAAGAATGCAGGAAATGTTGGTGGGTCCCTCGGAACTCCGACCGAGATTATTAGACCTAACAACATCAGTGAGGAGGAGATCTACCTAAAGGACACGCTGACGGCTTATCGCACAGCTGCTGATGCTGCAGCACGCATACACGTGGCTTTCAGGGAGCGATCACTGAAGCAAAGGACTAACGATGCTCGGGTTGATAATTCTGAGGCGCAAGCACGCTATATAGTGGCTGCGATGAAGATTCAGCATGCTTTTCGAAACTATGATACTCGTAAGAAGATGGCTGCTGCAGCTCATATACAACATAGATTTAGGGCATGGAAGCTGAGGAGGGAATTCCTTAACATGCGAAGACAAGCTATAAAAATTCAGGTATGGCTACATTTCCATTCCTGTGCTCTTGTGTGGGGAAATATGTTAATATAGAACTATGGCTTCATTGACATAGTACGGTGGTGTGGGGATGCTATTAATTGTGCATTTGGTTTGATATATTCATTAGTGTACTAATCTGCCATACACGGTGAGTGACAAATGAGAGGTTTAAGTTTTTTTACTTAAACGAACTGACCTGCTTTTCTGTACATATCGTTATTGTCCGAGTAGACCCAACCATTAGTTGAGCAACCATTACTTAGGGATCTCTTGAATTGGGGTATTCGTTACAGGGTAGTGTAGCTCAAAACAGAGAAAAGAAGAAAAATAATATGGTGGTGAAGGGAGGATGAAGGAATGGTGTCGGAATATACATTAGTGTATTACCAGGGTGGAGGTGGGTAACTGTTACCTTCTTAAATAGGTAGTTATTAGTCTATCTTCATCTCTTCCCTTAATCCATCTCTGCCACTACCTCTTACTATCACATTCATTATCCTCCATTACCCTCTAATTATTGGCAGTTGCGACCCAATCCAAGCAACCCCTTAGATAGGAATCAATTTACAGTGGTTTATGCTGATGAAAATATTAAGGCTCAAAGCGGGGTGTTCTTCATGGTGACCATAAAACTTGATTTTGCAAAATCAATCATGGAATAATTATACACATTGAACAGATTTTGACATAGCTAGTTAACAAAACTATGAAAGGAGTAAACATTACTGATCTATTTCTCCTCTATTCAGTCGGTATTTAGGGGCTTCCAAGTGCGGAGGCAATACCGAAAGATATGTTGGTCAGTTGGAGTGCTTGAGAAAGCAATACTACGCTGGCGATTAAAGAGAAAAGGTTTCCGAGGGCTCAAGGTAGAAATTCAAGAGCCCATTCAGGAACGGAGTCCAGAAAGCGATACGGAAGAAGATTTCTATCGAGCCAGTAGACAACAAGCAGAAGTGCGTGTTGAAAAAGCTGTCGTGAGAGTACAAGCAATGTTTCGTTCACGACAAGCACAACAAGAGTATAGAAGGATGAAATTAGCACATGCCCAAGCCCAGGTGAGTTTACACTTTCTAGAAATTGTTTTACCAAATTGTTCATTTTTATTGTTAATATACTCCTCTGTCCATGAATAAACTTCTGGTTTTACACAAAAAATGAAGGAAAATAGTAAGACGACCATAATGCTTGCAATAACATACAAAAGGAAGTTTACGCATAGAATGTTTATTCATGGACATAGAGATCTGAACATCTTGAACACTTTGGATAACACTTTGTTCTTCTGCAGCATGAATACGATGAATCGATCAATCCATATGCCTACTTGAGCCATATGTGATAATGCTCCAAGTTGAAATGCTGCTCACCTGTTGTAGATGGGGTACTTAAGCCAGATGTATTGTGTTGCACTCGGGACTTTTCTACTAATCAAGGAGAAGCTCCTCAACTGCATTGTACATGTACTGTAAATGCATATTTATAAATGTAGGGCTCCTGCAACTAGTGGGATGTTATTGTTCTCAAGGAATGCTCTTAAGTGCACAGTCCCCGTGTTCCCAAACTGTAGATTTTCTCATTTCTTTTTCTTAGGCTACCAAGGAGAACATATATATAAAACTGCAGGTTGTACACGCCTAGCGCAATCATGTAGCTTAAACGTGTATGCAACTATGCCCGTAGTTGGTAACTGTTGAGTCTATAAATTAAATAGAACTTCCTAGAGCAGTATTTTGTTGTATAAATTAGCTTAAAGTGTGCACATTTTTATTTTAAATAGCCCTACTTTTCACCAGTGATCTCCAGATGTTTCAAACAAAAAAAACATAGTACTTTGTTGGCAATGGATACTGAATTAGTACTTCTGACTTTCCGAGCACCTAACTGGATTGGTTCTATAGTTACAAAGGCAAGACTGCGTAAAAAGGATATTGGTAACAAGAGATACACTGGTTGCATATAAGTCCTCTCTCATGGAGTCTGATGCAAGAACAAAAGGACTTTCTGGTGCCGACGGTGGAGCACAGGGGCTAACAGGGGCTGTGGCCCCACAAAAGCAACTGAATAAGATCTTTGGTCTCTACCCGGACCCGATGGAAAAAAGGGGCTCACTAAATATTACTGTAATTCTTTAGGTTAATTTTGTGAATTTTTTTTTCCAAGTAATTATCATGAAACCTGGAGGCACAACTGCGTAGTGCTCTACCTCTAAGGTGGATAGGACCGACTTATTGTACAAATTATTTAGAAACTCGAAGCTAATAGCAAGTAAACCCCCAATCCTTATGGGAGTACTGATATTAAAACAAGAACCGCAATGACAACTACAAAAAAACACATTTTCGATAAAGCGGATGGATATATAGAAGTGCCGTCATAGAAGAACAAGATCCGATCCTCAAGAGTTACATTGTAATCAACCTGACAACAAAATATTATAATCTCACAACAAAAATTAAAGAATCAAAATTCTCGATTCTATCAGTAAAAACATAACAAGGAAGCATGGAAGTCAATGGACAAGCCCAAGGACAAAAGTGTACAAATGTTTTTATGATTGCGAAATTTAGTCTCATCTCAGTTGATATATTGAGAAACCCACTTGAATCCCTCACCGTATCCCATTTTTCGGACGATACTGCACATGAATATCTCAAGCGGGCGAACATTGGAATCCGCCAAATTCACCTTCCCCTTGCCAGTAGTGCAGCTGGGAAGCCCAAGATGATAGCATAATTCCTCCTCTGATGCTGCATAAGGAATGTCAATCTTGTTCCCGAGTATAAGAAAGGGAACATTGGCCAAAGCTTCATCTGAAAGTAGGGCATCTAGCTCCTTTTTCGATTCAGCAAATCTCTCCTTGTCGAAGGCATCCACCAAGTAGACAACAGCGTCGACCTTTAAGAGAATAGAGATCAAGATAAGAGATTAAGTTACCACAGAGGCCAAACAAATTTAATTTTTATAGCGTTTACTCAAAAGACATACTCAAACAAGACGGTCTCACAATACTTTTTGTGAGACTACACTCCATTTATACACTAAACTATCCGTTAATACATTAATTCATCCCTACTAGTGGCATGTCTCACAATTTTCATTGTGTGAGACTGTCCAAGAGGAGACTAACTACAAAACATAAAATCAAAATGAAAGTACTTCAAGCATCCTAAAAAGGCCATAGCAGGGACGTGAGGGACGTGTAAACTTCTTTAAAGCATGTCAAAAACTCAGCAATATCAACATAACTATCCACATTGCGACCATGCCACAACCCTTCAAACTCGTTGTAGGGGCAGGATGTGTGGGATGATTGCATCAATGACCATTCAATCGTAACTACTGCATTAAGTTAACAGATCATAAGCTCTACTGCCCAGTTACATGCTCTACAGCAGCCCACTCTTTCCACGAACCCCCAAAACAAAAGAGGCTTTTTTCAAGAGCCTCAAAATTAACACTTCCTTTGTACTTTCAGATGAGGTTTTTAATGTTCGAGGTTAAAAAACTTCAGTTAACAAGATCCATATCTATAAAATACTTACATAAGAGTATGCACTTTATAATAGCTAATCAAATATTTTGCGAGGTGATGAAGATTAAATGAGTGTCTTGAAATGTGCGAACGACATTGTACAAGAAAGCGGAGGGGATACCACAACACGTAAGGGTGTGTTTGGATAGCAAAAGTGGAGGGAAAGAGAGGGGAGGGGGGAGGGGGGAGGGGGGAGGAGGGAAGGGAAAGTGAGAGAAGGGAAGGGGAGGGGGAATGGGGAGTGGTTGTTCGGATACAATTTCCTCCAAATCTTGCCTATTGTGGAGAGATTTTGATTAGGCTTGGAGGAGGAAAATTGAATCCCTCCAAATCACTCCCCCTCCATTTCCCTCCACCCTCATTTGCTATCCAAACAAGGGATTTTAAATCCCCTAGTCTCCCTCCCTTTCCTTTCCCTCCAAATCTTTCAATCCAAACGCACTCTAAGGGTATGTTTGGATAGCAAAAGTGGAGGGAAAGGGAGGGGAGGGTGAAGGAGGGAAGGGAAAGGGAGAGAATGGAAGGGGAGGGGGAATGGGGTGTAGGTGTTTGGATACAAATTTTCTCCAAATCTTGCCTATTGTGGAGAAATTTTGATTAGGCTTGGAGGAGGGAAATTGAATCCCTCCAAATCTCTCCCCCTCCATTTCCATCCACCCTCATTTGCTATCCAAACAAGGGATTTTAAATCCCCTATTTCCCCTCCCTTTCTTTTCCCTCCAAATCACTCAATCCGAACACACCCTAAAAGTGCAGAACCTACCGCAATTGTACACTAACATCCACGGAAATATGCATGCCATTTATCACACATTGAGCACGCAGTTACATTACGTCTGCAACCAACCTCGACTCAATCCATGAACCAAAGACTGATCAAAATCAGTCACATCTTACGAACCAAAAAAGTGGAAATCTTAGTGGAGATTCAAACAAAAACCAACACACCAGCATACAATTATGATGACTCCACACTACTTAAGCATCTAAGTTACGAATCAAAACCGAAATTTCAAACTATTATAAGAGTAATGATGAAAAACCTTGGCATAATAATCTTTCCAAACACGACGAGCAATCTGATGACCACCCAAATCAAAAGCCTTGAACTTGATCATCCCTATGCTCAGCTCCTCCGACGTCGGATGCTGTGTCGGCTGATGTTGAACTAATCTCTATCACAAACAAACATGACATCACCTCAAATTAATCAACTGATCAAATCAGCAATAAATTCGCTAATCAATCGATCGATCAATCAATCACAAAGCACAAATTAAAGTCAGTGAATTCTGAAACCTCAATTCTCAAATCAACCAATTGATCGAATCGTCAAAAAAACAGTAAATAACAAAATCACAATCAATCAATCAACATGGAGAAAACCCTAATTCTCAAATTAATCAATCAATTGACCAAATAACAAATCAATCGACATATATTAGCAATTAATTTCGAAACCCTAATTAGAAGATAAGACGACGATGACGAACCTCGTCTTTCAACATGTGAAGGAGGGTAGTTTTGCCGGCATTATCGAGGCCGAGGAACAAAATCTTGGCTTCTTTCTGCCATAATCCAAGCGATGCAAGAACTCCGTAAAACCAATCTAGCAGAAACATTCTTCAAAAATTGATTTTAGGGTTCGTGAAATTTGGGGATTGGGGTGGAAATTGTGAATTGATTTGGGGGAAAAGTAGGTGAAGAAAAGCAGGAAGAAAGGTAAGAGATCTACAAATTAATGGAGAAATTATTAATTTAATTAAAATAATTAATTAATTAATTGTACTCCGTAACAGCAAGTATGCATGCGTCCATTTTTTATACGTAGATAGATGACGTAGTAGGAGGATACCGGATATGGTAATAGTGTCATCATACCTCCAATAATAAAAAACCAAGGAAAAATATTAACAAAAAGTGTTTTTTTAGTTTACCAAATCCTAATATTTGCTAAATATACGTGTCTTATTTAGGGGTGTAAACGAGTCGATCTGATGTGAAATTCACTTAAACTCGGGTTTGGCTCGAGTAAAAATAACCGAGCTCGAGATTGGGCCGGTGTTCGACGAGCTTTTGAAATGCAAGCTCGAGCTCGGCTCGAATTATTTTATATGGGCTTGAGCTATGTTTCTGTGCATATTTTTCAATGGATACTTAGTACTTGTTGATTCAAGTAGTACTATGTCTAGAAATTGCAATGTAATATTGTTCTGTAACTGCCAATTTTTAATTTAAAGCACTCTAAACTACATCCATTCAAAACCAAAATGCTACATAGTAGTAAATAAGAGTTTAAGCTCATTTACTACAAAAACAAAATCCTAGGTAAAATGCAAGTAGCAATCTATTAGCTATGAGCCTTCGGAAGTTTCAGCATAATGCATCTCATCATCCAGCATGTACTTTAATTTGTTTTAGCAGCTATATCACTCTTTTTTAACATCTTTGCTGCAAAATTTCTGAAATATAACCTTGTTCTCTATGTATCTAGTATAATAGTAACCTCAACGCTCTCTTTCTTTGTGGCCTACGAAAAAACAGGTTAATTATGTGTGAACAAGTTGGAAAGATTAGTATTTCTAGCGAAACAAACAATATTTAATCTAACAAATAAAAATACGTTCTGCTTTTTTTTTTACTCCATGTAAAGCACGACACCAATTACCTGCACAAAGCAGAACTTCAACCGTATCGGGAGCTAAAGAAGCACGATATGGATCGATCACTCTACCACCGACACTAAAAGTTACTTGTAATTGGAACGGATAACACATCACATGCTATTTTAGATAAAATTTTATACTTCAAGGTCTCATTGCTCTACCACTCAACACATCGAATTTCAGCGACTCTTCTTGGCCCTCACAACAATATATATCCTCATCAAGATATATATCAAGCTTGTATTCCCCCCCCCTCCTGAGTAGAAGTAGACCTCAAATACTTAAAAACATCATAACATCCAAAGTCGTCACCATTATCATTACTTGTAGTATCACTAATAAAGGCATCATGCATGTTGTATATTTTCCAGATGTCTCCCCTCACAAGAACTTTTAAAATCAGCAGCATTGTAACATCCTAATAAATGTGTGGAAAAAGTTGTCCCATGTGGAAAGAATAAGGAGAACATAAGAAGCTTATAATATATTCAATGCGCCCACCACTTAGCAACAAGGCCTTATCCTTTTGGGCTTAAGTTATGACAAATAATGGACCTAGAGAGAGCATCCCATCATATTGACGTATGTTACGATGGTGGTAGGTCGGGTCGTTATAAGCATATTTCAAGTATTAGCAACATATACCCTCTAGCTTCAACAAGTAAGTACATTCTACCAAACACATACTGATCAACACCTCTCAGTTTGTATCAATGATCTATTATAGCACCCAAAGCCATTAACAAATTACATTCACCCCAATACTTGTCAAATCTTTGTTTCATATTTCTAACAAGAGTTTGCATCCATTCTTCCAATCATCTTGGTACTTATCCAATACCATTTCTACTCTATAGACCTCCATGAGAAATAAATTAGAAGTACGATAATCTGAGTCAGATATTATATTTGTGACACTTTTGAAAACTTTGAATACCTCGCACACTTTCTCGACCCTGTTCCAATCATCAATGCTAGAACACGAAGCATAAAATGAATCTTCTTCAGCATATCTAGGAAATACATCCTTGATTTTTAATGTTGTCACCAACATTTCATAAGTACAATTCCATCTAGTCTTATTCTCTAAAATCAACTTTTTATATGGTTATTGCAATTGCTTAACCTTTTTCGAAAATAATAGTCTTTTTTGTTCACTATCTCTAATATAATACACATGGACTTTTTCAATAACATGCTTAATATATTGAAGTCCAAATTGAACCATAATATTCAAAATATGCGCACAACACCGAACAAGAAAAACTTTACCATCACAACTCAATCTTTTTGTCCTTGAGAAAGTCTCCCTCAAATTCTTTATGCAAGAATTATTAGCTGTAGCATTGTCAACCGAAATCGTAAAACTATGTAATTTTGATTATAAGATAGGTATCAGAAACCATAACAACATAATCACGAATCTTGAAGTATAAATTAAGATGAGGATAATGACAACGCAAACAAAAGTCCATAAGAAATTATATTTAACCATGTTCTCGATGTCCTAATTCTGTAGACACTTATATATAGCATTAGCTAACTAGGGAACTTTCCTAGAGGGAGACAAATGAAAGAAATTTAGCACACGCTTTTGTAACTTCCAGTATGCCGCATTAGAGTTTTCAATTTCTTCTTCTCTTGCTCATACACCTTAATATAGTCAGCTCTTCTAGTATCACGAGAAATCCTTGTCTACTCAGGCTATACTCTTTTCATCATCAAATTATAACCTTGTTCTTTTAATATTTAAAAGGGGCGTTCATGCATAAGTATATAACGGGAAGCAGCCTCCCTCATTCTTAACATATCAAATTTACTATCATGAATGGGTGAGATGATTTTACTGGTCGTGCCCTCACCACTAGAATCAATTGGTGAAAATTTATTTTACTTTGTTTTCTCACATGATTTCACCTCAATTGACATTTATTGTTTATATGCATAGCGAAACAAGTGTGTGGTTGGTCCAACCTTTCGATAAGATAACTTGAGTTTACAATAAATACATTGTTTCTTTTACACCCCAATATGAACGAAGAGTTAAGAATGATAAACACCTAAGAGGGGGAGGGGGTCAATTAGGTGTACCTTCTAAACTTTTCTCCTTTACTTGGTTAGAGACTAACACAAGTAAGAACTATTAAGTACAAACTTGAGAAACTTAATGGATTGTAAGTTCACAAGAGGTACAACAAGTCTATGCAACAGTATGAGTGACTGTTGCACAGTACTGGCAGCGAGATTGATGAATAAAAGTGGAATGATAAAATAACGTAAAACTAAATAAACAAACAAGACGATGTTTAAAAATTGGTTCAACTCCTACTCCGGAGCCTACATTCAACAGTTATTTTATTGCTTGTTTAGAAATTTACTCAAACTTAACTAAACCATTACAATGAAAATAACTAGCCAATCTACTCCGGTTGCAATTGCTTGAAGCTACACCACTTCAAGACTTTCCCTTGCTCAAAGCTACTCCGCTTCAAGACTTAAGTTCTATCTCCACGGTTTACAGAGTCAGAATCTCAATGGTTCACTTAAGAACATAGAGATTACAATTAAAACCTAAACAAAAGAATCATAGAACATACTCTTTATGTCACAGTGCAGCGGACTAATACATGGAGACATTTCAACACTTTTGAAACAATGGATGACTTTAAGACTTAAAAAGGTTTTTGCAAATACTAAAGAAAAAACAGAAGTTTTTTGACTCTGAAATGCTTTGCAAAGATTACTCAATAAAATTCTCTTGAAAGTCTTAGTTTTGAATGAGGTAAAGAGCTCCTTATATAGGCAAGGAACGCAAATCCTAATAGTAGAGAAATTATTATAAAAATCTAAGCTTTGAAAATGATGAAAACTTTTCATTATTTTAAAATAATTTTAGAGTAGTGTGTAACTGATTTACATCTACACAAGGCTCATTGGAAGATTTCAGCAACTCACAAAAGATTTGATAATAAAGTAAAAGACATACTACCTCCATTCAACTCCACTCTACCTATTTCATTTTTTAACACTATTCACGAGTGAGTATTCCGTTTCAATTCTCTCTCGATACGTAAGTGAAAATATATTCATGTGGGATCTTGTTTGATTCGTCTTTACGAGTATATTAAAAATATTTCACTTTTATATTTTTTGCAAATACGTAGCTAACGATATTTAGCGCGTAAAACACGCGTTGGCAAACGTGAAAAAGGAAAGTGGTAGAGTGGAGTTGAATGGAGGAAGTAGTTCCTTAAGTTAAGGAAGATAAGGTTTCCTTCTTTAAGGAAAAGTATGTGTACTTTCTTTGAGTCCAAAAGAACTTAGATATTTTCATATGATAAAGTATGTTCCTCTCACAATTTTGCTTAAAAGATTTCTGAAATGAAAATTGTTAACATTTGTAAGCTTGAAATTTTTCTTTGAAAAATTATCTCCACCGTTGTATCAGAAGGAACAGTGCATTGCACTGTTGCATGATTTTGCAGTTACTTGACAAATTGAGTATGTTACACTACCTCGTTTACAACATTTGACTTAGGCTAGGGATATTCTTCGTCTTGATCATTCTTGCATCATCTTGATGAGTAATTGTAAGCTTCAAATGCTATTAACAATAACTAAGAAGCAAACCATTAAATGACAATGAAACTTGGCATCATCAACCAAGTGTGGTCTAACAAATTCCCCCTTTGATGATGGCAACACTACTACAGATACAGGCTATAACAACGGGTAAAAACGTTGTAAAAACAAAAAGCGGACGTTGTTAAAGCGGCCGTTGTAAAAGGTATTTACAACGGTTAGGTTATTTACCTAAACCGTTGTCGAAAGTATTAACCACGGTTAAAAGCCGTTGTTGTTGCGTGTAAGCCGTTGTGGAAAGTGTTTCAAAAATTTGGTGGGAATAATATAACAACGGTTGTCATATGTATAACCGTTGTTGTAACTTTCCCTCCAAAATTGAAATTTGTAGTAACAACGGGTATATGCTACATACCCGTTGTTTAAATTTTTATTAACAATGGTTCTTAGTTTAAAACCCGTTGTTGTAACGTTCCCTCCAAAATTGTGAAGAATTTTAACAACGGTTCTTCGTTTAAAACCTATTGTTGAATATTATGCGCGGTATTTGTGAAAGGTATTCACAACGGGTTTTATTTTAGTAACCGTTGTTAAAGGTCTTCACAACGGTTTTTTTTAGTAACCGTTTTTATTACGAACTCCTAATGTTTTTAAAAATTAAATTTGTTTCATGCCATTCAAAAACACTCGCATATATCAAGACAGACCATATACCAAGACCAAAGATAAATCACAAATGAGTTCATCGAACTCAATAGATTCAATTCAACCACAACAAAGATCATCATATATATATATATATATATATATATATATATATATATATATATATATATATATATATATACTTACAAGGAGTTAAATTTACATGAACTAATCAGCATTCCCTAACTTCAACAAAAAATTTACTAATAAGTTGATCTAAACTCTGAGTATCATGCATTTCTATTTTCTAAGACGTATTTGCCCAACATGTCCCTTACCTCGTCTATATCTACACTTGAGTACTGCTGAATCTCTTCTGACGGGTTGATTACATATTGCGGAAAAAACAAAGACAAGACATTATTGTAACAACATCAAATACTGCATAGCAACATCATGGTATAGCAGCAAGCAAGACAACATCAGCTCTAATTTAAAAAAAGTAATAAACACATTATTAAATTACTAACCTTTTCTGGAATAAGGATATATCTTCGCCTAATAATCTCCAACATGAACCGGCAAACGTAGTATGCACATTGTATGCTATCCGGCTGGCGAGGGGCCTATTATTACATCAAAACAAACAGACGAGAGAAGGCTCACATCAGAATCTTGAACTTTAGGTATTGTATTAGTATTAAACACATATTTTTGCACTTAATGTATTGTATTTGAGCACGCACCCCTGTTATCGTAATAAAATCAGGGTCAACATCAGAATCTTTCGTGGGTTGATCCTGCTCGTTTGCTCTTCTCTTCTCAAAGGCCTTTTTTTTTAAAAATAAAAAAGGAGGCAGAAACTCATTTTTTTAGGGGCAAAAATGAGCTTTTTGCTATAAATAAAAATTGAAACTTAATGTTATTATAAATAAATCAGTATTATAAACTTACTTATTAATCAAGCGCTTAGAAGTCTCGCTTGGTTGATGATGTATAGAGTCCAACCAAAAAACTTTCTTCTTTGTCGGCATGATGGCTGCTAGCACCCAATGAGTCCTACATCAAGAGACATCATCATTATTAACAAGTACATAAATTAGTTATGAAAATTCAATTGTAGGGAGAAACGTAATATTAATTTTTTTATTACCCTTTTTCATTATAAGCGGCAAAAATCAGCTTCTTGGGTGTCGCCAATTGCTGAGCAATATAATCTACCCGTTCTTCGAACGAGAATTGCGGAATAAATAAAGATAAAACATAGGGGCACAGGAATCCGTATTGATCAACTGGAATGTTCTTCTCGGGGATCACTCTCAATGTCAATATCCTACATTATTACGGTATTAATTCCGGTATTTAATTAAAACACTATCTAGTAGTCAGAATATTAGAATATGAAATTATTTATTAAGAAACTTACCTCATCCAAACAAATACGTGTTGGACATCAATCAGGTCTAGGCCAGCCCAAATGGCTAGCATATCCCATGACATAAGTGCTTCGCGCTCAACCCCTAGAATATCTTCCTCGAGCGGAATAATTATCAATTGCTCGGTTTCTATGCGACGTCCAGCCTCCTCATGCAGTATCCTCATCGTGGTCGTTCTTACTTTTTGCATGTAATCCTTCCCACTATATTGTGTGTCGTTTAAACGCCTAACTTCTTTCAGGTCGGGGAAATAATGATTCTTTGATTTTGTGCTACTACCACCAGCCTACACATGTAGATAATTAAAATAATAAAAAATCCAAAAGTAACATATCCAAGTTGGAGTAATAAAAATAAAAGCGTACTTAACTAAATACCTCGTCAACCTGCTCTTTCAATGATGAGGTAGTAGTAGCAGGGGACTTAGGCTTATCAGTCTTTTTTGTCCCCTACACAAAATTACCATGCATGCTTTTTAGAAATACAGACAAAATATAAGGGAGCGAGGTTTTTAAAAAAATGGAGAAGTTAATTAAATACCTCATCAAGTTGTTGTCTGGACGAGGTAGTTGACATGTCCGGGGACTTAGGCTTATCCGCCTTAGCCGGCTTTTCTGTTCCCTACATACAAAAAATTTCCATGCTTTTTAGAAATACAGAAACAAAAAAATTAAAGGGAGGTTTTCATAAAAATGGAGAAGTTAATTAAATACCTTATCAAGTTGTTGTCTGGACGAGGTAGTTGGCATGTCCGGGGACTTAGGCTTATCCGCCTTAGCCGGCTTTTCTGTTCCCTACATACAAAAAATTTCCATGCTTTTTAGAAATACAGAAACAAAAAAAATTAAAGGGAGGTTTTCATAAAAATGGAGAAGTTAATTAAATACCTCATCAAGTTGTTGTCTGGACGAGGTAGTTGACATGTTCGGGGACTTAGGCTTATCCGCCTTAGCCGACTTTTCTGTTCCCTACATACAAAAAATTTCCATACTTTTTAGAAATACAGAAACAAAAAAAATTAAAGGGAGGTTTTCATAAAAATGGAGAAGTTAATTAAATACCTCATCAAGTCCCCGGACATTAGGCTTATCCGCCAAAGTCGGCTTTTTTGTTCCCTACAAAAAAAAAATAACATATAAATTTAACATATAAAAACATTCAACAATTAAAAATGTAACATATATATAAAGGTATTTCTTCTAACCCCAACTGCTTTAATTCTTTGAGGCGAGGCGGAGACGACCGAGCCAAGTAGATGTGAGTTTCGAGCCATTGGATGAAACTCCAACCGCATCTCCCGAGAATGGTAATGTCGTCACGAACTCGGGACAGCGGTTGAAAGTTTTCATGGCCTGGAAAGACTGTAGTTATCTCTACTTTTCTATGATTCGGCAAAATTTTTCGCCATGAACTACTACGATTCTGTTCTTTGATTTGGTTTGCATTTCTACAAGACCACGACCAACACGCACATTTGGATTTTCGAATTTAGGGTCGCAAGAATAACTACTACCCTCTTGTTTACGGCCTCAAGAATATACACATACATTATTATATCCCAAAATTTAATAGAATTCATATAAATTTAACTAATTAAACACTTCATGTATGCATACCTTATCGAAAAACAGAACCGACTTGAAGGGGATGTATCTTTGTTTTCAATGACCATCTTCTAAAGTTGTATCTCCTTTTCGGACCCATTATTTACCTAATAAAATTAACCAATGGCACGATGTCGAAGTTATAGCATTAGAGCCGGGCAGGAACACACCCCCCGATCTTACTCAAAAAAAAAAAAAAAATTAAGGAAGTATTAGGTGGTACCTGATCGGCTTTAGTTATTACTGACTTGAAGCATTAGGTACCGATCTTTCGAATCTCGTTGACCGATACTTCCTTCTCATGTATTGCCAAGGTAGTAGCAGCCTCTTGACCAATCTGTTGTACCTTATTACCCCCTTTGTTAATGACATCCTCCATCATCTTCACTTCTTCTTCGGAAAGCTTGCCTCCAACATTCAACTTTAGTAGTACGGATGCCATTAACTGAAGCTGCGTGCCAAGAATGTAATGTTTCAGCAATTTTTATCCCAACAATAACATGTGAATTGAACTTAAATGAAAATAATAGAATAAATGGTACCATGTCAGCCTTCTCAGACTTAGTCTTCCTTTTCTTCTTTATCGGGGCAGTTGTCCCATAATATTTCGTTACTCCAACCTGTAACGGGACGCCCCTCAAACGACCTGGATGTTCGGGTCGGCCGATCGCTCTAGCAAGAACGTCATTACGACCACTGGGAGTGAATTTCCCTTCTTCTACCTCTTTCAATACGTTGTCCTATAATATATTAAATAAACTTCAAATTATATTTGTGACTAAAATAATAAAGTTAGTAATGAACTCGTCTTAATAAAATAATGCTTACTATGTTGGCCAACACTTCCTCATCATATTTGTCACGCGACGACCGGGATCCTTTAGGCGTGTGCCCTTCTTTATAAGTTACATGCCGATCCAAGTTGGTCACTCCCTTTGCCAGCTACACATTAACATGGTAACATTTATACATGTAAATGTGTATCAATGCAAGTCCAAGTGTGATTAAAAAAATAAAGTCTCACAGGCCGGGGAATAATGCATGCTACTTACGAGGTTCTCTTCTATCTTTCTGTAACCGCCTCGAGAACCATACCATTTCCCCTTCTTGCATGAAATGTTAGCACCATTTCTTCTGCTAACGGCTTCAAAAAATTATATAAAAGCGCAAGTAGATGAGATAATAAAAAGATTATATAAAGGACTCATTAATTAAAAAAATGATAGGTAAATCGTTAAAAGGCGAGGATGTTTAACCTGAAACTTCTCAGTAGTTCTCATCTCTTTGAAAAGATCCCATTGTTCCTGACTGATGGTGGGACACTTATTGTCTCCCGGTGGGCTCTTACGCATCTCCCCCGTTGCCTTGTCCACATACAACCAATCCCTAGCAACGTCACACCTCCACCGCTGTGGGACATCCGCCGCCTTATGCATAAAATACTTATCATGGCTTTCATCGGGTATAATAAAGGCTTCCTTTACACGAGCCAAGTATAACTCCGCCAATTTTGGATTCAAATTTCTAAAATCATCTAAATGGATAGGCACAAACTGTCTTGTGCAACATCCAATCCAACTGGATAAAAAACCCGCATTTAGACCAGTAGGGAAACCCTTCTCACTCCATGTTATTTCCATCGGTTCTTTAGCGGCTATAGCTGCAAGGCATCTCTGGCACTTCGTAGCACCCCTCTCACCAGGTTTATTATCCCCAGGCTTATTGTTCTTTTGACTTCTTTTCCGTTTTTCACCCATGATAATCCTAAAACTCAAATATGAATGATATAGGAAATGAACAACTTAACAACGTACGTACATGCAAAGTATTATCTAAAACCCTAAACCCTAATAGGAATGAAAATTTAAAACAACAGATTGAGCTTCTAAAATCCTAAACCCTAATAAGAGGAGTGAAGTAGATGATGCGGGATGATAAAGATAACAAAGAAGACGAAAAACAAACAGATGCATGAAAAAGAAAAAAGATGATCGTCTTAAAACCCTAATGACGAAACACAAAATTAAAGTGAACATACCTGATGATGATGATGATAAAGAGAAGGAGCAGGATGATAAGGGAAGGCAACGGAATCAAGGGGCGTCGGAAATCGGGCGACGGCCGGCGGCGACGAGAATGTAAAAAGCGAGGAAGAGAGAAGAATAAACTCAGGATACCAACGGTTGAACTGGTGTTGTGTGTGTTTGTGTATGGTATGCTGTATGTGTTTGTAAATTAGTTTTTTATTAAGACAAACTATTGACAACGGGTTCTCAAAGCAAAACCGTTGTTATATGTTAATAACAACGGGTCAATAAAAGTCAACCGTTGTCAAATCTTTATTACAACGGTTAAAATATACCCGTTGTAATATATTTTCACCAAATTTGCGCCAAAATGAAATATGTCAAAAAAATCAATGACAACGGGTAGGGGTACTACACCCGTTTTTGAAAGTAATAACAACGGGTAATGTAACAATAACCGTTGTTGATTGTAATAACAACGGGTAATGTAACTATAACCGTTGTTGAAAGTATTAACAACGGGTAATTTAAATATAACCGTTGTTATTGTTGAACCTCTTTTTTTAAAAAAATTAATGTAATTCCATTACAGTCCAAACTGTAACAATACATACTTTACGGCGAAGCACCATATCTTTGCAACATTATTCAAAGAATTTCAACACCAAATCCACATCTAATAATAAGATCAACATTATTCAAGAATTTCAACACCAACACCAAAGATATCTAAGCTACAAGAAATTTGGGAATTTTTATTTAACAATGACTATTATTGATTTACCAATAAATTAAACCATCAAATTATTGGTCTGAAAATGACTCAAAATGTTGGTCGTCCATATCACTGTGTCCTGATGAACTATCTCAGGATCGGGGACGTTTCTTGGATGTCATAGTTTATTCGTTAACCTAAATACCTTCACCATGGTCATCACGCATATAGATGCTTTCAGTGTCCTCATGATCAGTGTCAACATCGTCGAAATAAGATACAGTGGTAGAGTGATCCATTCCCTCAAAAACGACATCCTGATCATCATCACCATTATCGGATGGACTACTCCTTCTACTCCTTATAGACAGTACAACAGACCACTTTTTATCCATAGGATCGGTGACATAGAACACTTGTTTAGCTTGGAATGCCATTATGAAAGGATCATCCTTATTATTGCCAACCTTACCCAGATTGACCAACGTAAATCCCATCTTATCCTTTCGGACACAATGGATGTTGTTATCAACCCAGTTACATCGAAACAAAGGCATTGTGAAATCAATGTAATCTAGTACCAATATTTCTTGAATAACACCATAATAAAGGCATTTTCCCCAAATAGGCTTTTTATCTTTTGAAGTAGCAAAGTGCATTGCCTCAAATTCAGAACTCACACCACTATTTTGCATTGTGCTCAACTCATCTTGCTCGCGGGTGTAAAAAGTATATCCATTAATGGCAAAATTGTTGTAAAAGGTGACCCTGGCATTTGGACCTAAACCAAGACGTGGTAACTTAGGAGAGATGTCATCACCAGTTTGATCCGTACACTCCAAGACAATATTCCTAAACCACTCTGCAAACGTCTTCGTATACTCGTTCGCAATCCACTTCTCGGTCTTGTTTGGGTGATCGTATTTGAGCTCATCTTTGTGTTGTTGAATATAAGGTTGCACCTCATCTTCGTTGTTTAGCACATACGTGTGTGCTAAATGCAACATTTCACGTGTCACAATTTTTTTCAACCCGGCCCCTAATACCTTTTTCGGTCATCCAAACTATGACGATTTTTAGAACGCCAATCAACTCCTCAGGGGAGAGAGATGAGCGTAACAATATGAAAGAGCTTCGTCTAAAATAGCGCGTTCAGCAATACAACCTTCCGGACGATACCGATTAGATGTATAGTCCTTGTAGACTTTCATCAATCTTTCGAAAGGATACTGGTATCTCAAGTACACGGGTCCAAGGTACAAAATCTCCCTAACCAAGTGAATGGTCAGTTGAATCATGATAGTGAAGAAAGAGGGTGGAAAATACATTTCCAACTGACAAAGAGAGGTTACAACGAGGTCATGCAATGAATCCGCGTCATCGGGATCGATGACTTTCTCGCATATGGACTGGAAGAAGAGACAGAATCTAGTTATAGCATATCTTACCTTTTCAGGTAAAATGGAACGAATAGCCACAGGTAGTAATTGTTGCATCAAAGTGTGACAATCATGTGACTTTAACCCGGTGAGTTTTAGGTCTTGCATCGACACTAGGCTTTTGATGTTCGACGAATAACCATGTGGCACTTTAATTCCATTCAAGCATGCACATAACTCTTTTTTCTCATTCCGTGAAAGGGTATAAGCTGCTGGCGGTAAAAATGTACGATTACCTCTCTTCTGTGGTGCCAACTCTTTTTTCTCATTCCATTCAAGCTGCGGCGTTATCCTTTGTTTTACCAGGAACATTCAGAAGGGTATTGATAATATTATCACAGACATTTTTCTCAATGTGCATGAAATCGAGGCAATGCCTGACCTCCAGGTCAAGCCAATATGGAAGTTTATCAAAAAATATGGATCTTTTCTTATATCCACGAGTAGATAATTTAGAGCCGCTCTTCTTCCCATAATCTATCTCAATATGCTTTACTTTCTAATAAACTTCATGCCCACTCAAAATTCTAGGAGGTTGACGAAGTTCTTGTCTTCCATTGAATGCTTTCTGCATCTTGCGATAACAATGGTCATGATACAAGAACCTCCTATTTCCCATATACACATACTTACGAGAAGATTTCAAGTATTCAGACTCGATATCCTCCCCACACAATGGACAAGCCTCTTTCCCATGAACTGTGTGCCCAGAAAGGTCGCCATAAGCCGGATAGTCAGTTATTGTACACAATAACATCGCTCTCAAATTGAAAGTTTCGTTCTTATATGCATCAAATACTTCTATCCCACTATCCCATAACAATCGCAAATCATCTAGAAGAGGTTTCAAATATACATCTATATCATTTTCAGGTTGTTTAGGGCCGGAAATTAACAACGACAACATCAAATACTTTCTTTTCATGCACACATATGGAGGTAAGTTATAAATAGCCAACACTACTGGCCAAGTACTATGTTGGCTACTCATGTTTCCGTGTGGGTTCATTCCATCGATGGACGTGCTAGACGTAAGTTTCTAGGTTCATTGCCGAACTCGGGATACTTAGCGTCGAACGATTTCCATTGCATACCATCTGCCGGGTGTCTTAGCTTTCCATCATTTATTCTTCCTGTTTCATGCCAAGTTAACATTTTTGAATCATCGGGATTCGCATAAATCCTTATGACTCTTGGTATCAATGGAAAATACCACAACACCTTAGCCGGGATCCCTTCCTTATCCTTATAACGCCACTCCAAACATTTAGGGCAATTGGTTAAGTTTTGATATAATTTCCGATACAATATGCAATCATTTGGACATGCATGTATTTTCTCATATTTCATACCCACTCCTCTTATTAGTTTTTTCGCCTCATATGTCTTAACAGGGTAGAACATTACCATCGTAAAAAGCAACTCCTTTATCAAGGCTAAAAACTAGTGAAACACGTGTCACTCACCCCATTTGCCCCCTTGATATTATACAACTTCACCACAAATTTCTACATTTTTGTGAACTTACAACCAGGATACGAGAGGTGCTTCGACTCACACAACTTCTCATACATGTTGTTAAGGTCATCCCAATTACTAGTGTCATCACCTACATCTTCAAAAGCAATCGACTCATCATCATTCTCTTCATTATCTATAGACCCAACATTCAACTTCTCTACTTCCAACTCTTCCAACTCAAAAAACTCGGCAAACTCAGGATCATCAGTTAGCCTTTCGTATACCTCAACATCATCTTCTTCAGAGTTATTCTCTTCCTCTAACGATTCCCCATGAAAAATCCAACGTGTATAGGATCGTCTAAATCTCCACTTTTCTAGGTGTATTTTAACGTCCGGAAAAGCCATATAGCTAATATTACCACATCTTTCACAAGGACATGCAATACTAGAAGAACCTTTCAAATTGTTCGAAACGAATTCATAAAATTCAGCTAAACCATCCTTGTAAGTGCGGTCACTCATATTTGCATCAATCATCCAAGTTCGAGTCATTATTCTACATTCGTAATAATAGGCAACTAATTCAGAAAATACAATAATAAGCAAACAAATAAACGAAATTCACCAGGAAAGCAATTAAGCTAAATTATCAACAAATTAGATAATAACCTAAAAAATCCTATATCTATAAGCGTTGCTAAGAAACATATATATACCTGATTGAAAAACACGATGAGGAGAGAAGACGGTGACAACAAAGGACGGAGATGAAGACAGAGAGACGATCGGGGAGGAATGGAGGATGATATAGTAGCAGTATTAGCTTGTGTTTGTGTTTTGTAGCGTATAGCAGAATAAAGCAATCTGTTGTTTTTAAGATTTTCATAACATTAATAACAACGGTTATTGAGTCTACAACCGTTGTTAAAAGGTATTAACAACGGGTTCTAAACACACCATTGTAATTACTTTTCACTAATTTTGCGCCAAATTATTAACAACGGTTAAAATTTAACCGTTGTTATTAGTTTTTATATTAACAACGGTTTTGAAAGTATGACCCGTTGTTAAAACCAATAACAACGGTTACCAACACAGAACCGTTGTAATTAAGTTTGGTAAAATTCGCGGCATCAATTCTACAACGTGTTTTGATGATTTTCGTGAATAACCGTTGTTAAAGGGTCGTTGTAGTTGCCTATATTTGTAGTAGTGCAAGGTTTAAAATGTGTGATGTTCCCCCCTAGCCCATGATTAGTCGGTCTTTAAACATTCAACATAAAACATATAAAACATGATCAATGATTTAAAGGGTCAAATTACTTAGCCTAAGTAAAACATATAATCATGGTAGCAAAACATATTACAGTGAACACAAGTCTAAGAGTTAAAGGGTCACACATAAAACATAATTATATTACTTCCCCCTCTTGACATTATCAAGGAAGGACAAACATAGTGACGGACACAATTTGACATTACTTTAACAATAAGGCTAGGTTCAACAAATAAAATAAGTACGGTTTGCAAAAGAGTTTGAAGAACATTAAGCCAAAAGGGTTAAGATTATGGATAATGGGTTAGAGTAATGGATAAGTGGGTTAGAAATGGGATTAATCAGTAATCATCAATATCCTCGTGACTTTCCCCCTCAAATGTTTGCATATGCTCCAAGAATTCTTCATTGAAAGTTCAAAATTTTTCAAGTTCATTATGAGACTTCATTGTATCACTAGTCAATTGATAAAGTACCAGATGCAACATTCACCTTGACTGTGGCAGAGATCTTTTTCCTTCAGCAGATTTTTTTTATTTTTTTTACCTCGAACCTGATTTTTTTTTTGTTTGGAACAAGCTTGATATAAGAATGGGCTTGTCATCTTTGTTTTCTTCAAGTTATCGCCAATGTTTTTGACGATTTTCTCATTTGTTTCATGTGATAAGAACAATGGGCCAAGACTATTGTTGAACATATCATCTTCATTAAAATCACCAACACCTTCATGGATTTAATCTTCATTTTCAACCCCAATATTCTGGTCATCTTCCTCAGTTATAGCAGTGATTTTCTTTCACGTTACAGTGGCATGGATTGTGACATCAGATTTGGAAGGAGATATAATCTTTGGTTTCTTAGGGAAATTGGTGCTTCAACAAATGTGATTCCCAACTTTTCAAGTATGGCAGCGGATTTGGTGGATGAAGTCATTTATTTCTTTGATCTTTTCATTGGGTCATAAGAATCTTGAAGACATTTAAGTTTCGATTAGATGGGGGTTTTGGAGGAATTTGTGAAGTGTTGATTTGTATGGTTTTAGTGACATGATGAAAGTGGAGAGGTTTGATTTTAGAATGTGGGTTGGGTGGCTTAATGCAAAAACAACTCAAATGCAAGGATAATTGTTCATATTTTTCGAAACCATACTTTTACATGTAGTAAATTAATAATCAACTAGGGTAACCACATGTATGTCTTCATCTTTAATCAATCATTTAGGAAAGTAAAATAATATGAGTTACATATCATCCAATAAACCAATTTCCAACCGAAGTTTTACGAATTGTTCTCTTTCAAGCGGTTTTGTAAAAATGTCGGCTATTTGATTTTTCGTTCTACAAAAGTTAAGACAAATATTCCCTTTTTTAACTTGATCACGTAAAAAATGATGTCTTATGTCAATATGTTTAGTTCGTGAATGTTGTATTGGATTCTTTGAGATATTAATTGCACTAGTATTATCGCAAAAAAATAGGAGTGGAGTCGAAGATAATACCATAGTAATGCGATTGTTGTCGTAAGAATTTGTGTGCAACAAAGAGCCGCACTCACATACTCACTTTCCGCCGTGGATAGAGCAACGGTATTTTGCTTATTTGAAGCCCATAAAATGAGACACGGTCCCGTGAATGTAGCAATACCCGAAGTGCTTTTCCTATCCAACGAGCTACCCGCATAATCCGCATCGGAAAATCCTACAAGATGAAGTTCATAGTGAGATGGATACCAAAGATATAGACCTTGTGTTCCAATCAAATACCTAAAAATCCGCTTGACAGATTTGAAATGTGATTTCTTAGGATTTGATTGGAAACGGGCACATACACACACACACACACATACACTAAATTGTACGTCGGGTCGACTAGCGGTTAAATAAAGTAATGAATCGATCATACCTCGATACATATTTTCACTAACACTCTTACCATTTTCGTCTTTGTCAAGGTTGTGTTTAGAAACCATTGGTGTAGCATTAGCCAACCCAAACTTACTTAGCATTTCCTTCAAATACTTTTGTTGAGCAGAGGCAATCCTCTCTCTTGTACATGCTCTTAATGTCGCAATATCTTCCTTGCATCCTCTTTAAAGAGGAAGAGGAAGACATTCTCTGTTTATGGAGGATGTCCTTTATAAAAACTCGACCCACCACCGTCGTAACACAACCCCAATAAGATGGGATGTGTACCTTTGGACTATTATTTGTCCTCACTTAAGCTCAAAAGTAAAAGGCCTTGTTACTAAGTGGTGGTGGAATCATTTATAAACATATCATAAGCTCCTTATTTTTCCGATGTGGGATAAAGTTCCTCTCAATCTCTTTGGGTGTTAAAACTCCCCCACATAAAGAATACAACGTCCTCAATCTCTTTGGGTGTTAAAAATCCCCCACATAAAGAACACAACGTCCTCGTTGTGCCTTAAACTTCGCCGCTGCCAAGCCCAGAATCCTCTCCTACTAGGTGGGTGACCCGAGTACTCCTGATCACATGCTCACCACACTATCGCAGGGTTGCTCTGATACCATTTATAACAACCCGACCCACCACCGTCGCAATACAACTCCAACAAGATGGGATGTGTACCTTTGGGCCGTTATTTGTACTCACTTAAGCCCAAAAGCACAAGGCCTTGTTACTAAGTGGTGGGTGGAATCCTTTATAAACATATCATAAGCTCCTTATTTTCCCGATGTGGGACAAAGTTCCTTTTAATCTCTTGGGGTGTTACATCCTTGTCTTGACTCATGTGCCGTATAGAGTGAAAATGGTAGTAGAGTCCACTTAAAATGAGGAAAACAGAAGAAAGGAGCATCCTCTTTGATGTGAAAAAAATAGAGGAAAATGATGAAGAAATTGGGAACTGGGGTAGAGGAAAGAGAAAACAAGGTGGCCAAATGAAAAAAATTTAAAGAAATAAAAGAGGAAGAAGACTTCCTCTTCAATGTAGATGATATTGTTGAGAAAAGATAGCTTTTTCTAGATGAAATGAAGATTGGCTTCACGTAAGAGGAGAAATCTTTATCATTCCTTAGCCGGAATGATATGTGGCCATGAAAGGGGGATTAAGTGGAACATAAATCTTTATCAAGTTCTTGTTTTTCCATCAGTTTTTGGTAAAACGACGGTGGATGCTGGTGGTCTAATGGACTTTTTGGGCTCCAAAAATTGCCCCAATTTTTTTTCCAAATGGGAGGAAAATATTTTTAGCTCCAAAAAGTACCCTAATTTTTTTTCCAAAAGGGAGGGGAATATTTTTACCTTCAAATTTTTTTCAACAAAAGGAAAATACGTAACTTAATGCTAAGTCAAGAAAATTCTATTAATGTCTGTTATAAAAGGAGAAATTGTATTCAATGCTTACAAAAAAAAACACAAGTATAGTGCACACATTCTTACGGTAAACATTCAATGCTAACATAAATTTACATCACCAGAATTTACATAAAAAAAACTTAGAGGCATGGTTAAATTTAATTAATTTAAATGAACCTCCTTCTACATTTAGTTTGAATGAATCTCCTCCCAATAATGAAAAACATGAAACTTCAAAAACTATTCCACCACACATGATATTTCCAGTGAGAAATCGTATACAACCATCGCCTTGGGTGGACTTTGTGCCTGAGCAGATTGTCATGCTCGAGTCAAGGTAGACTGATGAAGAGAAATAAAGTGTAAGGACCCGCTAAATTCAGAAAATATGTGCGTGTGGTCTGTTCACTTCAACCCTTTAAATTTCATGTATGCACTTATGTATTTTCATTTTTATTTATTATTCCATGCGTGTCGAATCTTGGAGTTAGCCTTTTAGTTTAAGATGCTTTTTTAGGTATTTAGAAAATGTATCGCTATTCTAGATTTTCAATGTTTCTTGCTACTGCAGGACTTATACAATCAAACTTCCCTCTATGGAAGATACTAGTCAATCACTCGATTTCCCACCAAAAGCTTTCTCAGTTACTTGTCGCTTGCATTTATACAAACTTTTGCCTTCAATCTTACAAACGAACATGTGTTTGTCGACCGTTGACGATCGAGACTAGGATCCCGACACACACAAATCGAGACCGCTAATAAAGCATTAGTGAGCGATCTCTCACTAGTGCTTGATGCTCAAGCTTGCATTCTTGTCGCGAAATCAGACAAGGGCGGCTCACCGTGACACAAAGAATTTCACACACCATGTACCTCAATTAGGAGGTAAACGCGAACACGGGTTAATGGGCGATATAGCAAATTAGTATGGGGTAATTAGGCAGATAATTACCAGAATTTGAAAGGTGGTGCATATTGGCATACAAGAGAAAATTACACAAATGAAGCGAAAGTTCAAAGGGAAGCTTACCAACAATGTTATCAACTTGAGTAATGTGAATGAAACTACCCCTAATAAGAGAATGAACATGTTTTTACCAGGCAAGTTTTGAGTGCTCCGAGCGTAACATTCAAATATGAGTAAAAAGGGGAAAGATAAGAGCTCACTCAAACTCGATTAAACCACTAATAACAACCGAAGACATGAAAGCCAGAGTAATGTTTTTTCTATAAAAAAATGCCAGAAAGCTTGCTCATAAATCCAATATATGAATGCATGTACAACTATGTATGTGCATACTGATGAGAATAGTTCTATATGACCAGAAAATCACAAAGAGTATTCTTTATGAAGAAGAAAACCCACATAGACATGCAAAAGCAAGCATTTTATCACAAAAACCTTTACGGCAGCAGTTGCACGACCTAGGTATGAGGAAGATGGGGAATGGTTATTTTATGGGAAAATAGACATAATCTCATTTATAAAAGAAGTACAAGTTTAAAGAGCTATAAAAAACAGAGCAAGAGGTATTATAGAAACAAAAGTTATTGAAAGTATAGCCACAAGAGTCATCAAAGAATGCTTAATTATAAAAGTGATTCCTGCCATGCATGAATAGTGGGCAACAAACATCAACATCAACATAGTAATTCAACAAGACAGTGCCAAGCCACAAATATTAAACATCAACAGAGAGTTTCAAGAAACTGCAAATTCATATGGATTTACCTAATTAAAAAAGAATGGAAATTTTTCACGGTTCCCCTATAGTTTGTCACTTTGTCCATGGTTAACACCTATGAGGTTATGAGATTAAGTTGTCCCACATCAGAAAAATAAGAGGCTTGTGATATGTTTATAAAAAGATTTCACCCATCACTTTGTAACAAGGCCTTGTACTCTTGGGATTAAATGAGGACAAATAATGGGCCCATAGGTATACGCACCCCATCTTATTAAGGTTGTGTTACAACAGTGGCGGGTCAAGTTATTATAATGGTACCCCACTTTTTAGGTACTTTTGTTGTTATAACTCAGGCATATTCTTAAAAAAATGGGCACTATATGGACAAAGTGACAAAGTACGTGGGCACCATTGGAAAGTTCCGAAAAAAAGAATAAAAGGATGAGAGTTACCTAATTAAAAAATACGAGGAAAAGAGGAATAGGAAAAGAGGGAAGGAGGGTAGGCATCCGAGGGGGTGGTAGGCGATGATGGCGGCTCAACAATGGTGATCATAAAAGAAGAAAAATAAGAAGAAGAGAACAAGGAAAGAAGGGAGAGTTATAGTTGGCATTTCGGGTCGGACCAAGGCGGGCGGCACGAGTCTGGCATGGACACGGCACTATACGGTGAAGAAAACGAGGTCGCCCGATCCGGCATGACCGGGTAAGAGGCGTGTCGCGACGTCAAACACTGCCACGAGGCACGATGGGCCAAGCATGACGATTTTAGGTGTAAATAATTAAAAAACCATTAAAAGTACCAGAAATACGACGGGCGACACTAGCCCAGCTCGACCTTGTCGGGGCCAAGAGCGCGGGCCATGGTGGGGGTGGGAAAAGCGGGCCGGCACAGCCCGAAAGCACGATTGAACGTACCTGGTCCGGGTCAAAATTGTGGCTAGGGACACGACATGTCGGGACCCAAACCGGCACGACACAATCCAGTGCCTTCTCTTTGAGGAGTGGAGGGTGGTGTTTGTCGGAGGTAGCAGCGATAGTGGAGGGTAATGCTGGCCAAGTGAAGTGAAGGTGGAGGAGTAAATCGATCAGGGGTTGCAGCTTGAGTTAAATCGATTTTGGGGTTATGAATAAGGAGAGCGGTCGTAATTATTTTTTCACATAGTAAAAAAAGTGCACAGGTTAGCCGTCACACTTTCCCGTCACATTTTCTTTATTTTCGGCGGTTTGATACGATACCCATCACATAAAAAGTGTCATTAAATTTGGTTCTCACGAATTTTGAGTGCTTTTTGACTCGAGGTAAGGTTCCGAATCGGACTAACACAAAATTGCGTCACCACCAAATTTTATAGTAATTTGGAACCATTGGAGTCTACTTACATTTTAACCAAAAAAGTATAAAGCAGTTTTGATTAGAATGATTAAAGCTTAAAAAACTTGTCCCTAATCACTCGAAATTGAATAACTCTCACAACCTTTAGGAATATCATATCCGGAAACCATAGATCTTGAGTAAGGGGTGAAGGTATGTGTTAAGAAGCCCTTTAATCGAACACCTAACCTCGCCCACACATTTAGCGGTCTCTACTAAGTCAATTATTGGTTGTTCAAGCTGAAAAGCGTAGCTAGTACGAATATGCTGTAATGCAATCGTTGTTTCAACCCTAGCATGTGATTTTGGTTTCTAATTGTTTTAATGCAATTAAACTTTTGGTCAAAATGATTTTAGCATGTGAATTTGATTAGAAAACAATAGAAAGAATAGAAAGAGGGAAATAAAAAATGTAAATGTAATACCCGGTATTTTAATATGATATTATATTAGGCCGAGTTACCAGCTGGGTCGTGTAGTGTATTTGTGACTCGGGTAATTATGTGACTCGGGTTTTAATTAATCTAACTAGGCTAGGCCCGTATCGTCTTAATAGCACCTATCCTATATGTATAACCCATCTAACCAAACCCTAATCTCCCTATCACCATATTCATTTTTAACCATGAGAAAAGAGAGAAAAGAGAGAAGAGGGAGCCGTGTGTGAAGGGAGCCGCGTGAGGCATTGCGACGCGATTTCTCAGCCTATTCTCATCCTATTTCGTAAGTAGACTATCCTATTACCTCTTTATTCAATTATTAGCATAATTATAGTAGTATTGGGATAATTTTCGTAACCCTAGAATTGGTTTGGGGGTTTTTGATTATAAATTGTATGAGATAAATGAATGGAATAGTTACAGCAATTTACAGATTCGTTGGTCTGTGTTATTTGAGTGTTTTACCTGTCTTAAAGTCGTGGGATGAAAAAAGTTAAAGAAGAGACTCATGTTTATTCCAAGCCTAGTTTATGCCTGTGAAAATTGGTAGCATTTCACCGTGTGGTTTTTCCTGAAGAAATTATTTGTGAACGTCTATCTAAAAAGTCCGCGAATCAGTAGAGGCTGAAAGATTACTTCTAAAACATAATTTAGATATTGAATTGGTGCTGGGTCTTTTTCAAATATTTAATTTAAAGAGTTTAGATGAGTTAGACGTTGGTTTTACTTAGAAATCATTTGTCAAACTCGTTTTATGAATCAATACTTTTTATGCGACGGTTTCTGTCAGTTTTTGGAAATCAGTCTGAAAACTCTTGATAAGTTTGGAATTTGAGAAAAACACGTTAGATATAATTTGTATATAAGACTCATGGGGTTCCAATCCAATTGGCCTTGTATCAATTTGATTTTTCTGGAATTAGTTATGTATTTTATTCCGAGTCTGTCATGTGCTGGAAAATCAGGAAAAATCGTGTTTGTTCTTTAAGTTGATATTCCTATTAAGTTATGATGAGTCTAGGTTATGTGCATGATTATTTGATTGAGTAGATGGTAATTATACATAATTATGTTATGTAGGCGACGGATATGTGAAGGATCATAATTGATTGCTTGTGTGCTTGGATTGCGAAAAGGTAGGGAAATACACTTGACTTATCATCGTTGTTGTTGAATTGTGTTGACTTGATTCATGGTTGTTGATTTACGTTATGATTCATATATGGGAAGGTGATTGACTTAATTGATCGTATTGAGTATGATATCACAACATCGGGTAACCGGCATGATTTTATGATTTATCAGTTCAATGATATATATATATATTGTGTTGCATTAATTTCTTTTGAGCATTCATATGCATTGGAGATGGAGGATGTTGTGGTGATGTGGTGTGGTGATGATGATGTTGTGGTAAGGCCCAGGCGGGTTCTGCAGGACTTGCCCTGGTGTCCTCAACAAGAAAGTGCGGATCGGCTACGGTCGATATATATATAGTCTACCGGGGATCGGTATGGCTGGGCGTTCCGGGTTATGAGTTATGAGACTGGTTATGAGATATGAGTTGAGATGGAGATGGAGGTGACGGAGGAGCATGCATATCATATTTTTTTTTGTTGTTTCATTGTTTTCCCTACTCAACCTCGTGGTTGACCCTGTGTATTCGTGAACACCTGTGATGACCCAAATATTGGCGAGCAGACTTGACAGGTTTAAGAGATAGAACGGGAGCTTGATGGGCGTGAGACACTGGATCAGAAGACTTAGTAGCTAGATCATCATCTAGAAGACTTTCACTTTTATTATGTTAGTTCTTGTAATTTGACGTAAAAGAGGTTTTGTAATAATTAAGTTAAAGTAATTATGTAATTTTGCCTTGGAGTTTAATTTGTTATTCACTACCTCGGGAAACCGAGATGGTAACAGTCCGGTTTATTAGGGAATGTCTTGCTAAAGGCTCCTTCATAAACCGGGGTGTTACAAAGTGGTATCAGAGCGAACGATCCTCAGGCCTAAACCAATGAACCCAATGAACATAGGATGTGTCTAAATAAAATGAACCCACAGGAATAAACTCGTTAGGAGCTCACGGTGCGGTTAAGAAGGCGCCCTTAATGCGTGCTCTTTTGCCCTCTCAGTTTTGAACCATGTAACCCGAGATAAATTGAGTGAATGGGGTAGTTAGAAGGAAAACCTTGGATATAATCGAGTGGATGTACACCTTGAGACCTATATATTCTAACCATGCTGCAGGACAACGTTACGGTAAGTATTTTGTATGAATGATGACGTGATCATATGATGTTGTGGAGATGAGAAATAAATTTTCGTGTTCAGGTTGATAATCAATGAAGTGTTGGATTGTGGTAATCGTGAGCGTAGAAATAATTGCGAATTGATGATATTTATCTGGATGGATGTTGAATGACGTGTTGATAGTGCTATTATGTCTAATGATATGCGGTTATGTGATCCCGAAGCCATGCTAGTATAGTATTGTGATAGTAATTAGAAACACTATTGAATTGCATGTTTCTAGTCATAGCAATCGTGATTTAGATGTAAGGAGTAGATCGAGATGCGAAGGGATTCTATGGGATAGATGTCTACGTAAGTACATAGTATGAGATTTAAGTTGGGATGAGTTAGTATGCATAGTATGTTCATAAGAGCTTGTAACATAGTAAAGAATGACCTAGTGCTGAAACTCGTTTTGTTTGATTTTACTCTTTAATTGACCTTACTGCCATTTCTTTTTTGTTTATTGCCTATGGATGAAAAGTTTATGGGAGATAGCCTCGGGAGTTAGTGTTCATTTGGCGTTGGATTCATGCTTATAGGATATACGGATTAGGAGTAATAAATATTTTAGTGGACTGTGGTCAGGAAGTTCCTGTGCAGTGATGTTTTGACCAACGATTTTGTAAAAATCCTCATTTAAATTGTATTAATAATTTTTGCATAATTCCAACTCCATCGATCAGAAGATTCGCATATGTTTTCAAATTGATAAGCCACGAAAATTCTTGATGTCTCTATATTAAATGGTAAGTTTTGCAAACTGACCCAAGTTTCGGACCAATTGCTGTCACATACTTGTTTGGACCAACTGAGTTGTAAAATCCTTTAAAAATTGAATTCTTGAGTTTTGGACCTCATTCTTTTTCTCACGAATTATTAACTCTCTGTATGTTATAAAAGTAATATAACTCAAGTTTTCGTTGAACGGTTATTTATTCGTGATTTTTGGAAGTTACAACGTGAATCATAACTTTTAAAATGTGAATTCTATGTTGAGTTTTCATACAGTTGTTCGATTATTTCATGAGCCTTATTAATGTGAAATTATAGTGTCCTTATATGATGATAGTAGCACACATATTCATTGGTTATGTATCTTAACAAGTGATAAAATTAAAAATTAAAGTTTAGTTTATAACATTGTTGGCATGATAGTATGTGTGAAATTGAATAGCTTAATCTGATCCTTAATCGAGGGTGAAATATTTTATACGAGTCCAGTTGTTGCATATTTTATATATGTTTGGCATGTTGTAATATCTCTGGTGTGTTCATCATATTTGTATAGTGGTCGGATATATATAAATATAAAACTATATTGTCATATCTTGGTAAAGTTGGTGGCGTTAAATGTTAACTTGATTGTTCTAATATACTCGCGTGAATATTTATAATAATTATGTTTAAATGTTTACACATGGATGGTAGTAATGAGTATGTCTAAATGTTCACACATGTAGGATGTCATCTGAGTTCTCATGTCTTTTATGTGAGTCTGTGTGCCTATAGTTATACTTATTACTTTCATTGCATTAATTTATTTCAGTTGAACCTAAACTTATGATATGATAATAAAATAGTGTTGTTGTTCCTTATTGGATATGTTCATAGTTGTATTGTCATGAAATGCTAAGGTGATTGTTGCAATTGTCACGATATTTGAAATATAGTTGATATAGTTACGATATAGTTACGATATTTGAAATATATTCTCGAACCGTCGAATTATAATGAGATAACCCTTTGATGATTCACATGTCATGCGTATGTTTAAATGATAGTCGTTATAGTTACGTTTAATTGAGCCGCGAGTTGCCTATTTGTTCAAACCGTGCAAACCAGAGAACTTGTTCACCTTACTAATCTTTGTCATAGATAATGTTTTACAAGTTATATGATGGTATATGTACATGTTTAAGTTGTTTATGCGATATCTTTTATTTTGCTGAAAATGAATTATGTTGAGTTGATGGATACAATTGAATGGTATGGTTGCTAAAATGTTAAACATATGTGTGATATGGAAGTAATTTTGTTGTTATTGTGAATCATATAACTATTAATACTCAATTGTAATTTCAGTTGTTTGGCTTCTACATTATTAAGTTAATTACTCATGACGCTTACGTCGATGGTTCCGTAAGGAGTTTAATTGGGAATTTTATAGTGTGCCTCCGATCTAAACTAATAATCTTCTTATATTGACTATATGGTTAGACTCTTGTCTAGTTCTTATGACGTGATAAATCGTTTTAAAATTTAACATGTAATTGAGTTGGTACTTATACTTTTGTGTGACCATGCAACCTGTGATAAATAGATCTGTAATAAAGAGGTAAAATTTTGATTGAACACAGTTAATTTGTAGTTACTTGCTTTACATTATGGTACGAATCGTATGCTTTGACGAGTCGTCACCAGGGAATGTGTACTATCTAAAAGGGGTCTCCGATTAAATGTTGTAGTCGTGTTAGCCGTGAATATAACTGAGTAAAGAAGTGCGACTAAAATCCTGATGTTGAGGTAATAGTCGTTCATTAGTAAAGATAGGACTGAAATTAATAAGATGAACCTGTAAATTACGAAATATGAGTCGACACATAAGCTTGTATTGTTTGAAGGAATTGAGTTAAGTTTATCTGATTTTGAGTTAAATGAATTCTATGGACGGCTCTGTTATAAGATTTATGTTAAGAAAGTTATTCACCGTCCAAAAGATGAAAGTAAAAGTTTTGAAAATGAAGTTAAATTTTGTCGTGTGAGTATAAATTGAATGAGATTTCCGGCCGATTATCCGGTTGTATGGTTTCATGATATTTGCTAGTCTGGGGAATGAAGCTAGAACGGAGTCACAAATAGTGGGTTAATTTAGTCATGTTGTTCGTTCATGTAGTGAATTGGTGGGTTGTGGTTAGTTACGAATGTCAAAACGGGAAATGTAATGTGGTGATTTAAGTGAGTTGTGTGTTAACATGGTATGTTGATATTAGCATGATATGTAATGAATATTTGTAAAATTGGTGTAGTTAAAATACATTTAATCTTTTATGTCATGGTGTTGGGTGCAGTTTAAATATATTTAACACCAAGAATGAAATTTTATGTATGATAGTATTGTATGTTAACTTTCCAATATCGCTCTTTACTCGCTTGACTGACTCGACCAATAAGCTTGTAAAATTTGCCAATCAATGTGCATTCGTCATTCGTCATTCGACCAATATTTCTTGGAAAATATGCTATTTGACATGAACCATATGTGAGCACCTAAGCATCTTCATCTTTGTAACCCGAGTAGTAATGTATAAATTAGATTGACAAGCAGATCCTGTGAATGTTATTGCATGTATTGATTGATATGAAGAGTGTTTAGATTAATATTGAAATGTCTTAAGTTATTCAACGTGGCTTTTGCTCCGATCCGTGGCGATGTCTTTGTCAGAGATAGAATCGTAGCTTCCTTGAGAGAGCTTGTATATTGATTGTCTTGATGAGGGATTAGTTAACTTGAGCGTGAGTTGTGAATCTTTTATCCTCTTTCAGTTGTTAGCAATAGTTTGAGAACTTTTGTTATAATAATGAAGGTTACGGGGACGTAACCATGTTTAAGGAGGGTAGGATTGTAAAATCTTTATACTTTCATGTGTGATTTCTCAGTTTGACTATATTGGTTATGCGTTGTGTGGGTTATGTTGGAGTGTTACATGATGTGTTTCTGTTATGGTTAAACTTCGGGGACGAAGTTTATTTTAAGGAGGGTGGAATGTAATACTGCGTTTAATATTCAATTTGGTGGGTGCCTTACATACTTTTGTATATCGTTTCATAATTCGTTTTGCGTTGGTTGGTAGAGAGGGTAAACTTCGGGACGAAGTTTCTTTTTAAGGAGGGTAGACCGTAATACCCGTATTTTAATATGATATTATATTAGGCCGAGTTACCAGCTGGGTCGTGTAGTGTATTTGTGACTCGGGTAATTATGTGACTCGGGTTTTAATTAATCTAACTAGGCTAGGCCCGTATCGTCTTAATAGCACCTATCCTATATGTATAACCCATCTAACCAAACCCTAATCTCCCTATCACCATATTCATTTTTAACCATGAGAAAAGAGAGAAAAGAGAGAAGAGGGAGCCGTGTGTGAAGGGAGCCGCGTGAGGCATTGCGACGCGATTTCCCAGCCTATTCTCATCCTATTTCGTAAGTAGACTATCCTATTACCTCTTTATTCAATTATTAGCATAATTATAGTAGTATTGGGATAATTTTCGTAACCCTAGAATTGGTTTGGGGGTTTTTGATTATAAATTGTATGAGATAAATGAATGGAATAGTTACAGCAATTTACAGATTCGTTGGTCTGTGTTATTTGAGTGTTTTACCTGTCTTAAAGTCGTGGGATGCAAAAAGTTAAAGAAGAGACTCATGTTTATTCCAAGCCTAGTTTATGCCTGTGAAAATTGGTAGCATTTCACCGTGTGGGTTTTCCTGAAGAAATTATTTGTGAACGTCTATCTAAAAAGTCCGCGAATCAGTAGAGGCTAAAAGATTACTTCTAAAACATAATTTAGATATTGAATTGGTGCTGGGTCTTTTTCATATATTTAATTTAAAGAGTTTAGATGAGTTAGACGTTGGTTTTACTTAGAAATAATTTGTCAAACTCGTTTTATGAATCAATACTTTTTATGCGACGGTTTCTGTCAGTTTTTGGAAATCAGTCTGAAAACTCTTGATAAGTTTGGAATTTGAGAAAAACACGTTAGATATAATTTGTAGCTAAGACTCATGGGGTTCCAATCCAATTGGCCTTGTATCAATTTGATTTTTATGGAATTAGTTATGTATTTTATTCCGAGTCTGTCATGTGCTGGAAAATTAGGAAAAATCGTGTTTGTTCTTTAAGTTGATATTCCTATTAAGTTATGATGAGTCTAGGTTATGTGCATGATTATTTGATTGAGTAGATGGTAATTATACATAATTATGTTATGTAGGTGACGGATATGTGAAGGATCATAATTGATTGCTTGTGTGCTTGGATTGCGAAAAGGTAGGGAAATACACTTGACTTATCATCGTTGTTGTTGAATTGTGTTGACTTGATTCATGGTTGTTGATTTACGTTATGATTCATATACGGGAAGGTGATTGACTTAATTGATCGTATTGAGTATGATATCACAACATCGGGTAACCGGCATGATTTTATGATTTATCAGTTCAATGATATATATATATATTGTGTTGCATTAATTTCTTTTGAGCATTCATATGCATTGGAGATGGAGGATGTTGTGGTGATGTGGTGCGGTGATGATGATGTTGTGGTAAGGCCCAGGTTTCTGCAGACTTGCCCTGTGTCCTCAAATGCGAGTGGCGATCGGCTACGGTCGATATATATATAGTCTACCGGGATCGGTATGGTCATGGCGTTCCCGGTTATGAGTTATGAGACTGTTTATGAGATATGAGTTGAGATGGAGATGGAGGTGACGGAGGAGCATGCATATCATATTTTTTTTTTTGTTGTTTCATTGTTTTCCTTACTCAACCTCGTGGTTGACCCTGTGTATTCGTGAACACCTGTGATGACCCAAATATTGGCGAGCAGACTTGACAGGTTTAAGAGATAGAACGGGAGCTTGATGGGCGTGAGACACTGGATCAGAAGACTTAGTAGCTAGATCATCATCTAGAAGACTTTCACTTTTATTATGTTAGTTCTTGTAATTTGACGTAAAAGAGGTTTTGTAATAATTAAGTTAAAGTAATTATGTAATTTTGCCTTGGAGTTTAATTTGTTATTCACTACCTCGGGAAACCGAGATGGTAACAGTCCGGTTTATTAGGGAATGTCTTGCTAAAGGCTCCTTCATAAACCGGGGTGTTACAGTAAAAGGGAGTACAACTCAGGCATCTCGTCACAAATCGGACTCAAAACGATAAATAAGCTACAACTCGATTTATGCACATTGTTCTAAACAATCGACTAAAAGACTACGCACGAAGCATAGAAAAATGTGCTAAAAGGGTTTCACACATTACGAGGGACTCGTGTGATATCCTTTTTTTTTTGCAATTATGTAATGAGGCGATCGCGATAAATAAGACCCTTGTTGCCCGTGTTAGTTCGATGGGATAAGAATGTCCTCGCTGGAACTTACCCATGGAGACTTGTCTCCTTGTAATTCAAAGTTGTGTGTGGGTGAGGGTGTTTAGGGGGTATCGGGGTTCAAGGTATCATCTGAAAACGGTTTTGAGCGGGTGAGGGAGTGGGTGAAAGAGGCTGAGAGGGCAATGGGTGTAAGGGAGTGGTAGGAGTTCGTGATGAAGTGTCAGACGATTAATTTGGTTAAGGCGTAATAAATCCTTGTACGAGGATAAAGAAAGACGAGCAAATGTTGTCGTAAGGACTAAGGAGAACGAGGGAGCTATTTGTGAGATGTTGGTTTGAATAAGAGGTCTTAGGAGAGACTGGGGAGTTTTATATGAATGAAAATATTATGTAAAGGTGCTATGTATCCTAATTTTTTTTTGAAAAAAATGTATATTAAAATTATAATCAACCTCTAAGGGTTTTTTTTTCTCTTAATGTGATTTTTGTAAGCTATTAATAGATTATAAACAATCATTAGTTAAAAATTTGTCGAATGAAGGCAAACCAAACAGTAAGCAACAATTTGCACAAAATATAAACTCTCTGATTTTAATTTCACAACAAAAACGTTATCACAAAATTAACAACACAAATCACATTATATTTCGTTGTGAAGAGCCTCTCCAAAAACCATTATCATAAAACCTCTTAAACATCTCTTTCTCGAGTTCCCTAAGCTCAGCGTCCATCTCATTTTCACCGACAACAACTAATTTCACGTCCATTCCCTCTGGCACAACCGTGATTCGATTTGGTCGTAGCTCTACAATATCCGACTCAAATCCATTGGTAGACCATGTCACCGTCTTTTTAGCAGGCATCTTCACTAATCTTGACTTATGATATCGTTTTATCGCTTTTTGACATAACTTAGTTGGGACCTTATATACAATTAAGCTTAGCATGTTAACAACTGTGTAAGGAATACAACACCATACCATGGCACAATTCCCTGTCATTCCCCCTGCTATCTCTGCCATCCTAACATTTTGCCTCCTATAAATGATTCTTGGTGGCTCCATCTCAAAAGAGTATTGTTCCCTTGGTAAAAGTGTTAGCAATCAATAACACGATAATAAATCGCAGAAGGAATTTCGAGAAAATAAATAAATGAATGTGATATATGATTTTTTTTTATGTTTTACAAAAGTATTTGAAAAAAATAGCTCCCTAACAAGGGAGAATGGAAATAAAAAGACTATTTGTGTATGGAGGTTTTCATAAACTCAAATTATGTGGCTCTATTTTATTTCCGCGAATAATAGCCAGACAAATTTATTCACTAATATTATTTACTAAAAACAGGTTATGAATTGACACGATACTACGAAAAACAAGGAGTTTGTAAATGACAAGCTGGTTAGGTTTCAAAATTACCATTAAAATTATATTATGTCCTATTAAATAACCATCGAGTTTAACAAAAAAATGAGAAATTAGATATTCGGTTTTCTTTATGTTTCAGCCATTGAATAAAAAGGTTTGCCAATTATATGTCAATGAAAAATGAGAAAATTTATTCTTGACTACAATTTGCCATGAATTATATCTGTTGGGAATGTAACCCCAACATTATTGATATGTTAGTAACAACATTAGAGTCTTTATGTCAAAGTTATGTTTTATGTTACTAGTATTTACACTTTGTATGTTAGATGTTTTTAGTAGTAAATATTAGGAGTTAGCTTTGAAGGATGTAATAGCTCTTTATTGTTACTAGATAAGTTAGGACTTAGGAACTTATATAAATAAGGGTCATAAGTCATGTTGGAATAGTAAGAGTAGATGCTTAATATCCCGAGTTAAGCATATATTGAAATCTTAGCGAGTAGCTAAGTGTTGGAAGATTGAGATTGTATTATTGTTAGTGTTTGAAGAATAATAATACAAGGTTGGGTTGTGGGTTAATCCCATAACAAAATATCGTGTCTTTGCATTATATGTTATTTGTACCAAAAACCCCAACAATATCTAAGACATTCCATTGTCATGTCTTTCACATGTATCTTTGAAAGACATGTTCAAAAATGAAAAAATGCTACACGCTTATTTACAAAAAGGGTTTTGTTATAATAGAAGCAAGAAAGAACAAATAAAGAACAATAAGAAACAAACGCACAGATTTACGTGGTTCACTAACGGCATGTTAGTTACGTCCACAGGACGGAAGGGAGAGAGTTCTATTGATATGTGAAGAGTTTTCAAATTACAGATTCAAACGGTATGATAAGCATGACTGCTAGGTAGAGGCTTAGAGAGTTTATATAATACTCTCTAAGACCTAATACAGAAAGACCTAATAAAAGCCTAAAACAAACCTAGCCTAATAACATATACAAAGACCCCAGCATAGTCGTTCAAAGCGGCGACTAACAGAATCAAGGCACAAACCCAACAGGTTTCCACTTCCTAGCTAAATGAACGAAGTTACAATGACTTGATTCGTTGAGGAGGAGCGCACACTCGATATTTCTAGTTAGAGCATCTACAATGGTTACCCAAAAGGATTTGCTTGCAAATAAAAAAGATTTTAAACTACTTGCTTAACCATTGGAGTACTCCATATGGACTAGCTTAAATTGAGCTAGTTGTTTCATGGAGCTAGTAGCTTAAATGGACCCACAAGAAGAATGTAACCAATAGAAAAATAATGGTCATAATAATAAAGTTTTAATTTTATGTTAGAAATTTGGAAATTGAATAAATAAATAGAGAAGTGTGTTAAGTGGGTCTAATCAAGTTACTAGTAAATTAGTTTAACCATTGGAGCAAATTGTAGCTTGAAATTGTTGTAGCTTGAAAAATTAATGTGGCAAAGGTAAACTAGTAGCAATTAGCTTATCATTGGAGATGCTCTAACATGCTAAAAACATCTTTTCGTCATGTGTTATACAATGAAGCATTATTATTTCTAGATAATTTGATCACTTATATAAAGCATAATTTTGTGCGTGATTATATTTTGGTCTTTCTCTTTTTTTTTTTGGTGAAATGTGAAAATTATATTAATAATTAAAATAGTGTCGTACATTCACCAATAGAAGCATATCATAGCACCCCTACTACAAACTACCAAAAATAAAGTTATACATCCAAGGGGACCAACTCATACATTGATACTTAGAAGTCCATTTCCACTTTTGACCTCTGCTCTGCACTATATTTTGCACAGTCTTGATAACAGCTGCAGGAAACAGGAGAAGACAATCCACCCTGCACACATTGCGTACCATCCACAAATGATAAACCATGGCCAAAATGGCAGCATTGACAATCCTCTTTTTCATTAAGGATCTACATCTCCATGAGCTACACCATTCTATAATCCCATTGCCAGGCAGATCAATACCCAACCAGGCATCAAGCAATGGCCAACATTGTCTACTGAAACTGCACTGGTATAACAGATGAGACTGATCTTCAGGCTGAACCAGACACATATCACAGGTGCTATCCTGAATAACACCAAAACGCACTA